>NC_051078.1:16439523-16784733 GCF_004664715.2 Peromyscus leucopus | reverse complement strand
ATGGTTTGCCAGATTAGTTAAATATGAAAATTAGTGAAACCATTTATTCAGAAGATCAGAAAAATATCATAATCAAAAAGAATAAAGGTTGCTATTAGTTTGCATTCTTCTATTTAGCCCAAGAGATCAATATACACCTCAAACTAGGCATTTGAGTGTCAGCAGGGAGAAAACAAAAGAGCCCATGTAAATTGTCAAGAAGAAAGACAGAGGGAACATTAGATTTTCTTGCAGAGGAATCTTACAGCATGAGGATCATTAGGAAAATATAAGTATGCCACTCCTTTGACTTACTTTGGCACCCCAGTGGAAGACATCCAATTATATAAAGAAATATGTAAATATCACATAAATATGTACATTTATCACATAGGTATTTAAGATTACATTATATATTATAGTTTAAATTGTTATGAAAGGATTCTGGAAGATAATAAACAACAATCTATTTTTGGCAATGCATTCATACTTTGAGGTTTTCAAAAATTCTCTAATAATGTGTTCTAAGCTTATACATGTGTGAATGTATGTAATAGAAAATATATTTTTATATATATAAAACTTTTAATATATATTAGTTAGTGAGTTACTTTAGTTAGTTGTTAGTTAGTTAGCAAATTACTGGTTTGTTAAAAAAAATATGAATTAGTAACTGACTTTAAAATTTTGAACTCTATTCTTTTTATCCCACTCCGCCGAAATCTTATTTTTATTTTGTGATCATTGATGCTTATTGTTTGTGTTTTTGAGACAGAGTTTCACTTTGTAGCCAAAGCTTCTGAAACTTTGACTGAGGATATCCATACTTTTATGTAACTGTAGCTGGAGTTTTCCTGTGTCCCACCTGGCCCATCTTCAGGACAAATCTCTCTCACCCGCCAGTCCTGCAGCCACTTGGATCCAAGTAAACACACAGAGGCTAATATTAATTATGAACTGTATGACCTATTGGCTCAGACTTCTTGCTAGCTAGATATTACATCTGAAATTAACCCATTTCTATAAATCTATACCTTGCCACGTGGCTCATGGCTTCCCGGTATTTTTACATCCTGCTTACTCTGTGTCTGGCTGGTGACTCCTGACTCAAGCTTCCTGTTCCCACAATTCTCCTCTCTGCTTATCCTGCCTATAGTATACTTCCTGCTTGGCTACTGGACAATCATCAGTCAATCAGAGCAACATATTCACAGCATACAGAAAGACATCCTCAGCACTTCCCCTTTTCTTTTTTTCAAAAAGGAAGATTTTAACTTTAATATAGTAAAATTACATATAACAAAACAATTATCAAGCAAGAATTATAGTTATAATACCTAGTCTATTTGTATTTCGCAAAATTAAAGAAGATGTCCTATCTATCTTATATTTGTTAGTCTAAGGTTTAATATCTAACTTATCTTTTATCATACCTAAGGAAATTATAACTATCTAGTCTTCAACTGCATCAAAGACCTCAGAAGGATATAATAGTACCTGAAAAATGAAAATGGGGGAAGGACACAAGCAACTTTTGGGAGTCTTTTGAGAGTAGACAGAGACAGCTGGCAGCCTGGACAGTCATCCAAAGTTCCTCTAT
Organism: Peromyscus leucopus; assembly: GCF_004664715.2. Lineage (NCBI taxonomy): Eukaryota > Metazoa > Chordata > Mammalia > Rodentia > Cricetidae > Peromyscus > Peromyscus leucopus. The sequence continues at coordinate 16,783,154 of NC_051078.1, read as the reverse complement.
AAAGTTGGGGCATCTGTCTTCATCCCACAGACCTAGAGTCTCTCAATCACTTCTCTTTGTGTCCTGTAAAATGTCTGGAAGTTTCCTCTGCAAAGCAGGAACCTGAAGGACCATTTTGCCAAGCAAAGTTCAGTGGTCACCTTCCTATGGGTCCTGAATGTCCAGTCAATCAAGCAGTCCAAGCAAGAACAGTTTCTTGCCCAAATGGCTGTTTTTGCCAAGAGTGTCTTTGATGCCCATCTTCCTCTCTGAAGTAAATCAGTGCTGTCAGGAGCTGACATGTCTCACTGTCCAGAAAGTAAATTTTTAAAATATTTTAAATGCCATATTCTGTAGGGCTTTGAAGTGTTTGAAGATTACCTAATTGAATTTTATCTATGTATACCTAGAAAACTTAACATGACTATAAGTTTGACTATCATAAAAGACTAATTATTAATCTGTAAACATAATACCTCAAACGAAAGCTATATTTATACAGTATAACAAAATTAAGTTTAAACTTCTAGCAATAAACTAAAATCCATACCAATGTAAAACATTTCTAAACAAGGTGTTGCTCTTTAAAAGTAGGTTTATTAATCTACCCTTTTATCCTATTATATCTATATACTATATATCTATATCATATCCCCCTTTCTTCTTTTAAAAAGATATTGACTATGACCAATCACAATTTGTTAACAGCAACCTAAACAAAGACAAACATCCATAATCTATGTTTTGGGGATGTGGGTGTAGTTTTCTAGGCTACTTCATGCTGATAAAGAACACTGTATTCTTATGGAGATCCTGAGAAAATTAAGAATTATGGTTAAGTCCTTCCACAGGCCTAGAGTCTCTCAGTCCTTCAACAATAGTAGTATCCTTTGCTTTCACTCATTAAATACATGACTTAAGATTTTGTTTGTTATAATCTAAAAATATACTCAGATTTCTGTAATTCTCTGGCATACGTTCTTATTCATTTCTTTTTATTTTTTGAAAATACAGGTTTGGAGAAAGTGGAGTATAAAACAACTCAGTCTTTAATCTGCATCAATTCCTACCCTGTGGATCTGTACACTACTCCTCATGGCTTTGGTTTTGTAGCTTGTTCTCTTTATGCATGGTATTCATCTTCACTTCTGACGCCCTTCCACTCAAGTCTACATACCTTTACTGTTATTGTCTACTATAATGCATCGGAACCCTAGCTTGTCATCTTATTGACCCTAGATGTCTTTAATGGTCACTAAAACATACATTCTAGGGAAGCTTTCCAATTTTATCCTTTACATTGGCAGATGGTTCTACATGTTCTCAATCCTGCACTAAACACCAAAGTGCATTGCCTTAATACTTGGATTACTTGCCCATTAAGGTAAGTACTCTCTCACTTACAATATCCCACTGACACCAGCATTGACTGAATTGAGTACCTGAACAGATACTTTGATGTACTTGGCATGAAAAAATAGTTTTAAAGGATAAAGATAAAAGATAGGCAAATCCATTTCTCATCACTGTCCTCAAAATGATTAAAGTGCTCAACTCAGGATGTTAAAATCTTCAAAGACTGTAATAGAATATTTTAAGGTATGATACTTTTGCTCATGTTGCATTTGTTTAACTCTGTGAAGCTGTGTTACTGTGCCTGTGTAAAACACAGGATGGTCTAATAAAGAACTGGCCAATAGCAAGGCAGGAGAAAGGATAGGTGGGGCTGGCAGGCAGAGATTATATACAGAAGGAGAAAGCTGGGAGGAGAGATCTAAGAGCTAGGAGCCAGAGAAGGAGAAGAACTCCAGGGACCAGCCACACAGCCACACAGTCAGCCATGGAATCAGAGTAAGAGTTACAGAAGTTAGAGAAAAGGAAAGTCCAGAGGCAAGAGATAGATGGAATAAGATAAGGAAAGCTGGCTAGAAACTAAGCCAAGCTAAGGCTGATCATTCATAGGTGAGAGCAAGCTTCCTTGTGTTATTTATTTGGGAGCTGGGTTGCAGGTCTCCCCCAAATAAGACCACCAACAACATAAGAAGACTTGAATTTTTTTTTCTGGAATTCTGACTAGTGCCCAGTCAGAATATGTCCTGTAAATGTTTGTGCTTTGTCACAGAAGTCTAGTTCTTTTATCCAGGTTTCTATTTTCCACTTTAAGTATTTTATTTTAATTCAGAGCTGAGGACTGAACCTAGGGCCTTGCTCTTGCTAGGCAAGCACTCTACCACTGAGCTAAACCCCCAACCCCAGTTTAAGTATTTTTATTATGTATATGTGTATCTTTATGTGAGGGTGTGCACAAAACTGTAGTGCCTATGGAGGCTAAAGGAGGGCGCCAGATCTCTTGGACTTAAAACAGGTTAGGATCTGTCAAGCATGGATGCTGGGCATTGAATTCTGGTCCTCTATAAGAGCAGTGTGTACTTTTCACCTCCAAGTAAGCTCCCCAGTCCCTTCCAGCAAAGACACACCGCTGATTTATTTAGACTTAACAATTCTTATCCTGGATCACTAAGCTGTACAGAGAGAAGGGCTGGCAAGTGCCGTCATTAAACAGCTGTTCGAGAACGTCGGCTCATGTGTTGAATTCCAGAAGACCGATTTTACTCAGGAGTTTAACAAAAGACACAATTTGAATGAGTCATAAATCTTCCTCATATAGCAGCCTGAATAATGAATGATGCTGCACTTTGTGAATCATCACCTTCCCCAGTCTCATAGGGGCTGGAAAAATTGTACAGCAGGTCATAGTAGATTTAGAGATCTGAGTTCAGTCTCTGGTACTCACAGACTCTCCTAAGTTGTACTCTGGTCTCTCCTGTGTGCTGTGGTATGTGCACACATGTGTACAAGCATGTATGTTATCTCTCTCTTCTCCCCCATCTCTCTCTCATACACATACACACAAAAATGTACCCACAAAATAAATAAATAAATAAATACTAAATACGACTGTAATAATCACTTTATTTCATTACCTTAACAATTGAGGACAGAAAAAGAACACTAAAGTGTATTAAGCTTTTACTAGTGGTCAGAGATTGCCTGAAAATTATTGTATTAATTGAATGCATCTTTCTTTTATGTTCTAAATTTTTCCAATAGCCATTTTTTCTGCAATTCTTTCATCTAAAGTACCATTGTTGTTAAACCCAGACAACATCACCTTGTTTATATAGAATGCCAAGGCCCTGTCATGCTCCTGGCAGCTGTTATAATATGAGGAATCAGTGCTTCATTCATAGCCAAGAGGTGCTCATAAAGTGTAAGATAAAGAAAATTTGGGTTATAGTTTGTGATGAACTTTAAATTACTATAATATTAAAAGCCTGTATTGAGTAGTATTTCAGTAGTTTGTTTTCTTTCATGATGCATGCCTACAAGCTAGGAGGAATTTGAGAAAAATAAAAATTTGGATGGGAAACTATTATGCAGAATAAAGATTACTGCACATGTTTAACTATAGCAATGATTCTTAGCTTCATGTGCCCTACAAAACAAGCCATAGGCATTCTCTGATTCATAAGTCATTCAAGCAGCTTTGGATATCAGAAGGTCTTTCTTGCCCATTTTTTCTAACCCTGTGGTCATATTGCTATGCATGCCATCCCCTATGAGAGATATAGTTAAGAAAATATTAACATTTTTTGGAGCCTGACGTTCAGGATGAGGAGGTACAGATAGTTATGTGCGACACTTTGAAAAAGAAAAATCAAGGTTTCAAAAGAGGTTGGAAAATTAGTATCAACTTACCATTAAAATGAGGCACAAACACCTTTAAAGTTCTTTGAGAAAACTCATAAGAAAAAGAAATACCACAAAATTCCAGATGTTCATGTCCGGGGGTAGGGGTAGGGGTTAAAACCTAGGATCTATGTCATATGGTATTGCTAAACCTAGAATGGGTCTAGAAATTAGTCAATAATGGTCCTTGGGAGCCATTCCTATGGTAAGAGGTCTGGGGGTGGGGGACAGAATAGGAAAATGAACTGAAAAATATGCACGTGTCCCCTTAGAGTAGTAAATATTCTCAGGACATTCCCATTTTTCCAAAACACAAAAGAGGCCATGTTGCCTGCAGTGACATCAAGAAAAAGGATCTTGTCTAAGGACAGGCACTTGCTTTAGCTGGCTCCATTCTCAATTTGTAAGTTTTATAAATTTTTTAAGAGTAAAGTGTGGAGTTGATTGTGGAGTCTCCTTGTTTCTGGGCTGGAGTCTATTCCAAAGAAAGCTTGAGTCAAATACTTTCGCCATAGAGAACACATCTATATCCACCATTGTGTAGCCTTCTCTCAAATGTTGCTATTTGTGTGATGTGTATTTCCAGACACAGTATCTTCACTTGCATTTTTTCTACTGACAATTTTTGTCTTTTTAGAAGTCATCCAAATAAGACTGTTGAACTAATTCAACCTACACCAACTTTTAAAGTTTGTTTTGTGCTCCAGGATTCACTTTGATGGCTTTATCACATTTTTGTCCTACACCCTCACAACCATAAACAATAGATTTTATGGTTCCTGGGGGATACCATCCAGTCAATAAATGTTTTTGTGTATTGTTGATTTTCTAGAAGAAAAGTAAGGCAGAAGAAACACAGAAAATAACTGAGCTGATTTAAAAAGTACTGAAAGTAACATTATTTACAGTGCTTCCATCTGAGATGCAATTTTGCTAATTTCAGAGCATACCTTCTATTGAGAGGCTTTTTAGAAGAAAATAATTTTTAAATTAGCAATCTGCATCTTGTTTTTAAAATGTAGTTCTCACTAGGGCTTGGAACCTACTAATTTGATTAATGCCGTATTTTGAATAATTGCTGATGTTTTCTTCTCATCAAGTTGAGGAGCTCTGCAATTTTATAAATGTTATGTGGTAGTTTAAGAAAATAGCTTATTAAAGTTCTGTTTTCAAAATGTACTATTTCATTAAAACTAGCAAAAATATGTTTCTATATAAAAATATGAAAAAATAGAAAGTTGTGTTTTTATATGTTGCACTCTTCCTTTTACAAATTAGATTCTGTATTAAGAATAAAAAGATAAACTAATAAATCCGTTTAAGTCTTCAAATTATATTTTTCAATATGCAATTTTGATGACAAGCAGCATTTATTGATTACTTTTAAAAATTGGCTCAGGTATTGTTTATAATCTTAACAACGCTCTTAAAATCTCATAATTCTCAAAATGTTAACTTGGAAGCTAATTTTTATTTTGCTCTCTCTATCTATCTGAGACTATTTTTCTAGGTATTCTGCAATATTTTTTCCTCATCTTCCTGAATGCTGTGATAATAGGCAAGCTCCTATAAATTTAAGTTTGAAAATAGCCTGCCGAATTAATACCAACATCACCAAATTTCAAATATTATGCTGTTATTAAAAATATAAAATTCCTCTTTTAACCTGGTTTCTCATTGTTGTAGAATATTATTTAAAGGTGTGTTACTTTTGTTTATGCTCTAGAACATTTGTTCAATGATGCAACGATGTGTTTGATTGAATGAAATTCACCTGCCGACAGGAGGCTGAGTCAGCAACTAGCTGAAAGGATGTGGTAGGGAGGAGCCAAGTGAGAAAGGGTTTGTAAGGAGGGCAAGGAGAAGCATGAGGGCTTTTTGGAGGATGTGAGCAAGGAGAGGAGATAAGTTACTTGCTGTTCAGCCTCTCTGAAGAGTAGAAGTCCATCTTAACCTTTGAATCTTGAGGTCTTTAGAGGGAGAGAAGAGTTTAGTTAAGTTCCCTTCATAGCTTTGCAAGAGTTGGAGCCAGAGGGAACAGATTTCCCTCCGGCTAAGACTCTTTGCGGCCTTATTGCTGTTGTCGGTGGAGTTGCAGACAGCTGTGGCTTAAAAGGCAGCAACCATTAAAAAAAAAAAAAGGAAAACACCTCATATGCTATTTCTATGTGACAGTGTTCCTGGGGGAAATAAACATCTAATTACCTCAGATAGGGAATGGATGACAAACCAAAGTTAGAATATCACTAAACTCCAACATAGTGAATCAAAGAGTTTACCAGGCTCACTTACAGGAATATATGTGAGGGGTAATTTACAGGTAGGAATAATTAAAAGTTAGTGACATCCAGGAGAGTCTACTTCATCACAGGTAACAGCACAGGGCATGAAAGCTGGAACCCCTAGAGCTAGCCACAAAATTTAGAGAAAGCTCAGAAGATAAGACAGTATTACATCTAGGCAGTTAGTGTAATGTCAGCATCATTTCCCATCAGCTTAGCTTGTTTAAATGTGTTTCTCCAGCAGTTCTTCTTGTTTATGTAACCTTGATTGCAGAACATGACCAGTTTTAGGGACTTCCTGAGACTTATGAGTTGAATGTGTCCTGAATCTTAAGGATGCTCTCTTTAGAACTTTCTGCCTCTTAGAGAGCTTCCCTGAAGGATGAAATATTTCACCTCATTTTAAGACATTTTGAGTGTTTGCAAGCAGCCTTCAAAGAGAGAAAGTTTTATATTAGGGGAAATGGGTATACAGCAGTCATCCATTCGTTTTATGTGGTTAAGTATAGTTTTCAAATGTGTGGAAATGATGGTTAGTGATAATTGTTTTCTTGTCAAAATATAGATTCATGTGCAAGACAGGCCTCTATGTGTGTATATATGGAGGATTATTGATTGTCTTAATTAATGTGATAACAGCCATCTAGACTGTGGGCTGGCCCATTCCCATGGCAGGGCAATATCAACTTTAGAAATTAGAGCAAGCAAGCAGAGAAGAAGGAAGCAATTATTGCTCTCTAATTCTTCACTGTGATTGGAATGCCATCAGCTGTTTGAAGCTCCCCGACAATATGATGCCCTATAACATGGAAGTCTGGGAATAAACCATTTATTTCTGCTTAAGATAAAATTTATTCCAACATCAAGAATAGAAAATATGACAGAGAAATGGTACCATGGGGATATTTTGGTCAAGTGTTGAGCTTTTTTTTTTTTTTTTGTCTGTGTCCTAAGAACAAGATTGGAGATAAAGTTAAATGTGGAGATATGGGACTAATTTGTCTACCAGGCAAAATTTCCAGATAGGAGAATATTCATATTGGTGCAGAGAAATCATTGTATTTGATAAATGGATCAGCACAACTCACAAGAAATGCCCTGTACTGCGCTGGAGCATTAGGAAAGGTATTCTAAGATAAAACCCCACCATTCAGAGACTTCCTATTTTAAAGACCCAAATTTATTAAAACAAACAAACAAACAAAACATCAACAACAACGACAAAAAGAAACCAAAGGTTCAAGTGTTCCCTTCTCTTCCAAATTAACTATCTAGGAAACTCCCCAAGAGGCTAGAGATTCAGGAGTCAAGGTCAAATATTTTTCAGGACAGGTTAATTCCTGAAAATGCATTTTGTAATCTACATCTCATTAACCACATCTCATCCTTAGATTTGGTTATTTGGGATGTGTCATTTGCGTGTTCAAAGATATTTGGATTGTCATATTTCATTTATTACGTATGAACTTAAAAATTATTTTCTCAGATCCTCACTAATTTTTGCTGGTGAAATGGTTAACACTCTCTGCATACCAAGATAGTTTTTTCACTAAAAATAATAATTGGGGCTGCAGACATGATCCAGTTGTTAAGAGCACATTCTGCTCTTGCCGAGGGTATGAGTTTGGTTCTCAGGATCCACATAAAACATCTCACAACTGCCTATAATTCCAAATCCCAGGGAATCCACTGCCTCTGGCCTTTCTTGATATCTATTAATGTAGATACACACAGACACACAGATACACAAACACAGACACAGAAACACACACAAATTTAAAAAAAAAATTAGAAATTATATAAATGATACCTGGCAAAATAGTCCCCAAACCAAAAAAAGCCCAGGACCAGATGGTTTCAGCGCAGAATTCTACCAGATCTTCAAAGAAGAGTTAATACCAATACTCTCTAAATTGTTCCACACAATAGAAACAGAAGGAACATTACAAAACTCCTTCTATGAGGCTACAATTACCCTGATTTCTAAACCAAACAAGGATACAACAAAGAAAGAGAACTACAGACCGATCTCCCTCATGAACATTGATGCAAAAATACTCAATAAAATACTGGCAAGCAGATTCCAAGAACACATCAAAACAATTATCCACCATTATCAAGTAGGCTTCATCCCAGGGATGCAAGGGTGGTTCAATATACGAAAGTCCATCAATGTAATACACCATATAAACAAACTCAAAGAAAACAACCACATGATCATCTCACTAGATGCAGAAAAGGCATTTGACAAAATCCAACACCCCTTCATGATAAAAGTCTTGGAGCAATCAGGAACACAGGGAACATACCTAAACATAATAAAGACAATTTACAGCAAGCCAACAGCCAACATCAAATTAAATGGAGAGAAACTCAAAGCAATTCCACTAAAATCAGGAATGAGGCAAGGATGTCTGCTCTCCCCATATTTATTCAATATAGTACTGGAAGTTCTAGCCAAAGCAATAAGACAACATAAGGAGATTAAGGGGATACAAATTGGAAAGGAAAAAGTCAAGCTTTCCCTATTTGCAGATGACATGATAGTATACTTGAATGACCCCAAAGATTCCACCCAGGAACTGATAAAGCTTACAAACACCTTCAGCAACATAGGATACAAGATCAACTCAAAAAAAAAAAATCAGTAGCCCTCCTATATACAATGGACAAAGAAGCTGAGAAGGAAATCAGAGACACATCACACTTTACAATAGCCACAAATGACATAAAATACCTTGGGGTAACACTAACCAAGCAAGTGAAGGACTTATATGACAAGAACTTTAAGTCCCTGAAAAAAGAAACTGAAGAAGATGTCAGAAAATGGAAAGCTCTCCCATGCTCATGGATAGGCAGGACTAACATAGTAAAAATGGCAATTTTACCAAAAGCAATCTACAGATTCAATGCAATCCCCATCAAAATACCAAAACAATTCTTCACAGACCTGAAAAGAATAATACTCAACTTCATATGGTAAAACAAAAAACCCAGGATAGCCAAAAGAATCCTGTACAATAAAACAACCTCTGGAGGCATCACGATCCCTGACTTCAAGCTCTACTACAGAGCTACAGTAATAAAAACAGCTTGATATTGGCATAAAAACCAACATGTGGACCAATAGAATTGAATTGAAGACCCTGACATTAGCCTGCACACCTATGAACATATAATTTTTGACAAAGAAGCCAAAAGATGATGTAAAATGGAAAAAAGAAAGCATCTTCAACCAATGGTGCTGGCATAACTGGATATCAATGTGTAGAAAGCTGCAAATAGATCCATATCTGTCACCATGCACAAAACTTAAGTTCAAGTGGATCAAGGACCTCAACATAAATCCAGCTACTCTGAACAGCTAGAAGAGAAAGTAGGAAGTAGTCTTGAACACAATGGCATAGGAGATCACTTCCTAAATATAACATCAGTAGCACAGACACTGAGAGAAACAATCAATCAATGGGACCTCTTGAAACTGAGAAGCTTTTGTAGAGCAAAGGATACTGTCAACAAGGCAAAGTGACAGCTCACAGAATGGGAAAAGATCTTCAACAACCCCACATCTGACAGAGGACTGATATCCAGAATATATAAAAAATTCAAGAAATTAGACATCAAAATGACCAACAGTCAAATTAAGAAATGGGCTATAGAACTAAACAGAGAATTCTCAACAGAGGAAACTCAAATGGCTGAAAAAAATTTAAGGAATTACTCAACATCCCTAATCATCAGGGAAATGCAAATCAAAACAACTCTGAGATACCACCTTAAGCCTGTCAGAATGGCTAAGACCAAAAACACTGAAGATACTTTATGCTGGAGAGGATGTGGAACTAGGGGAACTCTCCTCCACTGCTGGTGGGAATGCAAGCTTGTACAACCACTTTGGAAATCAATATGGCACTTTCTTGAAAATTTGGAATCAATCTCCCCCAAGATCCAGCTATACCACTCTTGGGCATACACCCAAGAAATGCTCAATCATACCACAAGAGTACTTGCTCAGCTATGTTCATATCAGCATTGTTTGTAATAGCCAAAACCTGGAAACAACCTAGATGCCCTTCAACTGAAGAATGGATAAATAAATTGTGGCACATATATACAATGGAATACTGCTCAGCAGAGAAAAACAATGACATCATGAGGTTTGTAGGCAAATGGATGGATCTAGAAAAAATCATCCTGAGTGAGGTAACCCAGACTCAGAACGACAAATATGGTATGTACTCACTCATAGGAGGATACTAGATGTGGAACAAAGATGACTGGACTGCTACTCACATCACCATGGAGGGTACCTGGAAAACAGGACCCCAAGAAAGACATGGGGATCGCCCAATGATGGAGAAATGACTGAGATCTACATGAACAAACTGGACATGAGTGGGAGTAATAAAGGGCGAGGGTCGAGGGAAAGAGAGCTTAGGGGAGCAGGCAGTCCCAGCTGGATCAAGAACAGAGAGGGAGAACAAGGAATAGGAGACCATGGTAAATGAAGACCACATGAGAAAAGGAAGAAAGAAAGTGCTAAAGAGGCCCACAGAAATCCACAAAGATACCCCCACAAAAGACTGCTGGCAATGGTCGAGAGACAGCCCGAACTGACCTACTCTGGTGATGGGATGGCCAAACACCCTAATAGTTTTGCCAGAAACCCCATCCAAGGACTGAGGAATATGGATGCAGAGATCCACAGCTAGGCCCCAGGTGGAGCTCTGGGAGTCTAATTAGTGAGAAAGAGGAGGGTTTATATGAGCGAGAATTGTTGAAACCAAGATTGGATAAAGCACAGGGACAAATAGCCAAACGAATGGAAACACATGAACTATGAACCAATGGCTGAGGGGCCCCCAACTGGATCAGGCCCTCTGAATAGGTGAGACAGTTGATTGACTTGATCTGTTTGGGAGGCATCTAGGCAGTGGTACCGGGTCCTGTGCTCATTGCATGAGTTGGCTATTTGAAACCTAGGATTCATGCAGGTATGCTGGGCTCAATCTGGGAGGAGGGGAATGGACCTGCCTGGACTGAGTCTACCAGGTTGATCTCAGTCCTCAGGGGAGGCTTTGCCCTGGAGGAGGTGGGAATGGGGTGTGGGCTGGAGGGAAGGGGAGGGGGCCAGGAAGGGGGAGAACAAGGGAATATGTGGCTGTTATGTAGAACTGAATGGTATTTAAAAAGAAAATAAAAGGAAAAAAAGTCAGAAAGCTCTTAAAACTAGGTAGAAAGTGTCTTTCTCCAGGCATCAAAAAATGCCATATGTCTCACTAACAAATTGAAAGGCTGTGTTTATTTATTCATTGTTAGATTGTTGGGTTTTTTTTGCAACAAGATAAAATTGATTTTTATTTTTAAAAAATACCATAAAAGTATGGTTTAAGACAGTATTGTATGAAGATATACCTGACATACATTGATGTCTCACTTTGCTCCATATCTTAAAAAAATCCAATATCCACTGACTTCAAAGGAAGTACATACTTATATCAGTTCAGCAATGTTCACACAAGATAAGGAATGACCCTATTCAGAAGTCTACAAGCAGCTTAAAGCATTCCATCAATTTTTTGAAAAAGTTATGTATGTAAAATCAACAATATTGATCTGAAGTATGAATATATTATTATCATTGAAATATCATTTTTATATCCCCAAGAAAACAAAATAATGATTACAAAGGAGATAGACTCAAATGACTTTCTCTATTAGATGTTAATTATAGATGTCAAGAAATCATTAGTGTAATAAACAGAGTACTACCCTTAATTAAATACTCTCCTCTCTGCGTACTAAAATAAATTTTCTTTTTTAAACTGTATGTTGAAGACTTTATTTTCTTACTTTTGCATATTTAGTTCATAAAAGCAGAGAGAGGCATTAACATCTTTCTCAGGCAATTAGTATACTGCAAGGATGAGTCCTTGTGAAAAGCTGTTCACTCTTCTAATTTATTGTCTGACCTCTGGATTGATTTTTGTGTCTTTGACTCAGGATCTCACTATGTAAACCAGATGGTCCTCATACTTCTGGCCATTATCACATGGTTTTTAATTAATGGAAAATACTTAGATTTTTATTAAATCTCTTTCAGTGTCAATTTGAACAATAATGGTTAATGTATACATAAAAATTGACATAAAATGTATACATAAAAATACATAAAAATGTGGAGCTTTTTAAATCCTCACCTGTTCAAATAAAAGCTTACAAAGTTATAACCCCTATAAGAAAAAATAGCAATCTATGAAATATATGCACTTAACAAGGGCAGTGCCTGCTCTGGCATCACAAATTGTCTAGTCACACTCCATACACTTACTTGTCCAGCTAGCAGTTGGTGCTGGCTTTACTCACCATTCCAAATAAAATCACCACTGATTGACCTGCACACACAAACCTCACTCTCAGAATCTGTCTGTGGGAAACTCATCACAAATAGGGGGATAATTGCAGAGGTTACTCAAAAACTGACATTGCTTCACATCAATCAATATTGCCTCAGGAGATGTCAGACAATATGCAAGTATAAACTTAAGCATTCTATTATTTGATTTTTAAAAAGTTTGTGGGTTTTTTTTCTATCTAAACCACTCTTCTAGTCATATAGAGTATATACTTGCAAATACAGTCACAACATATATACATATATGGCATAATGACTCTGAGACCCTTATGAAATTCTTCCCATGTGTTACATAGTTAGACATTATCTTTATTCATTCCTCATTCCAAACTTCTTGTGATGAGAAAATCGGGGGTATGAGTTAGGCCATTTACTGAAAATAATTTACCAATCCTAACAATCAAAAAGAGGTTACCTCATCTTAAAAAATTTTATACTAAGCACTGTTTGCTTTAAGGACAAAAGAAAATGATAGTGGATAAAATGGCAACACTTCTAGAATGTGTGAGAAAGCACTACAAATTATTTAAAAAAAAAAACTGCATCTATATTGGAAAGGTGGACTACATGAGAAAAATCCTTCTAAAGACTTCCAAGTGGAAAGTTCACATCAACAGACTGATCTACTGAGTCACAGTAAAAACTCCATGAGTATTGCGCTTTATCTAGATAATAAGGTGAACTGGGCAGAAATCTCAGAACACACACAAATTTATGCTTTTTCTCCATAGCTTTGAAGAAGTCATTTTCCCTAATTTCTTAATAAATACCTCCCAAAGGTGAAATGATGAGTAGCTTGGTAGAAAGTGATGCTTCAATTTGGAGACAGATTTTATAAATAGATAATGGTGATGCCTTCTTAACCAAGACAGCCCATAAATAGACTTTCTTTGATATGAACTCTTTGTTCATTTCAATTTAAGAATCACTAAGCTGAAATTGGTAAACTCTAGCACTGTTACACTTAAAATATTACTCAAGAAAAATATTTTCTATGTAATTAAATTCTAGCCACCTCCCTTTTTTAAAAAAAAAAGATTTAATATTTTAATGTGTGTATGTGTGTCTGCATCTATGTATGCAAATGTGGGTGCTCACACAGGCAGAAGAAGGCACTTCTGAGATATATAGCAACATGTGTGTTTTAAAAAGTCTGATTCTGAGGAAAGATTGAAACACAAGAAATTATGATAACATAGGGGCCGGGTTGGTAGAGGAAAGTAGTTCCACCATCATGGGCGTTATACTCCATTCTAGAAACCAACAAAAAAGACAAACTTTTTTTTTGAGACAAGGTTTTTCTATGTAGCTTTGGAGACTTTCCTAGAACTCACTCTGTAGCCTAGGCTGGCCTTGAACTCACAGAGATTCACCTGCCTCTGCCTCCCAAGTGCTGGGATTAAAGGCATGTGCTCCACTGCCTGGCTATAAAGACCAATTTTTGCTACTATAGAAAACTGAATAAAAAATACACATGAATTTTGCCATGCTGTACAGACAACACTAGATTTCATTTGTTGCAGTAACTTCAGTCTTTTAAGAGGTGTGTTATGCTCTAGGCAAATCAGTATTCTATTTGCTACATGTATCTAGTGTCTGTCACTCAATAAACATTTGAGTGGTACTGTACAGGTGGTACTTCATAACTCCTTAATACGAAGTCTTCATTGACATGTTGCTTGACACTAGCCCATAAGCCAGTATAAGGAGTTGTCTCTATTCATGCAGTTCTGTTTCTATGCCCCAATCATGTCACTTTAAGGACTTCAATTTCACCTCTATAATGAAAATAAAAAATAACACTGGATGTATAACAGTAAACATTAAATCTGACTGTATATAGGAGTTCACTCTTTCTAATTGAAGCTACCATTGTCATATTACCATTATTATTACCTAATAAAATTACTAGAAAGGCAGAGTGTACAAACAGTGTCCAGAACCATTTAGTTATCTATTCAACACATCATTTAATGTCATGGCATGCTTCTGAATATCAAAACTAAAACCAAACTTGGGCCAACAGGGAACTTTTGTTGATTCTAACTTTGCTTGCCCTTGACAATCGACTTGCCCATATCTGCTAAAGACATATTTCTTGCAAACTCTTACACATTTATTAAGTCAGACAGACGTCCTCTGGTTTCTGGCCTGCTTGCATGTTCTTTTAAACAGACCTACAGATGGTTATGACAAGTTGTTGTTTGTGCATATTGGAGGGCATGCTGGGTGGCAAATTGTACTCTTGTTTTTCTCTAGTAGATTTCAATGAATTTTCTCCCTGTTTCATTTTTCTCCATGATATGGCATCGTGTGGCCCTCAGTGTATAAAATGTGAATTTAAAGCAGCCTGGCACAAAATAAGGTGCCAATAGCATCACATTTTTATTGTGTCAAGTTTTAATAAGGCTTGTGATTGGGTTTGGTTGCCAAATATATGGGTCAGTGAGAATAATGTGAAAAGTAGATACAATTCAGGAGGCTCTGATAAGAACTTGGTATGGTGAATTTTGCTCTTAACAAAAAACACACAGTTGACATGGCATGCCAAAAGTCCTAGTGCACACAGGTTTGAATTAAAATATTAATGTGTGTTAACAGCCAACATGGAGGGAATTTTTCTGTGTAGCCCTGGCTGTCCTGTAACTAGCTCTGTAGACCAATATGGACTTCAACTCCAAGATCCCCTGCCTCTGCCAAAATGCACCAGGCAGCTCACAACTACCTATAACTTCAGCTCCAGGGGGATGTACTATGAAGTTTGATAAATTAGAGAAAATTTCTATTGGATTCATGAGATGATTGAGAGCAATTTATTCACACATTTGTTTTACTATTGCTACTAAATTAAAAATACTAATAGTTAAATTGAAAAACTAACAAACCCAGATAATGCCAATATGTCACGAGTTGTTTACATTTTGGAACTAGGCTGCTAGTTTTTTTTTTTGGTTGTTGTTCTTTGTTTTTTTGTTTTGTTTTGTTTTTTTCCCCTAAAGAAGGTTAAAAATAAAAATATTTTACTGGCAAACTCATTTCCTGAATTGTTCATTTTCTAGTCCTGGAATTTTCATGTAAATCATGCTAAAGTGAACTTAAAATAGATAAGAGCCACAGAACATTATAATCAACTTATAAAATAACAGACTGAAGATTTTAGTTCCAGGGACCATGCAGGGCATCTGAATTGAGAATAATCCTTTCCTGCAATCCCATCCCATTTTCTTAATATACTTTATACACAAATACTAACTGAAACTCAGCAACACTTACGTACCTGTCAGTCCTCAGCAAACCATTGTTTTCCAACAGTGCAGGACACCATCCTGGTAACTATTTTTTTCTTTCCTGATTTACATAATAGACATTCAGAAAGGAAAAAAAAAAACCTGAGTTGTTGACAAGAGAGGTGAAGTTAAAGAGGTAATTTCCTATCTAAATTTGAGTGTGTATTCAGTTTACAACTCTATTTTTGTACTCACTACACAAAAATCAGTATTACATTCCATAAGCTTGAGTATATAAGTCAGTGTAACTTTCAAGCAACTTGGTAATTTTTTAAAAATATAGTAATTTGTGTATATGGATGTACTTCTTTTTTTTTTTTTTTTCCGTTTTTCGAATGGATGTACTTCTACGTATGCCTGTGCAACACTTGCATGTCTGGTGTCTCCAGAGTCTAGAAGAGATTGTTGATCTCTTGGAACTGAAGTTACATGTTGTTGTAAGCTGCCATATGGTTACTGGGAATTCAACCCAGGACCTTTGAAAGAATAGCAAGTACCATTTACTGCTGGGGCATCTCTGCTGCCAAGCTTGATAATTTAATATAAATATATAAGTATTTAATGATAATATTGAATGATATATAAATGTTAAGTGATAAAATATATAATGTTAAATTTTTAATAATATAATTGTTTTATTTCAATCCATGATGAAGACTTTAGTCCTATCAAATTTTAAATTGATAGGCTTTAGTATTTCTTGATGACTCTGAGTGTGAATGAATACTGAGACATTTTGTTTGAGTGGGAAAACTAAGTTTTTCATGCTCATATTAATACAAGTAGAAGAAACTAACTACCAAAGGACGTTATTCAGATTTTGCAAAATATGCAACCTTAGAGTGAGAAAACTAATTCAGCTCAAAGGGACACTTCTGTTAAGTTATTTGCTGTGTAGAAGAGAGATTTTACTCTTAAATCACTTTCATCTGAACTTGTGTTTTGATCATCATAAATTTTGGTATCTCCGAAGAGTTTTCTATATTTAACTTAGAAATTGTGATTAAAGACAAATTGCTAACCTAGCAGAAAGTTAAGCTACCATCAAATTAGTTCATATACAGTTACATAATCAAGCCATTTTCAAAATGGTTTTTGAACTCACTGGAAAATACATTTTAAAAATAAATTATTATTATAATGTACTATGTCCATGAAGTCAATAGCTAAAACACTAGGCAGTTTGTATTTTATAATTCAAAATCTCTTATGTGTTAGCCACTGATTACAAAATATTGGAAGAGATACAGAAAACAGTCTCTAAAGTATAGAACACTTACTCTTGGTTAGAGCTTTGCTGAGCAAAGGATATTAGGGCTATGGATTTACAAAGGAAACAACCATCATTTAAAACTTAAATAACTATAAAGTACTATATTGTCAAACCCATGAATAATGGGACTGTAAAAGACTTCAAAGACACTCAAGTTCAGTGGTTCTTAATACAGTTGGCATTTTGTTGAGGCCATTATACTCTTCTGTGTTTCCTTGGTCTGAGTACTAATGCATTATAAAGCTAAAAGAGGTTGATGAACAGTATGGGAGTTTTTCTTGGGCAGAGTGTCTGATCACTGCATTGTTTAGTTGGCCTATCCCTCTTAGGAAAATGCTGCTGAAGTCTCACAACCTACAAAGACAGCAAGAAAATCTGCACATCTCATTTCCAAGTGCCCTTACAAAGCACAATTTTCCCCAGGATGGAACTGGTAACTCACCTCAAAATGTCCAAAACTTTTATCCATAAATATGAAAACTGAAGCCCTGAAATTTTTGTGTGAGACTTTAATTATACCTCCCAGTTTCATAGCATTGTTACAGCTATATGTAATATATGCTAACTACATATTTCTCTCAAATTATGAGTTGCTGGGTTCAGACTGATTAGCTTTTACACAATTATTTTGTTTCCAATTTTTTGAGTGTAAGAACTACAATGTAGACCTTACATAATAACAAATAGTAAATAAGAATGATATAAATATTTAAATTATTTTCATGTGTTAGCATAGCTTTTAGTGCTCAGAAGAGTATAAAATAACTAAATGTTTGAATGTAACCTAAGAGCATTTTAAAATTCAAAAGTGCCATTATTAGATATTATAAAGCTTAAATATTCATTGGTCAATAAAGCTCTGTGAACTTTAATCCCCTATGAAAATAAAGAAGCTGACATGGTTCAGCACTGCTATGAAAGCAGAATTCTGGATTTTACTTACACATACTTTATCATGTCTCATTCTTATGTTTTGCCACCTGAATTCAAGCCTAGGATGGTTCTAAGATTGAGGACCATGTGATCAGCCTTGCCAGAAAAGAAAACAAAAACAAAAATGTCTTTGAATCTCTAGGCATTGCATATCATTTAAATAGTTTCTTTTCTATTTTTAGCTTGAAAGTATCCTCTTTTTTAGTTTCTCCTTTTGATTCTTGAGGAGTCAAACTAGATAATTATTCTGATGAACAAGATGAACAAGACTCTCTAAACCAACTAAACAAGGCACATATGAACTCAACAAAAACTGAAACAACAAGCACAGAGCTGGCATGGGGCTGCACCAGGTCCTCTGGGAATATGTTATAGTTTTCAGATTACTATTTTTATAGGACCCTGAGCATGAGGCGATTCTCTGATTCTTATGCCTTCCTTGGACTCTTTTCTTATGTAGATTTTTCTTTTCCAACTTTGCTGTGATGATTTTTGTATTATATCATTTTATTTTTTCATGTTTGGTTGTTATCTCTTAGAAGCCTGTTCTTTTCTAATGAGAGAAAGAAAGAAATTCTGGATGGGGAGTGACTAGGAGGAATAGAGGGAAGGGAAACTATAATCAGGATATAGTGTGTGAAAAAAAGAATCTATGTTCAATAAACAAACAAATGAGAAAGAAATCTCCCCTAGAGAAGAATCCTAATAATCTATGTAAATTTTCTTTCATAGAGGAAATGGGCATAAATCCTAACTATTAAATATCACATAGTAAACTCCTTCCAAGTGTGCATAATAGAAAGTAAAAGCATAATAGAAAAAGATTAAGAGTGGCAATACCCATTGCTGCTTCATCTAGATAACCAAGATCAATGTCCACAATAACAAGCAGTTGTAATAATCTGTATCCTTGCTAGGATGTAATGAAAGGCAAGTGGGTTGTTGTTATTTTCTTGTCTCAAATCAAGGTCACCAGACAATAGTATCATAAATATTTACTGGCAAGAAACATCTAAGAACTAATGTCAGACACAGGTAGTTTTGCGTTATGGGTAAAGTACATTAGGTAAAGAAAGTAAGCAAAAGCCCAACATCTGTACAAAATATTAAACCCATGTTGATTCACTGATTGTACAGAAGAAATAAAAGTAATATAAAATATTCATAGGGGAAACTTTATGTGAGTTGAATGGAACACACTGTAATCTCCTCCACTTTTGAAATATCTATAATGTTACGGTTTGTTTGCTTGTTTTGTTAACCTGCCTATCGTTTTCTTAAGAGACAGAGAAAGGGCATCGAGTTAGAGGGTGGGGAGGACTTGTGGGGAGTTGCTGGAGGGGAAAAAGGTCAGAATATAGGAAGAAAAAAACTTTTTTACAAAAAGAGTTATTGGTTTTAAATAAAGTCTACACTCAAGTCAATAATGCTATAGTAATATTAATATTGTATTCTTGGAAATTTTACTATAGATATATATGATGCTACCATTAGTCATACAAAGAAAGTCATAAGGTAATCTTTCTTATCATTTTGGAAGTTTTAGTTAATTTAAAATTATTTAAAAGAAAAGGTCTATTTTTTTTTTTAATTGAAAGTAGAGTCTAACCTCAAGACTCAGCCATCCCACTCTTGGGCATATACCTAAGGATGCTGATTCATACCATAAAGATACATGCTCAGCTATGTTCATAGCAGCACTATTTGTAATAGCCAAAACCTGGAAACAACCTAGATGCCCATCAAGGGAAGAATGGATGGAAAAAATGTGGTACATATACACAATGGAGGACTACTCAGCAGAGAAAAACAATGAAAGCATGAAATTTGCAGACAAATGGATGGAACTAGAAAAAAATCATCCTGAGTGAGGTAACCCAAACCCAGAAAGACAATCATGGTATGTACTCACTCATAAGTGGATTCTAGATATAAAATAAAGAACAATCAGACCACAGCCCATAGAACCATAGAGGCTATATATGTAGTATGGAGGTCCCTAGGACAACTGTGGCTTATAATAAATTTCGGTTCTACTCAATTATTGAAAAAAATAGCCAAATGAATGGAAACACATGAACTATGAACCAAAGGCTGAGGGGCCCCCAGCTGGATCAGGCCCTCTGAATAGGTGAGACAGTTGATTGGCATGATCAGTTTGGGAGGCAACTAGGCAGTGGGACCAAGTCCTGTGCTCATTGCATGAGTTGGCTGTTTGAAACCTGGAGCTTATGTAGGGACACTTGGCTCAGTCTGGGAGGAAGGGACTGGACCTGCCTGGACTGAGTCTACCAGGTTGATGGCAGTCCTCGGGGGAGGATTTGCCCTGGAGGAGTTGGGAATGGGGGGTACCCTGGTGGTAAGGGGAGGGTGTGGGAGGGGAGAGAATAGGGGAACCCATGGCTGATATGAAGAACTGAATGGTGTTGTAAAATAAAATTAAATTAAGAAAGAAAGAAAGAAAGAAAGAAAGAAAGAAAGAAAGAAAGAAAGGAAGGAAGGAAGGAAGGAAGGAAGGAAGGAAGGAAGGAAGGAAGGAAGAACAGTCTAGTCCATAGATTGTAATTGGAAGTTTTCCTATGGCCTGGCCAGCCTTGGCTAAACATAAATAAGAATTATGGGTTAAATTACATGTAAGAGCTAGTTAGTAATAAGCCTGAGCTAATGGCCAAGCAGTTCATAATTAATTATAAGCCTCTGTTTGCTTACTTAGGGATATAAGTTGCAGAGATTTGTCCTGACTGCTGGCTGGCCAGCACACAGGAGACTTCAACTACATTTGGTGCTCGTTGTTGGGCATTGAGCCATATATACCTAAGAAAGTTTAAAGATTCTGAATGCACAGAAATGGAGCCACACTGGGCTTCCTTGTCTGACAGTCTCATGCCAGCAGCGGTACAAACTCATCTCCTGGCATCTGCTGGTGAGAAGGAGCTGGCCTCCTGCTGCCATGAACTAAGTGGCATGGCTTCGGATTCCTGCCACAGTACACAGAGGCAACTCCAAGCTGCACAGTGTGGTGAATGGTGGATTTTGTCTCTGCTAGTATAGAGAGAGAAAAAAAGGAAAGAAAAGGTTTTTGGTCTACATGCTTCTGGATGGAAACACACACCCACTGCTTCACAGAGTCAGTGATGAGCATGGTTCCCCCCAGAGCTGGCAGTAAATGTACTTCTGCCATGTTGGAAAGCTGAGGTGGGCGGAGCCAACAGCCAAAGCTGCCATTTAAATCCTAGTAATACTGCAGTTTAAAGCAATATATTCACAATAAAACAGATTCAGATGAAATAACACTCTAGATGGTTTACAATATGTATAAATATATATATATATATAGGCTTGGAAGAGAGAGGAAAAGGAATATATACA
This sequence comes from Peromyscus leucopus, assembly GCF_004664715.2. Lineage (NCBI taxonomy): Eukaryota > Metazoa > Chordata > Mammalia > Rodentia > Cricetidae > Peromyscus > Peromyscus leucopus. The sequence continues at coordinate 16,761,866 of NC_051078.1, read as the reverse complement.
GTTATATAAAGAAATAGAAAGTTTTAAAAATAAAATATTTGTAGAGAAAGTAAAAGTAATATAAGAAATAAGCCACATAAAGATGGAAATCACACAGAGTCTGGATTATATTATCTTTGGGATTTTTAACTACAAAGAGACATTTGATTGTAATGGCTGCTCAGTTAAACCAGTATGTATATTTTAAAGGCATCTTGACTTCAAAATTTGGATCTAAGGATATGTTGCTTTGGAAAGGAGGCTCTGTTTTTGTTTCCACAGGAAGCAAAAGGCTATGGATTTGTTCCAGGTTAAGATATATCGGACTTGATCAAGCCAGACCTCTAGACCCTTAACAGATGGTACCTATCAACAAAGGTTACAGCTGTTCTTCCCAGGACTTGACCATTATCTTGAATTTTCTCAGGATCCCCATAAGACTACCAGCACTCCCTATCAGCTGGAAGTAGCCTAGAACACCATGCCCACATTCCCAAAAAAAATGGGTTATGGATGTTTGTCATTGTTTAGGTTGTTGGTTACAAAGTGTTATTGGTCATAGTCAATCTCTTTCTAAAAGAAGAAAGGGGGATATGATATAAAAATATAGGATATAGATATGATAGGATGAAAGGGTAGATTATTGAATCTACTTTTAAAGAGCAACAACTTGTTTAAAAATGTTTTACATTGCTATGGATTTTAGCTTATTGATACAAATTTAAAGTTGATTTTGTTATACTGTATATATGTTTCTACTCTTGTTTAAAATATTTTATTTGTGCTACTCATTTCAAATTGTAGTATATAGTTGAGAAATACAGATTAATAATTAGTCATCTATGATGATCAAACTTATAGTCATGTTAGTTAAGTTTTCTAGGTATACATATTCTATGCATATCATAGTATACATAGGTAATCTTCTCACACTTCAAAGACCTACAGAATATGGCATTTAAAATGTTTTAAAAACTTAGACTTTCCTGGTCTATGAGACACATCTGCTCCTGGCAGGACCGATCTACTTCAAAGAGGAAGATGGGCATTGAAGACACTCCATATAAAGTTTATCTTCTTCCTGGCAAAAATAACCATTTGGGCAAGAAACTCTTCTTGCCTGGACTGCTTGAAAAAATGCTGTATCTGTGGGGGAAGGTCCTATGGAGCCAGGCGCTAGTAAAGCTGGCCCCCTGAGAAATTGTAGAGGGTGAAACCCAAGTTGTTTACAAAAAAATATGATTGGAGCTTCAGGTCAAGAAAGATGATGTCACTACACGATTCCCTCATAGACAACACTGTAAATACTTTAGACTAAGTGTGTGATTGGATAACTTTTAAGCTGATGGGCCTAATAGGGCATTTGCCTGCCCTAGGTCTTGTTTTCTTTATGCTTTAAAAGGAGCTTGTTGTTTTTAAATAAATGAGTCCTTTCCTGACTTGGCTACCTGCTGTGTCTGATTGTCTCCTGGGAGAAAGGAAGGCTGGGGAATGGTGAATAGCGCATTTACCTTTCCTAGGTTCCAGGTCTCCCTTCTCAGGGGATCTAAGTTTCCAGTGGGGCAGAACCCCACAGTATTGACTAGACATGCAGGACCCATAGGAAGGTGACCACTAAACTTTGCAAGGTGATGGTCCTTCAGGTTCCTGCTTTGCAGAGAAAACTGCCAGATATTCTACAGGACACATGGAGAGGCAGCTAAAAACTCTAGGCCTACAGGCTGAAGATGAATGTCCCAACATTGCAGAGGAACTTTGGATGACTGTCCAGGCAGCCAGCTATCTCTGTCATTCTATAAACTTTGACAGAATAAAGTACTGATTTATCAGATGAAACATCTAGTAAGATATAAGAACATATCAGGAAGGAATAGTTTGTTAATTTCCATGTATTATGTAGTCTAGAACCAAAAAAAAAAAAAAACGAGTAAAATACTTTAATTTGTAATTTAATTATTAGTATTAGTCTAGTGATAGTTGGCTTCTAAGCCCTAGTTGATACAACTACAATACAGTTCCTGCACCTAGGGCTCAGTGAACATCTTGAGAAAGGAGCCAGGAATGTTGTTAGAGCCAAAAGAACAGGGATCTGATATGAAATCATCTTAGTGTAGAAATGATAGGTAAACTTCACCCATGAGATCTCAATAATATGATTGCCTAGCAAGACCTAAGGAAGTACACCAATATAGAGGCTAACATGGAAGGGGGGAACCTACCATTGGCAAAGAACTACTAGCAACTTAGGAAGTCTAGAGTAGGAGAAATAGTCTTCCCCAGGCATGAACCACCTAATTGGGTATACAATCAAAGTGGCCAGCCCTGAAATCATATACATGCAAGTAACAATAAATGAACTCACCAGATTGTATTTATATAATTATATTAATAATTTAGATATAATTATAAGTTACATATAACAATGAAAGAAAAAGGGTCAATAATTTCAAGAGGGAGAGAAGTGGGAGATACGTGGGAAATATTGGAAGTAGGAAAGGGGAGGGGAGAAGTGATATATTTATATTTTGTAAAAAAAATTCAAATTTCATTTTGTTAATGGTATCATAATGAAAAATACTTTGCAGAAATAGTGTTCTTCATGTGAATTAGCTTTTAGAAAATATCCCCTCATGCTTTCAGTCTTTCATTTATTTCAAAGCTGATTTGTGTGTGCTGCATTTACATGAATAATTGAGCGGACTAGCCTAAGCACAACAATGCAAAGACCAGAGCAGGACTTCAGGTGTCTTCTTCTGTCACTTTTCATATTGTTGCCTTGAGGCACAGTCTCTCACTGAACTGGAAGCTCTCTGGTTTGTTTTTGGTGCCTGACAAGTAAGCTCTCAGAATCTTCCAGTCACTATGCCTGGAGGAATGCTGATGTTACTGATATGTGCAATCATTCCAGTGCTTGGACTTGAGGTAACTCACGTCTGCACAGCAAGGACTCTCGTGCACTGAGCCTTCTCTTCAGCAACTTAAATTTATTTTCAATAAGTATTACATATAGTCCAATTCAAATTTTACGCAACACAAAAAAAATTAATCACCTTTGCATTGACAAGAAGGTAAACATCTATGACGATGACTATAACATATGGAATATGGCTATTACTGCATTATGGTATTTAAATTTAACTTAAATTCTTTATTTGTTGCTGAATCAATTTTTATGATACCCGAATGAGTTTATTTTTAAGTATTATTTAAAAGACTGAGGAAGAAAAGATCTTGTTTAATTACCGTAGAAAATACACTAGTTTATGTACTTGCATTTTGGAGGTCAGTATTATCAAGACTGACATTCTACTTTGAATGAATGATGTCTTGTCAAAGTTTATATACTGCTGCCTCAATTCTTCAGAACATTACTACGTTTGAGGACAATTCATTTGAAAGCAACATTAGTCAAATAACTCCAATTGAATCCAGTGTGAACTCATAGGAAGAAACACTAGATACTAAACCTTAGAGTAATGAGAGGAAAGAAAATGTGACAGAACAATGAGAATTAGACTCTCTACAAACCATGAGATGTTGAACTCATTGCCATCTTGATCTTACACTTACCATTGATAGAACTATGGGAAAATCAATTTATGTACAATACCTCAGACCGGGAACAAATGAAACCCTTGGTTTTAACTATATTTATGACTTATAGTTAAAAGTTACTTTATATTGTGTTTATTGTACACTATTGATCAAGAACTATATTATACATCAAGGTCATGCATGAGGTGAGCATTGATTGAATGTCTATAATATATTACTTAACAATCAAAACAAATAGATTTATCTCTCCTACTATATATTGGGATACAGACATATTTGTTTCAAAAAAATAAATGACCCAGTAAACATTTATGAATACTTGTTGTTTAAATTATAACTAAATTTATAATAACACACTGTTTCAAAGTTGTTTAACAAGAACTGTAAAACAATGTACATGCGGAAACATTAGATACACATTCAGTAGGAAAAGTCCTGCCGGGCGGTGGTGGTGCACACCTTTAATCCCAGCACTCAGGAGGCAGAACCAGGTGAATCTCTGTGAGTTTGAGGCCAGCCTGGTCTACAGAGCAAGATCCAGGACAAGCAACAAAACTACACAGAGAAACCCTGTCTCTAAATAAATAAATAATAAATAGGAATAGACCCATAGTGCTGAGGTTAGCAAATCCTTCTCTGGACTTTAAACACCTAAACAGTGTTGGGCAACTCGATGGGAGTAAGAATTAAATACAAGCCTGGGCAAAGAAATAGCAGTTTTCATAAATTTCAGAGGAGATCTTGAAGCATAAAATATCAACATTCCAGTATTTGTGACAAAGAAAAAAGCAGTTTTTATCTGAGAGTTTATGAATGCTGTTCTACTACCACAATAATCTGGCAGATAGCCTGCCAATATCAAAAGTAGGTACATTTGATGCCGTTCGGTCCTCCTGGAAATAAAATCAAAATGATGTGTGCTTTCTACATAAGTAGTTATTTTTTACCTGCAAGCAAATTAAATTGTACTTTTTCTTTCTGTTCACGTGTGTGCACAGTCCTCAGGACTCACAGGTCATTGCTTTTTGCTCTTCCCCTCTTGTCCATTGAAACTGTTTCCCCCCCCCCCCAAACTCCCACAAGTCTGTAGCACGAATCTTAAAGGTCTTATTGATAAAAACAAACCTTAAGCCAGGTATTGGGGTGAATGCTGGAAGATCCGAGAAGCAGAACAAGCCACAGCTTTCTCACCTCTCCAATTCCTCAGATGATCCTGTTTCCTCAGACTGGAAGCCTCTGAGTCCTCATCCAAATGGATCTCAGCTGAACTGCTGCTCAAATGCCTAAAAGCATAACCAGGATCTAGTTCCTGGTCCTCACACCTTATATACCTTTCTGCTTCCTGCTATCATTTCCTGGGATTAAAGGTGTGAGTCACCATGCCTAGCTGTTTTCAGTGTGGCTTTGAACTCACAGAGATCCGGACAGATCTCTGCCTCTAGAATGCTAGGACTAAAGGTGCGTGTGCCACCATTTTCTGGCCTCTATGTCTGTCTAGTGGCTGTTCTGTCCTCTGACCCCAGATAAGTTTATTAGGATGCACAATATATTGGGGGACACAATATATCACCACACATGTCTTAACATTGTATGGAAAGATCATCTGACAGATTTAATAGTGTGAGCATCAGGTGTTAAAATTCATTTACTAGGTTTTAAGGCAAATATATACTCGAATTCACACCATGAATACAGATTTTCATATTTTAATTTAATTGCAAAGAAGCAATAAGAGAAACCTATTTGTTTTTCATTACTCCAAAGCAAAATGAAAACTACTAACTATGTAGAGACGAATAATTCAATCTGCTGTGAATATTGCATTACTGTTGCTTTAAAATAGACATATTAAAATGGAAATTTGAGATTCAAATTGCATTGATTTTGGTAGAGAAGGAGTATTTTAATATGTTTTACTTTTTTTGGTTACTTGAGACAAGTTAGTCCACCATAGCTAAGGCTAGCCTTGACCTCCTGGTCCTTCTTCAACCTTCTAAGAACATAGGTTACTGTAAACTCTCACACTTAAAGTTGAGTTCTAAATCAGATCTCCTACTTGAGATATCTAGAGATCACCACAGACCATAATTTTTAAAAAAGCCTCTGAACAGAGCATTGTTGGTGGTACATGGCTGTAATCTAAATACTCAGGAGTCTGTGAACAGAAGATCATGAGATCAAGGCTAGTCTGGGCTACATATATGTTTTAGATAACCCTGGATATAGAGTAAGACCTATCACAAACAAACAAACAAAAAGCAGTGAACATTCTGAACTCTAAGAAGAAAAACCTGTATATCTGATAATGGTGTTATGTCTTCACATATAAATAAATCATTTGGGTGGTAATACACGTAAAAATGACTATTGTCTAAAATGCCATAATTTAGCTTTTCAATAATATAATTTTCCTGTATTTTGGTATGAATAATGAGTGAGAAGGTTGATTCTGGGTTGGGAGAGAATAGAGTGCAACCATAACGCAATTTTTCACATTTTTCTGAATTTTTCTCGTAAGTTTATTGGTAAGTAGAAGATTTATTTAAAAGATTTAATTTTCAAACAAAATTCTTCATCTTCTTGTAAGATTCAATTGTGGCCTGGTTGTAGCTGTATAGATAGACCACAAATCTCTTCCTTCTTATTTGGTTACTAAATGTCAGAGCTATTTATATTTGAGAAATTATATATGTTTTTTTTTTCAGACCTACGGAGTAGCTATTAGTCACATGCCCACAATGCTTTATGTTCTTCTATTGGAAGAGACAAAAGATACTAATGTCAAACTGTGGTGGTATTGTGTTCGCCAAAATATTGTGTACTCTAATAAATTTATCTGGGGTCAAAGAACAGACAGCCACTAGATACAAAGGCTAGAAAATGGTGGACTCACACCTTTAATCCTAGCATTCCAGAGATAGAAATTCCTCTGGATCTCTGTGAGTTCAAGGCCACATTGGAAATAGCCAAGCATGGTGACACGCCTTTAATCCCAGAAAGCCAACCTTTAATCCCAGGGAGTGGTGGTAGAAAGCAAAAAGATATATAAGGCGTGAGGACCAGAAACTAGAAGATTTTGGCTGGTTAAGCATTCAGGCTTTTGAGCAGTAATTCAGCTGAGACCCATTCCGGATGAGGACTCAGAGGCCTCCAATCTGAGGAGACAAGACCAGCTGAGGATCCGGCGAGGTGAGATAGCTGTGGCTTGTTCTGTCTCTCTGATCTACCAGCATGGACCCCAATAACTGGCCTCAGGTTTGATTTTATTAATAAGAACTTTTAAGATTCCTGCTACATCAAACTATAAAATGAAATTCATTCTTTGATTATTCATGTAATGAAGAAATAAATAGCTATACTCCTTAAAGTATCACACTTTTAGTTTTTGTGGTTTACTTAAAAAGTTAGCTTTTTTAGCACAGAAGACTCAGTGAAGGATCATGTACTAGCACGTACTGATGCAGATCTCAGAATCATTTCTGTTAGAGCACATTGCCTTCCAGAGCTACCGTGTGAGTAAGATCACACGCTCTGTCAAGGAAATGATTTCAAAGACATTGTCCTATAGTCACTCAGAATAAATATAAGAACATTGTCTACATCACATTTCCATTAATAAAAAGTTAATAATCATATGGAAATTTTACTACAACCTTTCTAAGTTCTCACTTATTAATGTGGGTTGAGCTAACCTAAATTGGTATGTCTGTCATTTTCACAAAATTTGAAGATAAAAATTACCCAGGTGCCATTTCTTTAAGTTTGTTGCCTTGGATGAAATACATGTAGTGCGTCTACAATTCTGTTACCAAAGGTAGAAAAAGATAGCAGGAAACCAAAACCGAAACAAAACACAAGCAAAGCCCTAAACGTAAGATTACCAAAGGATCTTTACATTTTTTTCTGAATGATAATGGCACGGAAAAATGTTCCCATGTATTAGCCTGCCGTCTCAATTTTATTTTAGATTTATAGCAACATCTGTGAAGAAGGGAGGGATTAGACATTATTAAACAATGTCACATTTCAATTTTATCATGCAATCCTCTTTTTCCTGCTCAGGGATTCTGTGTCTTGTCCTGATTGCTAAAGAGCCAGCATCAGTAAAGCCTTGACTTTCATCATTTTCAAATAATCTGGATCAGAAAGGTTTTGAAATTATGTACTATCCTATAAAGATGTAAGTTTCTCCTTGCAAAGTTTCCAAATTAACAACTTAAGAAACCATAGTTATTTAATGTAAATTATGTTTGGTTAGTATTAAATGATCTACTTCAACTTTGAAGCTCAATTATAGCTTTACACATTTTTGGTTTCTGTTGATTGGTACATGCATGTTTACAATTTTATAAGACTTTACTGAGTTAGGATTAAATCATTTTTAATCATTGTGTTTGGTATAGTAATTTTGACTTAAAATCTTTCTTGTCTGTTATCAATAAAGGTAGTCCAAGTCTAATTTGCTTAAGGTTTAGGGAGCCTCTTTTCTATACTTTGAAATGTGTATCTTTTAATCTAAATCATATCTTTGTAAAGTTTGTTTAGTTGTAGTTTACTCTTTTTCAGTTGGTCATGCCAAGCTCTACCTTTTGATCAGTTTTTATTCCATTTACATATATGGCTTTTGGAGATAAGGTAAATATCTTTTACTTTTATATAGACTTTTTATGTCTTATGGGTATTTTTAATGTATTTCCTGATTAAACAACATTTTGTGTAAGACACTAATTCTATCATACCACCTTAATATTGCTGTTCATGCTAGAGAATAAATTTGATTTCTTAGTAGCTATTATTGTGATTGGAATTAGCATGTACTTCTTTTTTTAACTTTTATTCTTCTCTCATACATTACATTCATACCAGTTTCCTCTCCCTCAACTCTACCCAACCCCTCCCCCATCTTCTCACTCAGATCAATTCCTCCTCTGTTTCATATATAATATGTATGTTTCATATATAATATGTATGTTTCATATATAATATGTATGTTTCATATATAATATGTATGTTTCATATATATATATATATATATATATATATATATATATATATATTATATGGAGAGAGAGAGAGAGAGAGAGAGAGAGTGCAGCCCTTTTAGGAATATCCACTGAACATGGCCTAACATAGTATAATAAGACTGGGCACAAACCCTCATATCATGACTGAATGTGGCAACCCAGCAGGGGGAAAAGGTACCCAAACTCAAGCAAGAGTCAGAGACATCCCTCATTTCCATTATTGGGGTGTCCCACAAGAACACCCAATTACACAACCATAATATATATGCAAAGGACATAGCTCAGACTCATACAGGGTCTGTGATTGTCACTCAAGTCTCTGTGAGGTTCTATGAGCCCTGCTTACTTGATTCTGTGGGCCATGTTCTCCTGGTGCCCCCAACCTCTCTGGCTCCCACAATCCTTCTTCCCTGTCTTCTGTGGGGTTCTCTGACTCTGCCTAGTGTTTGGCTGTGAGTCTCTGCATCTGTTCCCATGGGTTGTTTCCTGGATGATATCTAAGGACAACTGGGCTAGGCACCAATCAATGAATATAGCAAAATATCATTAGGAATCATGTCATTGGCTTTTTTTCTCCCAGTCATGTTTGGATCTATCCTGGGTCTCTGGGCTGTCCTGTCTCTGCATTTAATTCTTATCAAATCCATCTAATTCCAAGATTTCCTAATCCCTGCCTGTTCCTCTGTGTATATGATCATGGTAGATGTTTATTTCTGATTACAAACCTTTCAAAAAATTTATTATAAGAAAAACTGTTAGAAGCATTATGTATTTCTATTTAAAATTTATTTATGTAATATATTAACCAATTCTCCTACCTCAGGCACATTCATTTCTATCAGAGAAGTATTTAGAGTAAGTATGTTGTAGAAAGATCCCAGCATCATCATCTAAAATATCAATATGTATTAAAAGGAATGTCATATTTTTTATATTTGTCTTTTGAGATATGTTATGTCCGTGTAGTCCACGCTTCAATCTGTTGGTGCATATGCATATACTTAACAAGTATCTCAGACTCTGTTCAGTATTCTGCATTCTCTTATTGTTATTCTTAGTTTCAACTGATCTACCTTCAGATTTTTCTCCTTCTATCATCTAACTACTCAGATCATTTATCTAGTCTTTTTTTCTTTTAAAGATTTCCACTTCATAATTAATGCTTTCTATTACTGGGACACCAGACTTATAGTCTCTTTTACGTGCTTGCCATGGCTTCCTTCCTTTCCCACTTTAATAATATCATAATAGCTAACTTAGAATATATTTATATTAGATACAACAATTTTCTTCCTAAAGAGGATTCTCTGGGTAGTTAGTTTTCTTTTGTGAGCATGTACTTTGCATGATTATGTTGTGGAATATGATTTTAACTAGACAAAAAAATTTTTTTGTTTTTTTTTCTTTTTGCTTCATAATATTACTCTATGTAAAGGTGTGGTACTTTTCTTTATGTTGCATTTGTTTAACTATATGAAGAGGTGTGTTTAATTATAAAAAGATGTGTTGCATCTGTTTCAATTTGGCTGCCTAAGGCACCTGATTGGTCTAATAAAGAGCTGAAAAGCCAATAGCTCAGTAGAGAGAGGAAAAGGTGGAGCTAGCCAGGTAAAGAGAATAAATAGGTGGAAACATCTAGGCTCAGGATGGAGGAGAATGAGGGAGACACGTGGGGCAAGAAGCCAGGCAGATGCCAGCAAGCCATACATAGAGAAGTGAAAGTAAGATATACAGAAAGAAAGAAGGTAAAATGCCCCAAGGCAAAACGTAGATGAGCAGAAACAGGATAATTTAAGAGTTAGCCAGAAAGGAGCTAAGCTAGGCTGAGCATTCAAGACTAATAAGAAGCCTCTCTGTCATGATTTGGGAGCTGGTTGGTGGCCCAAAAGTAAAATCCTGGTATATGTTTATACTATATTCCTATGACTTATAAACTGTAGTTGGAAAATGGACACATTTTATAAATATAATATGGCTACACTGTTATTTCTTCACAGAAACCACTGTCACTGATGTATGCTATGTTGTTACTGTTTGTTGGAAGGCTTTACTGGATTGTGTCAAGCCTGTGTTCTTTGACATCAGCAGCCAGAGAAGACTCTGTAGTTTATATTCAATTCAGCTAAAGGCTTAGAAAATATTTCTCCCATTTCTTCAACCAAGGTTTTTTATCCTCTGCTATGGGACTCTATATGTGTGCTAACAAAAACCCATAATGCTCTGGCAGGTTAGGTTACAACTGCCTTTATTTCAACTTTTATAAATCCTCAACATCAACAAGAAATAAGCAATGTATTCCTTTCATAACCTTTTCCCTGGCATGAGTAGAGCTATGGACGTTTTTATGAGTTTATAGATTCCTATAGATACCAAAAAGCATTTAAGTTCCAATTCATGCCGAATTTGCCTTTCCATACTTTAACACTGGCCTTCTTTAGCGATGTGTTTTTTTCTTTTGTCAAATCTTTACTTTCCCCAACTTGCTTCACTATGTCAGACAGCTGAACTGCTATCAATCTATGTCCAATATTTTTGAGAATGTAATAAAGACAAATTTTTCTTCACTAAGAGATGTTTGAGCCTGAGAAAATGAAAGCTTGAACTGTGAGAGAGTATTTCCAGTGAGAAGGTATTTCCAGTGACATATTGGATAAATCTGTAGGGATATGACAACTAAAAACTTAGTCATGGTGTATGATTTTTTTATGTGATGTTGAATTTGGTTTACAATTGTTTTATTGGTGATATTTTCATTTATGTGTGTCAAATAAAACAACTCATGGTTTTCTTCTCTTGCCATTATTTCCTCATTTTGTTTTACTATCAGGTAATACTGGTGTCACAGGATGCTTGTTGGAAGTTACTATTTCTTTCCAATTTTGTGTAATAAATTGAAGGGGAATCCTGTTAAGTCCTTCTTCCAGGTTTTGTAAAACTGTCAATCTATCTGCTCTTGTGCTTTGAGCAATGGATAAAAAATTATTTTTCTTTTTAAAATTGTATGTGTACTAGTGACTTTATAAATTAATTTAAAAATGAGATTATAATATACATTAGTACAATATGCATTATTTATCTATTCTTTTCTCCCTTTGACATATATAAATGCATACATGCATAGGTAGGTATAGACATGTATGTAATGTTAATCATATGTATATGTTTTCAGGATTGACTTTTTGGTACTTATAACCAATTGATGTGCTCTTTCCTAGGGAAGACCATTTCTCCTGTTTGCATCATCTATTAGTTATTTGTGTATTGACATTTTCACAACACACATGTCTATGTACCACATGCATTCAGTGCTTACAGAAGACAGTGCTAGAAGAGGAACCTGGATACCCTAGAGCTGGTGTTACAGACAATTGTGAGCTACCACCTGGGTTCTGAGAGTCTATTCTATGTCCACTAGAAAACCAGTATGCACTCTTAACCACCGAGAAGTCTCTCAAACACCTTAAAAGCATTTTTTTAACTGAACAGATTTTTAATTTCCCTCCTTAGCTGATTATTCATCCAGAATATACATAATAAAAGTTTCAGAAAGGAGAAAGTAAGAAAAGGAAAATAGAAAGAATTTTGGAAAACAGTCTTATGTTTTCTAAATTTTACAAATTCCAAGAACATGTACAGTTAATTCACATTTCATATTGAGAACTTAGATTTTCAAAAAGTATTAAATTCAAAAGCATCTCAACCAACAAATAATCAAATCTCAGAAAGGAAAGACAAAGAGATAGTCTTGGGTGTGTCAAACAGAAACAGCTAATGATAAAATTCTCAATTGATCAACAGATAATTTCTTAGCCTTAGAAGTCAGCCTAGACCAAAAAAAAAAAAAAAAAAAAAAAAAAAAAAAAAGAACAAAGCATGCAGAATGAAAAGTCATGGGTCATGGAGCCCTCACCAAGTTTCCAGATAAATGTTGGTGAGACCAGGCAAAATAGCATCCTTCACTCCCCTGTGGACAACCCTCTGATAGAGTAGATATATAGATGTAAGGGGTGCAATCTAAGTGGCAGAAACAATCGGAGGATATTGAAGATGCCAGGAAGGTGGTCTATCTGCTGAGGAAAACTAAGGCATCAAATGAGACTGATGTAAGGTAGGTGTGTTGTGCTGCAAATGGTAGGGTCCCAGAGGTAAAATTGCCCAAGGACATTGTGTCTTAGCTGAAGATAATACACAGCAGATGCTGGGCATGGACCTACAGGCATTAATGCTTATCTTGGAAGGTCTCATCCTTTCTTTGGCCCAATATTTTCTTGTGGAATTCCTTCTCCATTTTGGAATGGTGATGTTTAATTTCGGCATATATATATGAAGTATGTATTTATTTTGATTGTTAGAGGCTCATAGCTAAGAGATTACCTTGAAACTCCATAGAAAACTTTAACATTGGACTTGTGAACAATGCTGAGGTCAAGTGAAGTCAGACTAAATATGTTTTACATAGAGATAACCATGAGTCTTTACTGTGGGATGGTCTGTATGTCAAATCTGTTGCTCTGATTGGTCAATAAATAAAACACTGATTGGCCAGTAGCCAGGCAGGAAGTATAGGCGGGACTAACAGAGAGGAGAATTAAGGGAACAGGAAGGGAAAGGGAGTCATTGCCAGCCACCACCATGACAAGCATCATGTGAAGATGCCTGTAAGCCACAAGCCACGTGGCAAGGTATAGATTTATGGAAATGGATTAATTTAAGCTATAAGAACAGTTAGCAAGAAGTCTGCCAAGGTCATACAGTTTGTAAGCAATATAAGTCTCTGTGTTTATTTGGTTGGGTCTGAGAGGCTGTGGGACTGGTGGGTGACAAAGATTTGTCCTGACTGTGGGCAAGGCAGGAAAACTCAAGCTACAAGTCTTCAGTGTGATGAATCAGATTTGAATGTTATGATATAAATCTAAATATAAGATATCCCTTCAGGTTCTTGCTTGGGAAACTCACTTGCCATATTTGATACTATTTTGAAAGCTATAGTGTACTAACTAATGGGTGTTTGTCTTTAAGGTCAGTCTTTATCAATACTGGTTCTGTCTCAGGAGCCACTCTGCAATGCCTTCCCCTGAAGGATGAACTGAAAACATGAACCAAAAATCAAATATCCTCCCTTAGATTATTTCCAAAGGAATTTTGGTAACAGTAATGCAAATGTAATATGAGCAAATATAGTCATCTATAAATGGACATTTCAATAGGCTAAGAAGATGGCTCAATGCATAAGTCATATCACCAAGCCTAACAAACTGAGCTCAGTAACTGTGACTGGCACAATCAAAGGAGAGAATAATCTCCCACATGTTTCTTTTGACCTCCATACATATACCGTGATCTGAACATAAATGTGTGTATGGGCACATGTACACACACACATGGGGTAACATCCTACTCTTAAAAACATTATCAAGTCAAATGCACTTATGTATGCTTATCATTGCAGAACTCAGAAGATAAAAGTGGGAAGACAGAAAGGGAGAAGCTTGCCTGACATATCAGGAAGGCCTGTCTCAAATCAATCAATCAATCAATCAATCAATCAATTAATAAAATAAAAATACATTCCATTAAGATACTACATAATTTATAAAATTGAAGAAAGCATTTGTAATGAATAAAGTTTAAGCTTTTTGTGTAGGGGGAGGGGTTAGTTTTGTTTTTTTGAGACAGGTCTCTCCATAATTCCTCTTTCTTTCCTAAAACTCAGTATGTAGACCAGGCCAGCCTTGAACAAATAGAGGTCTACCTGCCTATATCTTCCAAATGATGGAATTAAAGGCAGTACAAGCACATAAGGCTGAGTATATACATGTTTAATGTCAAAAAAAGTGTAAGAAACTCTTTCAGTACAATGAATAAAAAGGACAATCTGAATAAAAGTAGGCAACATATTTCAATAGACAAGTCTCTAATGTTGATACATAAATGACAAATAATTACATGCACATATGTTCAATCCTTTTGTCTATTGAACAAAAGCTGTTCAATAGACAAAAATCACAAAAAAGCTGACGATTTGATCCCTCTTATGATTATAATTAAAATACAGAAAATAAGTTTTAGGAAGAATGTTGAGAAATGTGAACTCTCATCCACTGTTGACTCAAATACAATCAAATAAAGTCACAAAGGAACTGACTCTTCACACAGTGAAATACGGCACCACCCCATAAAATATCTACTGCCTCAATAGAAAAATTACAATATATGCCAATTTTAATATGGATATATATATATGTATATATATATATCATATTGTTTACAACATCACCAAAGTGCAATATGTATGTAAATGTACTCAATAAATGAGTGAACAAATTATGGTACATGAGTACTGTGTTCTTACTAAGCCCAAAACCCAACGATGTGCTGTTCTCTGCTCTAATTTCTGTGACTCTCAAATAAATTTTATAACATGAAGGAAGTAAGATGTAAAATATCTTATATTATATGATATGCATTGTATGAAATATCTGGCATAAGCAATAGAGACAGGCAGAAAGTGACACATTACAGAAGGATAATGACAGAATAAATAGCGAATGAGTAATTGTCCAGGATTTTCTGCTTGGAATGTGCAGTTTTGAAATCTGAGAAAGGTGATAGTTGAACACTATTAATGTAGTAAATATCATAGAAACTTTGAAACTTGAAACTTGTGACTTTTGTGTTATCTAAATTTTATTTCAATTAAAGAGACATGCTTGCGTGTCTCCTGCATATACTTCTATAATCAGGACATATAATTTATCATATTCTATTGCTACACACTAAATACTTTTAATTCATTTTTAACAAAGTAGCTGTGAAAAGTTAAATGTAAATCACCTGGAATTGGCCTGATTGTGCAGGAAAACTATCTCTAATGTAAAAAATCCTACTCTTTTAATATGTATTTTATTAATTTATTTAGATTTTATTATAAAATATATCTTGATCAAATTTTTCCCTCTCCCCAAACTTTTCCTAGATCTTCCCCATCTCCCTCCATGTTCTTTTTCTTTCAACATCCCACTATTAATTCAAACTACAGAAGAAAATGGCTAGGTTCTTTGAAAATATTTTCTGTAGGCCAGAATTAAACTAATCTACTTATGGTGTGAGTTTCATTTCTACCCGTGTATTTTATGTGGTGTTCTCTTAGACTAGTGGTTCTCCACCTTCCTAATGCTGTGACCCTTTAATACAGATCCTCATGCTGTGGTGACTCCCAACGATAAAAGTGTTTTCATTGATATTTCATGACTGTAATTTTGTTAGTGTCATAAGGGCATAATGTAAGTATCTGTATTTTCTGATGGTTTTAATCAACCAGGATAATCCAGAGGTCATGACCCCACGATGAGAAGCACCATCGTGGGGCTCTAATGCTCAACTCCAAGCTGTGTCACCAGTATGGAAAAACAAGCAACCACAGGGGGAATAAAATACTTATTTTAGTTTTCAATCTTAAATCCTCTCTACAAGTACTTATATTCTAAACCTCAGCTGATCATTCTCTTCCTTAGGCAAAGCTGCTGCATTCTGAGTTATGCACAGTCAAGAGAACTGAAATTTCTCAGTTGTGCTATCAAAGTACATTTTAGCCAAATTTGTGTGAATTTATGCAGTGAAATCTTATTGATTTAATAACCTCAGAGGTACAATTTCTTTCCCAAAGTCTTATGTGTTTTGTCTTATAATTAATGAGAGGAGGAATAAAATGTAATACTTATCCTGAATATGTGATAGAGACAGAAGGAGACGACATTTGTTCTAGAAACATCTGAGCTTCAGGCTTGGGAAGATATGATTCATTTTGCCACCCACACACAAGTATAATGTGTTAGTTTGGTTTCTGCTGTCGCAAGGAAGTACCTGAGGCTGGACACTCAAAGAGCATGGTGCTGGCATCTGCCTGTCTCTGGTGAGGATTTACAGTTTCAATTCTACCAGAGTTTTCTAGTGGACATTTAAATTATTCACTCTTACTAATGGATTTGAATTTTAAACAGTTTTACTTAAAAATTAAAATTGATCTAGTAAATCTGTGCTTCTCTTCGCAGATGGCTCCACTTCTTTGGGGCATTTTTAGAGTGATGTAGAGTGTGTTGTTGGTAATTTAAATGATGGGAGTCCATTGGCATTCTAGGCATTTGGCAGTGATGCCCAACTTTCTGTTTCTGGTAAGTCAGCCTGAAACTTTTAAGAATAGTCTTTCATTAGTGTGACTTTTGAATTAAACCAAGAAGATATGCACATAAAGTCTTACTTGTAACTATTTGAGTATATCAAAACATCTAAGGGACCATTGGAATCAAACACATTATTGCAAGGTGTAATTTATACAATAAATTTCTAGGAAATAAATTACAATAAAAAATGAGAAAATAGATTGCTTTGCTCTATATGATAATTAAAGAGAAGTTATTTCACTGGGCGGTGGTGGCACACACCTTTCACTCCAGCACTCAGAAGGCAGAGCCAGGTGGATCTCTGTGAATTTGAGGCCAACCTGGTCCACAGAGCGAGATCTAGGACAGGCACCAAAATTATACAGAGAAACCCTCTCTCGTAAAACCACAAAAAAAAGAAAGAGAGAGAGAGAAGCTATTTCCATCAACACAGAAATAATAGCACTGAGTTGCCACAAAAATGTGCTTCTGCTTTCTAGCTTACATTTTACATGTACCTGCCCAAAGATGCAAGCTCTCAGTTTCTTCCATAGGCCTTTTCATGAAGTCGGGCTCCAGCTATGGATTAAACACATAAGCCTGTATATCTTCATGTCATATCATTATCATTTAGTCACCTTTTGATTAATTTTATAAACTGACTAGAGTCTTAAAAATATACTGAATTATTATTTTAATTGCATCTATAGTTATTTTATACAACGATCAAATGACTCTTTGCTATATAACCAGAATATGATGTCATCACTACAAGAAAGAAGATGCAGTCTCCTGTACAGATGGTACCTACTGTAGCAGCTCAAGCACAGATTTAGTGTCTGAAAAGGGCATTTGGCATCTCTTTGTGCTGTCGATGCCCCTAATCTCAAACTTATCATCTTAAAGACTTCTCTGTTCACAAACTCCATGTACTCTGCACTTCTCATTTCTGAACTGGTTGATTTCTCTCATGACCCAGACCATTCCTTCAGTTTGAAGTGTCCCCACCCTCTTCAAAGGTATACTTAGCTTTCTTTCTCTATCTTTCATTGCCCTGGTTTCTTTCACAATGAAGCCCTTCCTGCTCTTCCCTTGGGCTCTACTTTTATATTTTCATTAATAATAGTTTGTATTTATTCAGTTGTTTAGTGATTCACCCCAAACCTACATTCCAATGACACTGTATGTTCCTATTATATCAAAGTTTGTAAACTTATTTAATTACTTCATTCAGACATTCCAAACTTTTCATTGACTAGCATGTAGTAGAGTTCAATAAAAATTAACCACATGCCCTTGCAAATGAAAATTCAAATGTCAAAATATGCCCCAAAGGAAGAATATCAGTCTAGAAGTCTAGATACCTTTTTTTTTTTTTTTTTTGAGTAACCAAGACTGGAATTGAATTCCTGCTCCTGCCTACTGACTTCTGGGACTACAGGAATATGGATCCATGATAATTAATTTGAGACATCTATTCATTAAATGTTAATTATATGGCTAATGTAATGTTTGAATATGGTACTTCTTCTAGTTCATGCTAAATTTAATCCCCTTCGGGAGGCATTATGAGAATAGAAACTTAATCTTCCTCTTCTGTTTAGATTTAAGACCATAGAGAATGATTAGAATAAAAGACATTAGGTATAGCTTCATGATTGAATCCTTGTGAATGTATATAGCAAAAAGGAGAGAGGCCACACCTGTCAGGAAGCCAGATATACTACCCTCAGACCTTCTCTTCTCTTTCTCTCTCTATTCCACCAGAAGGAATCCCTCAGTCCCATCCTTAACACTACAACAGAACACCAGCTGCATCTTCTAGCTGGCTGTCCACATCTCCTATGGGTCCCACTGACCACGCCCTCCAAATATCCCTACCCTGTTCATCACTTAATCCTAACCTTTAACACCAACAGACATTCTTTGTGGACATATCAGCTGAGCAAGACAGTAAAACAGGTAATACACAGACATCACATTCTCTAAAAATCCAGAGAGGAAACAGAAACCAAGGAACAAAAATACCTACCCAACAAAGGCAAACACAGAAATCAGCACCTGGAGTTATAATCATCCCAAAACCATGTGCTTATACATGAACATAAAAAAACAAAAACCAAACAACAAAAACAAAAACAATCAAAAAGAGCCGGGGCAATATGTCTCTACTAGAGGCCATCTTTCTTAACACATCAGTCCCTGCATATTCCAAATAGGTTAACCCCAGGAAAAGACCTTAAAACCAACTGTATGAAGTTAATATAGGTTTCTAAAGGTGAAATGAATAAATCACTTAAAGAAATTCAGGACAACACAAGGAAACTATTAGGGGAGATGAGTAAATCCATTCAAAAAAATTCAAATGAATGATTGAAGGAAAGGAATACAATTCTTCAACACCTGCAAATGGAAAGAGAAGCAATAAAGAAAACAAAAAAAAATGAGGGAATTCTGGAATATTTTAGGAATTTGAACAGAAACTACAGAAGAAAATTTCATCAATAGAACACAGGAGAAGGAAGAGAGAATCTCAGGTATTGAAGATAAGATAGAAATGAATACATCAGTCAACAATAACCAAAATCTAAAATCTCCTGACACAAAACATTAAGGAAATTTGGGACATTATGAAAAAAAACAAAACTAAGAATATTAGGAATAGAGGAAGGAAAAGAATCCCAACTCAAAGGCCTAGAAAATATTTTCAACAAAATCATAGAAGAAAACTTTCCTAACCTAAAGGAGGACATGAGTATAAAAGTACAGGAAGCATAGAGAACACCAAATAGGTTAGATCAGAAAACAAATTCCAGTTGCCACATAATAATCAAAACACTAAATATACAGAACAAAGAAAGAATATTGAAATCTGATGGAAAAAGACCTAATAACAGCAGGGCAGTGGTGACACACGCTTTTAATCCTAGCACTTGGGAGGCAGAGCCAGCTGGATCTCTGTGAGTTCGAGGCCAGCCTGGTCTACAGAGCAAGATCCAGGACAGGAACCAAAACTACACAGAGAAACCCTGTCTAGAAAAACCCAAACAAATGAACAAACAAAGAAAAAGCCCCAAAAGACCAAATAACATATAAATTCAGAAGTATTATAATTACACCTGACTTCTTATTGAAGACTCTAAAAGCCAGGAGGGCCAGGCCAGATCCACTGCAGACTCTAAGAGACCATAGATGCCAGCCCAGACTACTATACTCAGCAAAACTTTCAATAACCATAGATACATAAAATAATTTATCCCATGGTAAAGCCAAACATAAACAAAATTTTCTTTAAATCCAACCATATAGAAAGTTCTAGAAGGAAAGTTCCAACCTAAAGGAGTTAACTACTCCAATGAAAAGACAGGAAATAAATAACCTCACATCAACGTAACCAAAAGAAGTGAAGTATGTGCGCACGCGCGTGCGCGTGCGCGCGCGCGCACACACACACAAGTAAGTACATAACACTACCTCCACCACCACCTCCACCACCACCACCAACAAAAACAACAAGAATTAACACTCAGTGATCCTTGATATTTTTCAATATCAATGGTCTCAATTTCCCCACTGAAAGGACACAAGACTAACAGAATGGAAGTGAAAACAGAATCCATCCTTCTGCTGTACCCAAGAAATACACCACTACATCAATGATAGTAATTACCTAAGAGTAAAGGTTTGGAGAAATATTTTTCAAACAAGTGGGCCTAAAAAGGAAACTGTTGTAGCCATTCATTTTTTTTTTTTTTTTTTTTTAGGTTTTTTGAGAAGGGTTTCTCACTTGGTAGCCCAGGCTGGCCAAGAAACTCACAGAGACCCGCCTGGCTCTGCCTCCCAAGTGCTGGGATTAAAGATGTGTGCCACCACTGCCTGGCTTGGTGTAGCCATTTAAATATCTAACAAAATAGACTTCAAACCTAAACGATTACAAAAGAAATGGAGGGCACAGCATACTCATAAAGGAACAATCCACCAAGATGGCATTTTAAATCTTAACCATTATGCCCCAAATACAAGGGAACTCAAGTTTGTGAAAGGAACACTGTTACAGCTTAAATTACGTATCGACCTTTAAACACTGGTAGAAGGAGATTTAAATAACCCACTCCCAACAATGGAAAGGTCATCTACTCAAAAACTAGACAGAGAAATACTGGAGTGAACAGACATTATAAGCCAAACAGACCTAACAGATATCTACATAATGTTTCACCCAAACACGAGAGAATATACCTTCTTCTCAGCAACTCATAAAGCTTTCTCAAAAAATTCAAATTTCAACAAATACATGACCGTATAAATAACTCCCTGCATCCTAAGAGATGACCATGGATTTAAGCTGGAGACCAGAAACAACCGAAAACTTATAAACTCATGGAAACTGAACAGCTCACTACTGAAAGAAGGATGGATCAAGATAGAAATAAAGATATTAAAGAGTTTTTGGAAGCAGTGAAAGGGATAATAGCATACCCAAAGGGAAACAATGAAAATGATGCTAAGAGGGAGGTTCATATTAAGTGCCTACAGAAAAAGGGGAGATTTTTCATACTAGCAACTTAGCAGCACATCTGAAAACTATAGAAAAAAGAAAAGAATCAAATACACCCAAGAGGAGTAGAAGGCAAGAAATAATCAAACTGAAAGCTGAAGTCAAGAAAATACAAATGAAGAGAATAATATAAAAAGTTAAAAAAACAAAGAGTTAGTTCTTTGAGAAAATATACAAGATAGAAAAAAAAAAAAATACTGCCGGGCAGTGGTGGCGCACACCTTTAATCCCAGCATTCGAAAGGCAGAGCCAGGGGGATCACTGTGAGTTCGAGGCCAGCCTGGGCTACCAAGTGAGTTCAAGGAAAGGCGCAAAGGTACACAGAGAAACCTTGTCTTGAAAAACCAAAAAAAAAAAAAAAAAAAAGACAACAACAACAACAAAAACTTATCCAAACTAACTAAAAGGCAGAAAGAGAATATCCAAATCAACAATGTCATAAAAAGGGGGGGTATGACAACAGAAACTGAGGAGATTTAGTATGTTATAATAATGTACTTTAAGAACCTGAACTACATCAAATTGTAAAATCTAAAAGAAATAGATAATTTTATAGATAGATACCACTTATCAAAGTGAAATTAGAAATAGATACAGTCAGTGAAAAACTCCTCCCATTCCCCACCAAAAAAAGGCCAGATGATTTTAGGACAGAATTCTGCCAGATTTTCAAAGTGGAGCTAACTCCACTACTCCTCAAATTATTCCACAAAATAGAAGTAAAAGGAAATTTGCCCAATGAATTTTATGAGGTCACCATTACTCTGATAACCTAACCACATACAGATTGAACAAGGAAAGAAAATTAGAGACTGATTTCCCTTATGAGCTAAGATATTCAATAAAAGACTTGCAAACCAAATCCAAGAACACATCAAAAAGATCATCTAATATGATCAAGTATGTTTCATCCCAGAGATACTAGGATGGTTTAATATATGAAAATGAGAAAAATGAGTAAATGCAATCCAACAAATAAACAAACTGAAAGAAAAATAAGCACATGGTCATCTCATTAGATGCAGAAAATGACTTTGACAGAATCCAGCATCCCTTCATGATAAAAGTACCGGAGGGAATAGAGATACAAGAGACATTAGACAATATACAACAAGCCTATAGCATTCATCAAATTAAATGGAGAGAAACTCAAAGGAATTCCATTAAAATCAGAAATCATACAATGTTGTCCACTCTTTCTATACCTATTCACTATAGTACTTGAAGCCTTATCAAGAACAATAAGAAAACCAAAGGAGATCAAGGGGATACAAATTGGAAAAAAAGAATTCAAAGTGTAATTTACAGATAATATAATAGTATATACAAGTGACCCAAAATTTCCACCAGAGAACTCCTACACCTGAAAAACACTTTCAGGGAAGTGACTGGATGAAATATTAACTGAAAAAAAATAGTCTTTCTATATACAAATGACAAAGGGCCTGAGAAAGAAATCAGGGAAACAACTACTTATATAAAATGTCTAGGGGTAACTCTAACCAGGCAAGTGAAACATTTGGATGATAATATATATATGTCTTTGAAGAAAGACATTGAAGAAGATGGAAAGATCTTCCATGTTCATGGATCAGCAGGATTAATGGTAGTAAAAATGGTCAACTTAACAAAAGCAATCTATAGCTTTATACAATCCTCATCAAAATCCCAACACAATTATTTAGAGATCTTGAAAGGACAGTTTCTCCACTTCACAGGGGAAAAAGCAGAATAGCTAAAACATTCCTGAACAATAAAAGAAATACTGGAAGTATCAGCATACCTGATCTCAAGTTGTATTACAGAGCTAATGCAGTAAAACTTGCATGGTATTTGCATTTAAAAAAAAGATATGTTGATCAATACAATCAGATTGAAGACCTGTACATAAACTCACAAACCTATGGACACCTGATTTTTGATAAGGAAGCCAGAAATATACAGTGGGAAAAGACAACATCTTCAACAAATTGTGCTTGTCAAATTGGATGTCTACATGTAGAAGAATGCAAACTGATTCATATTTATCACCCTTTGCAAAATCTAGTTTAAAGTGGATCAAAAATCTCAACATAAAACCAGATATACTGAACCTGATAAAAGAGAAAGTGGGAACTCTTTCGCATAGGAGATTTTTTTTCTGAGCACACCACCTATAGTGCAGACACTAATATCAATAATTAATAAATGGAACCTCAGGAAACTGAAAACCTTATGTATGGTAAAAGACACCACCATCTGGACAAAGAAGCAGCCTACAGAATGAGAAAAGATTTTTACCAATTCCATATCTTATAGAGGACTAATATCCAAAATAGATACAGAACTCAAGCAATTAGATATCAACACTCACATAATCCAATTAAAAATGGGGACAGATCTAAACAGAGAATCCTCAACAGAGGAATCTCAAATGGCTGAGAAGATGTTTAGAAATGGTGTACATCCTTAGCCATCAAGGAAATACAAATCAAAACTACTTTGAGATTTCAACTTACTCATGTCAGAATGGCTAAATGCTGGTAAGAATGGGGAGTAACTGGAACACACCTCCATTGCTGGTGGGAGTGCAAACTTTTGCACCCAGTATGGGAATCAAAATGGTAGTTCTGTAGAAAATTGGGACTTTATATACCTCAAAACCGAGCTATGCTATTCTTGGCCATATACCTAAAGGACAGGATGCTCAGTCGTATCACAAAGACACTTGCTCAACCATGTTCATTGTGGATTTATTCATAATAACTGGAAACTGGAAACAACCTAGATGCACCTCATCAGAAGAATGGGTAAACAAGTGTGATGCAGTTACAAAATATAGTATTTGTCAGCTCTTAAAAATGATATAATGAAATTTGTAGGCAAACAGATGGAACTAGAAAAATTCATCCTGAGTGAAGTAATCCAGACCCAGAAACACAAATATTGTGTGTACTAACTTATACATGGACATTAGCTATTAAATAAATAATAACCAAGCTACAACCCCTACTCCCAGAGAATTTAGGTAAAGAGAAGAGGTCTAGTATAGATGCATGCATCTCTCTGGGAAGGAGAAATAGAACACATTTTTTGTGGGGACTGGGACAGGTGGGGAGGGAAGAGGTAGCAGGGGAGAGATGAGATGGAGGAAGAGAATGCAGGGAGAGGCTGCTTGAATTTGTGGGTATTTAGGAGGTGGTGTGGAAACCTAGTGCTGTGGAAATTTTGTAGACTCCAGGAAGGTGATCAGAATGAGTACTCCTAGTAGCAGGGGATACTGAGTCTCATTCGTTCATTTCTTGTAGCCAGGTAAGTGATGGGTTTGGGTTTCATTCAATTGAGTTGTTAGCCAAGAGGGGTCCCGTGGAAATCCCCAAACAACCCAGGCTGATGCTAAGACAAAAGGTTGATATCTCCAAACTCACAGCAGGACTCTATTGCCAATTACAACAACCACACAACTCGGTGAACATGGAGAAGTTGAGCTGATTCCTACATGAAGCCTTTACTCCTATGTTCTAATCTCTGTGTGTAGGAAGATACTCTGTAGTGCAGTGGGATGGTCTGTATGTCAAACTGTTCTGATTGGTCAATAAATAAAACACTAATTGGCCAGTGGCCAGGCAGGAAGTAGGTGGCCAGGCAGGAAGTAGGTGGGACAAGGAGAGAGGAGAATTCTGGGAAGCAGAAGGCTGAGGCAGAGAGACACTGCCAGATGCCGCCATGACCAGCAGTATGTGAAGACGCCGGTAAGCCCCCAGCCACGTGGCAAGGTATAGATTTATGAAAATGGATTAAGTTAAGCTAAAAGAACAGTTAGCAAGAAGCCTGCAAGAAGCCTGCCACGGCCATACAGTTTGTATGCAATATAAGTCTCTGTGTTTACTTGGTTGGGTCTGAACGGCTGTGGTTCTGGCAGGTGACAAAGATTTGTCCTGACTGTGGGCAAGGCAAGAAAACTCTAGCTACACTGTAGGCTACTGAAAGAGAGAAACCTGCACACCAACACAGCCACAAGACCATTGACCTACATTCTGTCCTGCCTGCAAAATACGCTAGGGCAATGGTGGTACAGAACTTGTGGATGTAGCCAAACAATGTCTGATTTTACTTAAGGCTGGCTTGATGAGAAGGAACCTACACATGACAATGTTTTTGGTAACCAAAAACTGGAGACTAGAGAGCACAAGGACCTAGAATAAAATATAATGATACTGAGCAATTAAAAAAAATCAATAAAATGATTCCTAATGATTGTAGCTAGAGTTTTCCTGCCTTGTCCACAGTCAGGACAAATCTTTGTCACCTGCCAGTCCCACAGCCGCTCAGACCCAACCAAGTAAACATAGAGACTTATACTGCATACAAACTGTATGGCCGTGGCAGGCTTCTTGCAGGCTTCTTGCTAACTGTTCTTATAGCTTAAATTAATCCATTTCCATAATTCTATACCTTGCCACGTGGCTGGTGGCTTACCGGCGTCTTCACATGCTGCTGGTCATGGCAGCGTCTGGCAGTGTCTCTCTGCCTCAGCCTTCTGCTTCCCAGAATTCTCCTCTCTCCTTGTCCCACCTACTTCCTGCCTGGCCACCTACTTCCTGCCTAGCCACTGACCAATCAGTGTTTTATTTATTGACCAATCAGAACAATTTGACATACAGACCATCCCACAGCAAATGATATTCTGTTATACTCACAAATCAGCGGCTTATCCAATAATTACCAGAGAGGTTTCCTTGAGCAAAGGATGGGAATAGATATAGAAACGCAACCAGACATTGTGTGAACAGAGAGTCTAAATCAGAGGTCTCCATCAATCCTTCCCCTGAGAGCCCAGGCAATTTCAAAGAAGAGGAGGCAGAAAGACTGTAAGTCAGAGGATGGAGAACAAGCCCCTCTGAATCAACTAGCCAAGGCCAAATGCCCTCATGAAAACTAAATCAGCAAGCCCAGGGCCTACATGGGTCTACACAGGTCCTCTGCATATATATTATAGCTGTGAGTATTAGTTTCATATTTTTATGAGACTCCTGACTTTGAGAACTAGTGAGTTTTTTACTCTTGCCTGTTTTTATGACTCTTCCTCATGTTGTGCTACTGTGTCCAACTTTGATATGAGAGTATTTGCTTCATTTTATTATATATTATTTTGTCACATTTGGTTGTTATCTCTTAGAATCCTGTTCTTTCTCATTTTAACTTATTATTTTTAATTGAAAATAGATTCTGCACACATATAATTTATCCCAACCAGTTTCACCTCCTTCTTCTATCTCTTCTCAACTCCTTTCTCCAACAGCTCTACTCCCCTTCCATTTTTCTTCAGAAAAGAGAAGGTCTCCAAGAGATGACAGCCAGCTATGAGAAAACAAGCTATAATATGACAAGGCAAAAGTGCTCATATTGAAACTGCAACCCAATAGGACAAAAAGGATCCCAAGACAGTGAAAAAGAGTTAGAGAAACACCCATTTCCACAGTTAAGAGTCTCACAAGAACTCCAAGCAGTCGTGACATATGTGCAGAGGACCTAGTGTAAATCCATGCAGGCCCTTTGCTTGCTGCTTCAAGAAAGAGATCTGCAAGTGAGGAGAGGTATGGAGGGATTGGGAGGAATAGAGAGAGGGAAAATTACAATCAGGATATATTATATGAGAAAACAATCTATTTTCAATAATAAAAAAAAAACAGAGAAAGGACATCAAACATATAGACACACCCATACTGCCTTTTTGTTTACTTGGTATGCCCTGAAACATCATGGGAATCTTCCATCAAGTTCTTCAGAATATTCGGACTCTCAGCCTTGCACCTGCAGGTGCATGAGCTTCAATAAATGCCTGTTTATCAAAGTAGCTTACATCTGGTATTTTGTTATGGTGATGATGGATGAACGATGACAGCAGCTAGTAGCAATGGATGGGTGTTCTAAAATCTTAGAATATACAAGTGCAGAGGAGAAGTAAAATTAGCTATGCTTCAGTTTTTATTAAATAAGAAATATATATTTACATATTATTTTTACATATTACAATAAATAATATAAAACTATTATTTATTTACATTGTTTCACAAGTATTTTTACTATAGTGAATTTCTTTTAAAAGTCATAACCTCCTTTTTTGTGATGAACCCTACACATGCTATCTTAAAACCATGTCATATAAACTTAAACTACTCAGATCAAATCTACATGTTGAATTGTTGATGTTCAGTGTAACACTATTTGACAACAGGACCATTGAAAGATAGTTGGGTCCTAGGCCATTAGAAGAGAGAATCCATTGTGAAATTAGTGAATTAGTAAATTGAAGAGAAGAGATACATGAGTAAACATTCTCCCTCTCTGTTTCTCTCTCTTCTTCTCTCCCTTTTCACTCTTGCCTTCTCTTTATTCTTCTCAAAAAGATAGTTAAAATTGGGGAATGGAGCCCCAATATAATCTGACCATGCTTCTCTCCTAATATTATGTTTCCCAGTTGTCAAATCTGTGAAAAATGAATGTCTGTTGTTTAAGCTACCAAGACAATATCCATGTATTAAATCAGATGGAATAAGATGACTTCATTTATTATTTTCCAGGTTTGTGTAGCCTTTGCTCCAAATGGGAGAGTAAAGATTTTAGATTTAGGACTCATATATGAAGAATTCTTACACTAGCACTCTTCTATTAATCCTTGCCAAAAATGATAAACATTTTAAAAAATTACAAGTCCACCTAGTCTAAAATACTTAAATGCCAATTAAAACAAACTGTGGATGCATCCATATTTAGAATCCTGATAATTTTGCCATGAATAAGATTGATAACTTATGCATTAACTCAATGAAGAAAATATACATAACCTACATATGGATTATTCCCTAGTCCATCTTGCTCTGCTGAATATAATACTATGACTATTTCAATGTCTTGATGGGGTTAATAAATTTTATGAGTCCTGGCCATGTGATTCATCAATGGCCTCTGATTAGAAAGAAAAGTTATTGTCTTAATGTTTTGCTTACTACATATCAATAAACTCCTAAAACCTTGACATCATTTATCATCATTCAGAACATTTTCTTGAAATTATATATCACTTTTCATGGTGAGCTTCTTCTTTTGTTCTGCTAATTCTTGGAGAATTTCAACAGTCACTTCTTATTGTATTTGCTCTTTCCCCTTACTGTCTTCACTGTATCCATGCTCTCTCCAGACGTCTCCCAGATACGTCTCCCATCCTATAGACATTCAATTTTACATCTCCATTATTACCTTTTTGTGCTGCTTACATAATCTTGAGTGTGGGGATATCCACTGTGTCATGGTCAACATAATAGGTTTTCCAGCACGGAACTTGTGCAAACTCAAACCAGACGAAAATTCCATCTTGAAGAGGGAAAGTGGGCATAAAGTTCCACCATTAGCTGAGGCATTACTGGAAACTGGTCACTGCTGAGAGAGGGGAAGTCAGTTTTATTTCTTACATTTATGAGTACAAAATTATACCATATTTCTTGTAATGTTTTTATAATTTTAGAATATGTCCAATTAATTAAAATATAACTTAGAAAATTAAGTCCAATAAAACCACTAAGTCATTCCTAATTTGCTATCACAGAAACTTTAACTTTTTTACTATATACAGCTTATTCCCAAATGTTTATGTTGGTTCATGTCTATAATACCAGAGCTTGGGAAATCAATTTAAAATTATCCTCAGCTACATAGCAAGTTGTAGGTTGATGTGGAGTATATGAGAACTTGTCTTAAAAAATAAGAAACAACCAATGGGAAAAATGTCCTTACTCCCTGAAGTTTCCATTTTGCTTACTTCAATAAAGATAATTCTTCAAGTGTCTACTTTGCAACTTTTAAAGTAAAATCTGGGGATGACCTTAGAACTGATGACTTAATTTGATATGTGCAAAATGGCTCATGGTGTCAGTTTAACCCACACAATAGTACTATTGGGGGAAACTGGTGGATTTGTTCATGTTTTTAACTGGTCAATTTACAAAATGCTGCTAACAAGAACAATAAATTTATGATTTATGGTCCACCATGCTGTAACAACATCTGAAGCTACTCAAGCAAATGCACTAAGAAGACATTGTGGATATTAAAACAAAACTAAACATGTCTGCTTTCAGGAGTACACATGCATATTCATAGTAAGAAATCTCTCCACCCTAATAGAAGCTATCAATCAACTATCAAAAAGTCTACACAGAGATGAAAAGAATAATTGAATAACTGAAAGTTTAGATTTCCCAATTACACAGTTGAATAAATATATTTACACACAAAGAATAAAACCTGTCATACTCAACTTTCTAAAAATAAGACTAGTATTTATGTCTTATGTGCACGATGACACTAATAAAAATCACAAAATCAAGTGGCTATAATAATCTGTTAAACTCATATTTTCTGTAAATAAGAGTGGTTAACAGTTATATCTGGGATATAATGAGGACAATATTATTGGATCATGAGTTCAGTTTCCCTGACATGCAGAATATGTTCAAGAATAAATAGGGGGACTCAGTAAGTTCCTAACTCAATTAAAAGAAAAAATAATTAATAAATGTGTCACTGAAACTCAGTGATAGAAAGAGTGTGCCTAACATGCTCAAGACCCTGGGTTTGGTCCTAGCCTCGAATATTAGAAGAAAAATATAACTTTTAAGTAATTTCTAAGCTATATTTATCATCCTAAATATTTAATATTTATGTATGTAATGAAATGTAAACAAAAAAATGAGGAATGCCTAAACAGGCCAGTATAAATTTTTGCTAGATCCTGCTAGACCGACAATAGTGTTTTTATTGGCCTTTTACTTCTTTTAAGTTACTAAGCCATCTGTTTCCAAAACTTTGATAATTATAACAAAAAGAAAAAAAAAGACATTTTAAAATCCAAGAGAAAGTAAAACAATGGTATTGGCATGTGCAAGAGTAGGTTCTTCCAGAGTCATGCTAAAAAATTATAGGCACCCCAACTCTCAAACATTTGCCTAATTAACATCAGATTGTGGTATCAATGTAAATTATTTCCCCTTTATCTGACATGCTTGGAATCAACAAATGACCTCACATATGTCAAGCAATCAGTCTACACCTAAGCTCCATTTCCAACCCTCACACCACTATGTACACATTCTCTGCTATAGCTCATTCAATGCTGTTACACGGAGGAACATCATGGCTCTCCTTATTTCAAAACAAGACATTTGGAATCATAATTATCTACAGTCATTATAATCCTCTGTTTCAGAAAGTTTCATTAATTCTAAAAGGTACAATGTTACTGAGTATGGAACACTGAGAAATCTGTCTTGCTATCCTTCAAAAAAATCATGATACTGACTCTGTTCCTCTGTTGAGAGTTTGAGCATACTCATTAGTCTTTAGAAGTTTCCTTAAAGCTTTTTATTTTGTTTTTGTTTTAGTTTCTTTTTCTTTTGTTCGAGACAGGGTTTCTCCATGTAGTTTTTGTGCCTGTCCTGGATCTCACTCTATAGACCAGGCTGGCCTCGAACTCACAGAGATCCACCTGCCTCTGCCTCCTGAGTGCTGGGACTAAAGGCATGCGCCACCACCACCCGGCTCCTTCAAGCTTTTAATTCTGTGTACTCTTTTCTCTCTATTTCAGGTCCATTTAGTTATTTTATTTTCAAGTGACAACAGGATAAAGTCTGTCTAGTTGCCCCTCTTAGAGCCATCTTTCACCCTGTATTTCTACTCATGTTTCTCTCTTCAACCTCAAAAGCAGCAACGAAACCTAGTTTCTACTCTGACATTCATTTCTAATCTTTCTTTTGACAAACTGAAGATTGATTTGGGCTTCCAAGGACCCACATTAACCACATTTGATGTACATAATGTTTTTATATTAAGGTCTATAAATTTAAATACATCTTCACAGACCCACTTTCCATGTCTTATTGTTACAGTTCCCAGGTAGGCAAGTCATTTCATCTACTCTGTAGAGAGTCATTCAATTTGTGTCCTGCCTACCAGCTCCAAAATCAGGACATGGAGACTCCTTATTAATTATGAAATCTCAGGCTATAGCTTGCTTGCCCAAGAGCTCTTATATGTTAAATTAGCCCATTTCTACTCATCGATGTGTTGCCATATGATTCGTGGTATTTACCTGTCCTCATGCATGTCTTACTTCCTCTGTATTAGTCGAGCATCTCCACCCTTCTTTCCAGTGTCCTCTGTGCCTTGATATCTTTCATAGCTATTGGCCATTCAGGTTTTATTAAACCAGTCACAGTGACATACCTCCACATAGTGTAAAGGGGTATTCTGCA
This sequence comes from Peromyscus leucopus, assembly GCF_004664715.2. NCBI lineage: Eukaryota > Metazoa > Chordata > Mammalia > Rodentia > Cricetidae > Peromyscus > Peromyscus leucopus. The sequence goes on along the minus strand of NC_051078.1, from coordinate 16,730,302 downwards.
ACATTATTAAATCTACTTGCTGACTCAATGATTGCTTCCCTTCCTTTATTATGCTTAAAATGCCTCCCAGAATCTCGCTTGCCAGTTCCATAGTAATTTCCACAATTTAGATGACTTCTTGTCTTGGTGTCACCATTCAAAACGTAGAAATTTTCTGTTGTGGTTGAAACAAATGTCTAAAATTGTCTGGTTTAAACCAACACAGTTGTGTTTCACACTCTTGTATGTCAGAAGATCAGGTCTATCATGACACAGGTGTGTCCTTTGCTCACAATTTCGTGAGAGCACATCATGAAAACTGTTCTCTGTTCTTCTCTAGAGGCTTGGATAACGCTCTTTCAGTCTCATGCAGGTTGGCAGACCAGGTGCTAGGGTTAGATTCCCTCATTCCCTTTCCTTGCTAATTGTTAGGGTAAAGCCCACCCACCACAAAGGCACCTGTATTCCTGTTCCTTGACTGATCTTTACATTTAGAACCAGAACTAAGCAGCTAAGTCCTCCCACTTTTAATATCTCTGCACTCCATCTCCAACTGACAAAATTTCTTTACTTATTAAGACATACTAGAATAGAATACCCCATCTAGATAATCCATTGAGAATAGGCATCGAGTCTTCAGATCACTAAATTTAATCACATGCCTAAAGTTTTCTTTTCCTTAGTGGAATATGGTATATGTTTACATAATATGAAAATGGATAGATAGGCATTGTTAGAACAGAAAGATGATCTTGTGAAAACTTCCTACCACACATATTTTCCTTTTCCTATCTTTAAGGAACGATCTGGACTAGTGCTCAAATTGGACCCTGGGTAACATTCAAGTGCAAATATGGAATAGTTGTGGAATTGAAAAGTATATTCTCAGTTCATAAAAGCAAGCTAAAGTGAAAATAATTGCCAAAATAGTCAACAAAATAAATACATTTTATTTTTTTTATTTTAATTCTTATAAATGAGAAATCCAGTGCAACAAAAGCAGCAATTTCCTATCAATTAGTCCTCTAAGGAAATTATTTTAGCTTTGGCAAAACTAGGAGGGAGCATATCAGCACAGGTAATCATAGACCAACGACAGAGAAGATGTAAACAGGAGGTCCTGAGAATGGCTTTACATTCAACAGTGCAAGTCGGACTCCCGAAGCATTGTTATCCATGAGTTCTACAGGCAGAGTGGAGGCAGATACAGCAATAAAATGAAAAGGAAATGCTATGACCTGAGCCCAAAAGGTCAGTGGAAGGAATTTCATTTGAAGCTCAGTATAGTAGTAATTGCTCCAGCTACAGAGTGTGAAAATGACCCCCCGAAATGGTACCATTCCTGGCTTGCTAATTGCATCAACCTAGCCAGCACTAAAAAGGGAATCAGAGTAATTGGTGTGGCATGGTGAATTCAAGAGACTCCCTGACCCCATTTCAGTTGCAGCAAATAGCCCAGTGCTGAGGAGTTATTCAGTGCATGAACTCAGCCTGCCAGACCTCTGCATAGTGACTTGCTAAGGAAGCACAGACTGAGAAGTTATTTTCTGTGTGTGTTTTGGGGCTAAATATACCTGGCACCCTAACTAGATGGAGATATAAGAAATAGCCACTCAATGAGTGTTGAACCTGAATGCAAGCTGCCAATCTGCTCCTCAGGAGTGTGAGGGAGAGCATCTGGCCCTTTCTTCAAAGAGTGCTTTCCCAAGAGGAATAGGGGTGAGAACTGAGCAAGGTGAAGGATCTGTCACCTATTCTATGATTTAGGTGACATGTTCATCTGATGACAAACACATGCCACTATTAATGCAAAGTTAAGCACATCAGGAAATATATAATTGTTACTGGGTAGGGGGAAAAGAAAATGCAGATGGGCTTTATTTTTTTAAACTCCAGATGAATAGCTAATGAAGAGAGAGATGAAGATGGAATTTAAAAATTGTTAATTAAACAGATGTTGCTCCAAACACCTACCATAGAAAATGTTCTCATTTCAATAACTTTAGAAATTCATTTGCAGAAAAATAGTGTGTCATGAAAACGAGGTACCTTACTAGTGATTTTAATGAGTTATTTTTAAAATGTGTTTTGTAGAAATCCACAAAGATACCCCCACAATAGACTGCTGGCAATGGTCCAGAGACAGCCCAAACTGACCCGCTCTGGTGATGGCCAAACACCCTAATTGTCGTACTAGAAACCCCATCCAACGACTGAGGGATCTGGATGCAGAGATCCACGGCTAGGTCCCAGGTGGAGCTCTGGGAGTCCAATTAGCGAGAAAGAGGAGGGTTTATATGAGCGAGAATTGTTGAAACCAAGGTTGGATAAAGCACAGGGACAAACAGCTAAACGAATGGAAACACATGAACTATGAACCAGTGGCTGAGGGGCCCCCAACTGGATCAAGCCCTCTGAATGGGTAAGACAGTTGATTGGCTTGATCTGTTTGGGAGGCATCCAGGCAGTGGGACCAGGTCCTGTGCTCATTGCATGAGTTGGCTGTTTGAAACCTAGGGCTTATGCAGGATCACTTGGCTCGGCCTGGGAGGAGGAGATTGGACCTGCCTGGACTGAGTCTACCAGGTTGATCTCAGTCCTCAGGGAAAGGCTTTGCCCTGGAAGAGGTGGGAATGGGGGATGGGTTGGGGGGGAGGGGAGAGGGGTGGGACAGGGGAGAACAAGGGAATCCGTGGCTGATATGTAGAACTGAATTGTATTGTAAAATAAAATAAAATAAAAAATGTGTTTTGTTTATAAAAAACATGTATTTAGAATGATTTTTTCTGCTTATATATAGCTTAATGATAAATACAATAATGGATATCCAATTTGAGGGAAAGGTCTCAACAATAGAATACCTACACAATGTCATATAAATTTATTTATGTATTCAACCAATTTATATGACTATGGCACTTTCCTATTATGAAATGCCTGCTGACTTCCACTTGCCCAGAATATAAATTGCCAAGATTCCACTCTTGTGTTAGTCTATACCTTTTGATATCCCCTGTCAAATAGCTGTTACAGACTCCCTAGAGGTTCAACAGAGAAGTCATGCATACTCTTCTCCCAGAGTGTTATTCTAAGTCAATGATGTTAAATACATTGATGATATTTTTCTTTTCCAAAATATAAGGATTTTTATTTACTGTCTGAGAATTTCGTACATGTAAACGGTGTTCACTCTTTTTACTCCTGTGTGAGGCCTTCTACCTCCTCTCCTCCCTCTGATTTTGTGCATTTTTTTTTTTTTTTTACATTTTTGTTGTGTTTTGTTTTTGTCAAGACAGGGTTTCTCCATGTAGTTTTGCTGCCTGTCCTGGATCTCACTCTGTAGACCAGGCTGACCTCAAACTCTCAGAGATCTGCCTGGCTTTGCCTCTTGAGTGCTGGGATTAAAGACGTGTGCCACTGCTGCCCAGCTCTGTGTATCGTACTATTTTGTAAGTTGTGCATTAAGTCCAATTAGTTTTTCTAGTATATTCATGTGTGTGGGCTCATTTTCTGGAGCACGTTTAACCTTCCAGATATCACATTCCTAAAGAAAATTGCCTCTCTGTCCAAACAGTCATCAATTGTCAGTATGTCCTCAGCTAGGGGGCTGGCATTCCTGTTCCCCTCCCTCATCTGCTGTAATAATAACTCTATTCTAAAGACTGATTCAATTGTATCAAACTAAGCCATTTCTATTTCGCTTTTCCTTTAGTGTATTTACATTATCTCCCCTGATTTTGGTGTTGTGATTATGGATAAATCATGACGCAAGAAAACTCACAGTTCAATTGTTGAACCGATTACTGATTGGCTTAGTGACCTGAAACCAAACAAAACTAAACAAACAAAAACTTATTTTTATTCTAGACAAAGATCACTCAATTTTTTTTTCAAGAACTATTGTGACTATTAATGGATACATATATGAAAACCTCACACTTTAGCTGAAATTCCTGCCAGCACCAAGGAGCCTGGGATGATTAGGTGGAAGCCCCACCTCTCTCCTCAGACCCTGATCTTAAGAAAGCCACCTAGAAGCCGGGAGGGGGTGGCACGCGCCTTTAATCCCAGCACTCGGGAGGCAGAGGCAGGAGGATCTTTGTGAGTTTGAGGCCAGCCTGGTCTACAGAGTGAGTTCCAGGAAAGGCGCAAAGCTACACAGAGAAACCCTGTCTCGAAAAACAAAACAAAACAAACAAACAAAAAAAAAAAAAAAAGGAAAAAAAAAGAAAGCCACCTAGAGTCAGTTTCTCCCCTTCTCCTTGGGGCTGGTCAAGACCATACCTTCAGGCTACTTAAGACCTGGGTTGCCATACCTGCTTTGTGCTCTTTGTGTTCTCTCCCCTGACTTCCTGAGAACCACCCTGGAGGTGCTTTGCTCTGCACAGATTAAACCTGGATTTATTAATTTAGCCCGATCTGACTTATTTTGTCCTCGGCATTACTCACTACTGGGGGATTGAAACTTATTGCTCGGTATTTGGGAAAATACACTCAAACATATCCTTGTTTTCAAATTTACAATTTAGTTACATCTGTAATTTATACAACTCTAATACTATCTTTTTGTCGAAAAGAACTTATACTTTTATTTAATTCATGTTTTCTATTATAAACTCCTATTAGCTTTCTATTTATACCATCAGGAACTTCTTATATTGCTATTTTCATTTCCTTCCAAAACAAAATGAATGAGTGCATGAAGCATCTGTCTCACATGGGTGGAATGGGTTTTATCTGTATATTTTTGAATGTTTGCAACAGAGTTTACTGGTGGCCAAGCAAAGCAGAGTTTTAAGTGTAATGATATGTTGGTCTGATTTCCTTTTGTCTTAAAAGAAAGCTAGACACCATAACTGATCATTGTCAAACCACTTTTTTAAAAAACATTTCTTATGTATATGTGTGTTTGAATGACCATATGGATGTGGTACCTCATATGGGTATGAAGCAGCAAGCTGACAGAACAGGGCCCTGACTCCTCTGAACATGAACTAGAAACAGTTGTGAGACACCATGTAGAAGAGGGGAAAAAACCCTGGTCTCTGCAAGAGCAAGAAGTACTCAGAATTCCTGTGTCATCCCTGTAGGCCGTATAGAAACATTTTGAGATAATCACTAGGTGAATCCAGGAACTATAAAGTTCCTCTTCTGTTTTTATTTCTGTTTTCTTCAAGCATTGAAGGGATTCTGAATGATAACATTTTTAAATATAGGAAAAATTTGAGACTATCTAGCATCTTAATTGAGATAATATATTTTATAAAAATATATATCCAAAACACTTGTATTTCTGATGCAACTTCAGAGTACTTCTGAGTTGTTTTATACGTTTTTTTTCTGTGATTAAGGCAAATATAATTCACAAAATTTTAAGGTGCTAATGCAGATACAAAAATTAAGTTAAATATAAAAGAACCATTCCTAAAGACCCTACCTATGGATCCTTTCTATAGACAATTCCTGTAGATCCTTCCTATCGCTAAAGAAACACACTGGAAAAATTACTCTAATCATAACTGCAGTCAAAAAAACATACTGGAATAAATCCAACAAGCAAGTGAAATAACTCTATACTGAACACTTTAAACAATAAAAAAATGAAAACACAAATAGATGGAAAAATACACAAACTGTGTTTATAGGTTGAAAGAATTAACACTGTAAAAAAAACGACTTTAAGAACAAAAGGTATCTACATATTCATTTCAATCCTCAATAATATTGCAATGTCATTCTAATATTCCACATATATGTATGTATTTGTATAAAATTGATATAAATGCACAAAAACCACAGATATTCAAAGCAATTTTTAAGCAAAATGAATAATACTGGAAGTATCACCATACCTGATATCAAGTTATAATACAGATTCTTAGGAACAAAAACACCATGTTGTTGACACAAACACACACACACACTGATCAATGTAGAAAATAAAGGATACAGATACATCCATATGAATAGCCAGTTTATTCTTGACAAAGATGAAAAAAATAAACCTTAAAGATACAACAACAACATGTACTGGGGAAATTGGATACTCATCTGAGGAAGTATCAATCTATCATATCCCTTTGTTTCATGTAAAAAAAATCACCCCCAAATGCATTAAAAATTTTCATATTTAGCCGGGCAGTGGTGGTATGCCTTTAATCCCAGTACTCGGGAGGCAGAGGCAGGAGGGTCTTTGTGAATTCAAGGCCAGCCTAGTCTACTGAACGAGATCCAGGAAAGACACAAAGCTACACAGAGAAACCCTGTATTGAAAGATCAAAAAAAAATTTCATATTTAGACATGAAATTCTGAAACAGAGGAAAAAGTAAATAAATCATTTCAAGGTAAAGGCAAAGGCAAGCATTTATGAGCAGAACTACAGCTATTTGAGGGAAAAACATACACAAAAATTAACAAATAGCAGTTAACATATTAACAGTTAATAAATAGGACCTCATTAAATTATAAAGCTTCAGTAAAACAAAGGAAACAAGTCAATGAAGATACAGCTTACAGAATGGGCAAAAGGTCCTTTCTCATTATACATCTGACAGAAGATGAATATCTAAATTATAAAAACAAATAAACAAACAAACAAAACCCCAAAGGAGATGAGGAGCGGGTTCAGTGGGTAAAGACACCTGCCAAAAAAACTTCGTCATGTGAGTTTGTTCACTGACTGGGATCCACATGGTAAAGGGAAAGAACTGACTCTACCAAGTTACCACGCAATGTCCACATGAACTCTGTGGCATGTGTGCCCTCTCATAAATAAATAAATATTTAAAAAATAAATACTTAAATAAATACATATTTGGGATTAAAGAAATAGGTACAGCACTTTCTGCATTTTGGGATTGAAACCCACACTTAATATTCCAGAGCTAGTGGCTAGAGTTTTGGTACAATTTCATATCAAGTTCATGTTATTGATAATCAGATAAGCAAAAAGAAAAAGATACCTTTGTACATGCGAAGGCAATAAGAAAGCCAAAGAACTGACGTGGAAGTGAAAGTGTGCCTGAGGTGAGCAATTGGATCACTATAATTAAACGCTGTAGAGCAGCAGAGGACATCAGGAAAACAGAGGGGGAAATCAAAGGTTACTGGAATTTGGAGAGCTTTACACATTTGTAAATTTTTTTATTGTTGTGTATTTTCTGTCTTTTATTTAAAGTAATATCAGCGATTTTTACTGGAGAATAAGAATATCTTGTGTCAAGTTGTGAACTTAAAAACAGTTGCTGTCAGTGATTTTGTTTGTAGTTGCCTCAGAAGGCAGACACACAGATGACTGCTTAGGGGATTCTGCGGGGCGTTTACCCACCAACCCCACAGTTTCCCAGAGTTTCCTTGAGTGAAAGCAGCAAGAAATATTAGATAGAAGGATTTAGATTGGGAGATAAACAGATAAAAAAATAAAGAATAGCCTCGAGAGGGTCTAGAACTTATTCCAAGGAGCCCTGACTGTCTTGCCCTAGGGCATTTATAGAGACGCCAAGGGTGGAGCAAAAGACACCCCCCCCCCCCCCAGCACAGCCAAGTGCAGACCATCTCAGACACCTGCACTCAGGCCCGTGGGCTAATCATTCTCTCTATGCAGACCTGCTGGGTAAAGCCACAAGGAACCTGAAAACGGACTCTCACAGGTGATACATTCTTCAAAACAAGCACTAACAGTGATAGACTTAATAGATGGAGTAAAATAAGTACAAACTACAGATACAGTTTATTTATACAGGAGAAAAAGGATTTTGATGGGTTGAATATATTATATAATGAATGAGTTGCTTCTTTTAAACACACCAAGACTACCCTACTGGTAGTAGTGAGTGGGTGTATGGGAGCAGTTGGAGGGAAAGAGATGTGTGTTTGGGGCTATGTGGTGTAATCATTTGTGTGTGTGTGTGTGTATGTGTGTGTGTGTGTGCAAATTTGATCAAACAACATTATATGTATATATGAAATTTCAAAACAAAAAATTTTAGGAAACAGAATGTTCTGAGATCACTCATTCTCTTCATAATGTCTGGCTGTGGGTCTCTGTGTTTGTTCCAATCTGCTACAGAAAGAAGGTTATCAGAGGATGGCTGAGAAAGGCACTAAGCACATTTGTCTTTTAAAGACAAATGGAGCTGAGTAATTGGAGTATCATCTTTCAGAAAGAACATTGAAAGAACAAGATATTTCCTAGGTCCTGTGATCCACATCAGCATTTGTATGTATTTTCTCTGAAAAAAAAATGAAAATGAATCTGCATTCTTGATTTATCTAATCCTAGATACAAATTAGGGAACATAATTCTATGACAACATTCCATCCTAAAAACACATATTTATTTAATAGTCCAAGATTTTTTTCTTATTGGTGACATATTGTTAAATGAATTTAAAGATTACTAATTAGAAAATACTATCATTTTGTTATTGCATTTAGTTGCATTTTAGTAAATACAATGATGAAAATAATCACAAATGAAAATATCATTTCACAATGTCCTTCTTAATTACTTGGTGACATTAAATATAATTTTCCTTTATTTTAGTAAAACATCTTTCTTAGAGCTTCATGATAATATTCTATACCATTATGATAATACATGCAAATATTTAGAAAGAATTTTCATGAAAAATAAAAGGGTTTTCAATCAAAAATGTTTTCCTTTTCTCTTCTTCTATCTTAAGAGACTAATAATTCTCACTTTTTTCATTTTTATTGTAAAACACAAAAATATATTTCATAAGCTATCCTATATATTTTAAGTTTCAAATTAATATGTTGCTAGATTGTTTTGGGATCCTGGCTTTTATGAATAAAGCTGCTTTGAACACAGTTGAGCAAGTATCCTTGTGGTATGATTGAGCATCTTTTGGGTTTATGCCCAAAAGTGGTATCTCTGGGTCTTGAGGTAGATCGATTTCCAAATTTCTGAGAAACCACCATATTGATTTCTAAAGTGTCTGTGCAAGTTTACACTCTCACAAGCAGTGGAGGAGTGTTCCCCTTGCTCCACATCCTCTCCAGCATGAACTGTCATCAGAGATTTTGATCTTAGCCATTCTGATAGGTGTAAGATGGAATCTCCATGCAGTTTTGATTTGAATTTCCCTGATGACTTAGGATGTTGAACATTTCTTTAAGTGTATCTCTGCCGTTTGAGAGTCTTCTGTTAAGAATTCTGTTTAGAGCTATACCTCATTTTTTTTTTTAAATTGGATTATACGGTTTGTTCAATCCAGTGGAGGGATTGAGAAACTGTCTAGGCTACACAACCATTGCCCTACAGTCAGTCCTGCCTGCGTGAAGTGCAGGGATGGGTGACTACTACAATTGTCATCAGAGAGCCTTCATCCAGTACCTAATGGAAACAGATGCAGAGAACCACAGCCAAGCATTGGGCTTAGCTCAGGTAATCTTGTAGGAAGAAATGTATGATCCAGGAGGGTAATAACAACACACACACACACACACACACACAAAAAAAAAAAAAAAAAAAAAAAAACCCTCACAGAAACAACTAACCCAAGCTCATAGTAGTTCACAGCCTTGACAAATAGCCAGGGAACCTGCAGGGGACCAACCTACGCCCTCTACATATAGGTGACAGTGGTGTAGGTTGGTCTACTTGTGGGATCCCTAGTGGGGGAGCAGAGGCTGTCCCTAAGACTTTTGCTGGCTGTTTGGAACCTATTCCTCATACTGGGTTACATTGCCCCGCCTTAACACAAGGGAGGAGCTTGGTCCTACCTCCATTTGATATGCCATACTTTGCTGATACTCATGGGAGGTGTGCCCCTTTCTGAACAGAAACAGATGAGGAGTGGTTGGTGGGACTGCAGAGGGGAAGTTGTCGGAGGGAATGGGAGAAGATGAGGGAGGGGCAACTGTGATCAGGATATAAAATAAATGAATATATTATAAAAAAGGAAATAATATTTACTAGAATTTTTTTTAACCTTGAATTTTGCTTCATCATATATATTGCCTTAAGCAATTAAGAAACTACTTGGTGTTTTGTGACTGTGACTCAGACTGATAAGCTATGTCAGTAAACTTCAAACTCCAACTCTCTTTTGTGGTCTTATGCCCTTACACCTAGGTGCACACAAAGAATGAAGAGAGGGCTATGCATTCTCAGCCAGACAATTTAATAACTGTAGCGATATCTCAGTGTAATATAAATACTTTAATTCGTCATGTTTAATATCAGAGCTAGAAGAGTAAGAGCCAGCATAAAATGTTCTAAAACCTATTATATCTTGGCCAATGTATTCATGTCTTCTCTGCTTTAGAGATCATGTGGTAGTTATGAAGAGCATTACTGAGTGGGGTTTGAGAGAACAGTAATTATGGTAGTAGGGAATTTGCATGATTTACAACATGACAAATGCTCACATGAAATCTTCTGCCTAAACTTTAATCTTCTCTAATTTTACACTAACATGACTATTAGAACAAAATGTTGGCACTCCCTTCACCTTCGTACACAGAGTACTTCCACTTCTTAGAAGACATATGATGCAGATCTTCAGACCTTTACATTACCTTGTTATCTTTAACATCTATTAGAACAATGGATTTGAGTTTTTTTTTTTTTTCTGGGAGAAAGCACATCTGTAAAATGAGGTTGGTATTTTTAATGCCAATTGCATTTGCTGTTTCTGACAAGGATGAAATCCAAAAACCAAACAATTTGAGCAGTTTAATGGTGATGATAGTTTAGATTTATAAATAATACAGTGTTGTTCAAAATAGACCCTTTTTTAATCATTGATTTAGTACAGAAATGAGAAGTGAAAGTGACTTACATAAGATAAATGATAGCTCTTGGTGATTCTAAAAGGCTATTTAAACATATTACTTAAATCTCAAGAATTAATTTATTTTAGCAATATGATAGTGTTTAAAATTTTCTATATGGTGTTCAGATAAAGCATGGGTGAAGGAGCTTTGGAAAATTCAATGTGGACTAAATGCCATACTGTTCTATGAGTCATGCACAGTCTTGTGGAAGAATAACATGTGATTTTAAATTATGAAGGATCAAATTAATAAAGGACAAGTCAAAGAAAAAACATTGACTAGGGAGAGAGTGAAGATGAGTTTAAGATAAAAAACCAAATAAAATAAAAGGGAAAAAAACAGTTAAAGTTTTATAAAAAGAAAAAGTTTTATGATAGGGTGTTGTCCTAAGTTCCTTTAATACAGATACACAAATAAGAAAGGTATATTTTAGGCACATGTACCCCTAAAGTGAAGATGTTAAACAGGATCATCAAAATGTCAGCAATTTAAAGATTTTGTCTTTTAAATTTATTTAAGATTATTTAAAATCTAAAAGTATAGGTTGCCATACTTTAAACATTGCTCTAAGGATAAAAAAAACACAAAAATGAGTCCTCCTAGGTTAAATGGAAAGTATTATTATTCTTTGCACAATAGGAAGCCTAGACATCATCATTCTATTAGCTCCTATTACCCTGGATATCTTATATCATGATAACATAGATTTTTGTCAGTGTCAATGAATTTAAATTTGATTTTGTGTCTCTATATGTATGTGAGGGTACAGGAAGAGAGTGAAACATAGAGAGAGACAGGGGACAGGCAGAGCCAATTTGTAGACCCTGGAATTACAGAGTAGAGGGGAAGAATTTCTGACACTAGGAAAATCAGTATGCATCCCCTTTCTATGGGGAAAAAAGGCTCCAGCTTTCTATGGGCAATCTGCACTTTTGAGAAAAGAGGTACACAGACTAAAAATTATCCTTGTTTCTGTTGTATTCATTACAAATCTTGCCCTTCTACTGAACCTTGTCTCAGAGTCAATCAGAGATCAAAGAGAAGGCCTCAGGTACTCAGAATCCACATTCAATAGAGCTCACAGGTTGCACAACTCTGACTAGGTTATGGAAGTATAAATGTTACTATAAGTGAAGAAAAGACTCATATAGTGGTATTGTTAAACATTATATGTAATAAATATTCCACACCTGGGAATATTATCCCTTAATGTTGTGAAACACTCACCAGGTTTTCCAGTCTATACTGGCTAGGGATCTCTAAAGGAGGAGAATACATAGAATGAATATGTATTAAGAGAGGATTCATTAGATGAACAATGACTTCACCATACTGAAGTAGTTAAGAACCAAATATGTGTTTAGTGTATAAGACTGGATGACTCAATAATACCACGATGGGGGGAAAGTCACTCAAGATTACTAGAAGGCCACAGGACTTTAAGGCATGTTAGAATGATGAATAAGCCGAGTACTGATATCAGCACTCATTCACAAAAAGCCAGACTCACTAGCCAACAAGAGGGGCCATAGACCAAATAAATAGTAAAAGCTTTTCCTTTATCTCTTGTACACCACTGGAAGGTACTGCTCACAGTCAGGTCCAGACTTCCCCCTTCTGTTAATTAAGGGGATATCAGGCTAGAGAGATGGATCAGAGATTAAAAGTGTCCTCTGATCATTAAGAGGATGGAGTTCAGTTTCTCTTACAGTCACTTACATTGGGAAGCTAAAACCTGTAAGAACCACAACAGAGATTCTGACACCCTCTCCTGGCCAACACAGGCACCTGCACTCTATGCACATAGACATACATACATGCATTAACAATTTTTAAAGAAAATAAATGTGTTTTGTTTTGTTTTGTTTAAAACAAGAGAATCTCTCATAGGTCTTACCCAGATTGTCTCATGGCTGATTCCAGATACTGTCAAGTTCAAATTATTAATAATCAGAGTATTTTCTCTATTTTTCTTATTATGCTTACTTTATTTTTATGTTTACTACTTTATGATTGTCAACTTCTTGCATCAATGACATGTCATCTATATTCATTTTAAGGGGAAAAATAAATTATTGGAATTGTGTTCATTTGGCAGATCTATGAGACAATCATCACTATGCAAAAGCATTCTAATAAGCAGTTATATCAAATGAAATTGAAGGTTTTGGTTAATAAACATTAAAAAATATATAATAGTCCCTAAGTAATGTGTGTCATAAACATATTTATTCAGCAAGAATAAAAAAAATTTCCAAGTAAAACTAAATGAATAAACAAATAACATCGTGAGAAGTGAAGTAATTTGAATAATTTTTAGAGTAAAGATCAAATAAAAAGTTTGATATAAAAAAGAACCAAGTAGATTTTCATTTAATAGACTCCAGGATTTGTCATGTTCTCTCAGATGGCAAACACTGTCCAAGAAACATTGGTCTAATATAATTCTTTCGTATATTATATTTTGAAATGTCCACATTTAGAGTTGTTCCTCTCTGTCTATTAAACTTTTGTGCTATTAGTAAGTTATTTTCTAATAATGTCTCTAAAATGTCCATTAAGACAGTTTAATATTATTTACATGTTCAAATCCCATGCTGGTTGATATTCTAGTAATTTGTGTCAGTTTGAGATTCCTACTGTTAACAATATTTTCAAAATTTTATTTGTGAATGTAAATCTACTAGTGGGAAATCACTGCTAAAGTCTGACCCTATTAACCACTCTTTAAAGAACATTGAAGATGTGCAGGACCATAAGGAGATTATTCTAGCCCTTCTGACAACAAATTGCTATAAATATATTTTTCTTTCTACACAAATGTTCTAATTTTGTTTATTTTGTAGATGTGGCTTTCTAATATATTTTGCCATATTAAGTATAAAGAGTTTAGCCTATTGCAAAGCGTTCTAATATAAATGCAATATGGAGTTGCTTTGGTCTCACCCACTATTTCAAAATTATACATCAATAGCAAATAAAATAGTTGTTTTATAAATGAAGACCCACACATAGCACCTTAGCTTCTGTCTTCTGTTGTCTACCATATGACCAATAATTTTGAAAAGTTTAGAATATGTCCCTGATAGTTTCTTTCTGGCTTACTGAAAAACTGAGATCTTAACCTCTGCTTGGAGAACTGTGTAACCTTTATGAAACTGTTTGATTTCTGATCACTTCTTTTACTAATGAAGGTTTTGTAAAATTCCTTACTTTTACTATTATGATTCACCAATGGACACTGGCTGCTGTTCTCTACTTCTTCTTCTGAATAGAGCTTCCACATTGATTGCAAAGAGGACATGGTTAGTAACATGGTTGCTACATTGACTATAGGATTTCTCTCTCTCTCTCTCTCTCTCTCTCTCTCTCTCTCTCTCTCATATGTATTCATTAAATATACCTGAAATTCACATACAAAAAGAATCAAATATGATAATCCTTAGCTCTCCATTTTAAAATAGATCCATATACAAGGGTAAATATTTAATATTACTTGTAAGGTTTAGAAGTAAAATATATGATTTTTATGTCAAGATATATGACCTTTTCAATATCCTATCCAAAAAGTAGCCTGAATTATAAATCTCACTCACTCCCAAATCACAGGGATAACGACTTACTACTTACTTCCTTAACTGTAGTCAGCTTCATTATTAGTATATTACACTCTTTAGTGATGGACTAGCTCATAAAGGAAGTCTCAGTGGTAGAGATTTCCCATCCCCATTTAATTAAGCTTGGCTTTTTTTTTCTTTGAAGATCAGGAGGTTCTGTGCATTGGCTCCTTTCCGGCTTCACTGCTAGATTCTCAACCTCGGCCATATCAGTTCTGTGTGCTCTATCCTCTACCAGATCAAACACCACAGAATATAACTGTGCTTGGAACTAGGGTCTTTAAAATTTGTCACATGAGATCAAATAGCTGGCCTTTAATCGATCCTGGCTGAAGGGCTTATATAAAAGAGAAGAATAGAGTACAAATAGTCAGAGAAAAGACAAAGTTAAGAAAAACTAATTGAAAGAGGAAAGAGAAACATGAATGAGTAGAGACAAGAGGGGTGAATTGGGAGTGAATATGATCAAAATACAATGTATACACATATGAAAGTGTAATGAACCATATTAGTATGTAGCATATGATAATAAAAATATCTTTTTGCAAAAAGGCAACTATTTCCATGTAGAAAAAAAAAGCATCTTCCAGAAGAAATTAGTATTATATATACCTTGATTTTAGAGTTATAACTTCCAAGACAGTTAGAAAATAAAATGTGGGAACCAATGAGATGACTTAGCAGGTAAACATATTTGATACTGAAGTTTAAGACCGGAGTTCAATGGGACCCACATACTAGAAAGAGAAGCAATTCCCACACGTTGTCCTCTGACTTCCTTATGTGTACGGTGACAATCCTCCCCACCCCAAAGTAAGTGCATGTTAAAATGTGTTGTTTTTGTGAACTGGTTTGTAGTATGTTCTGAGGACAAACTCTGGAGACTGTATAGCTATTTATTTACTGGTCCAGGAATTGGTAGAAGACCTATGGAAATACAGGAAACACACACACTAGTACTTTTCTTTGAGAGGCAGTGGAGAAGATCTTGTTTCTTTCTCAATAAGAAAAGAGGTACTAGAAGTCATTTCCATGTCACAAGAGGGAGATGCTGGGAGACAAGACCGGCTCAATCCTATTGAGGGAGAATGCTGAGAGGATCATCTTGATTATATGAGTCAGTTATCTACAGTAGGCACCTCTAAAATCACTGTTATGTGGCCTTTATTTTATCAAAAAAAAAACCAACAAAACCAAGATCCTGTATTGGTGAAATTATTAAGGCCACTCCACATAATTAAAAGGGAGGTTTATTTTGTGGGGTAACTTACAAGTGAATGGATAGTTTACAGAGTCTGGGAAAGGCGTAGCACAGTCCAGTAGTGTTCTCTGGAGAAATCTGCTTGGTCTGCCTCCAGCGTCCAGGGTCCAGGAACCAAGAGAGCCAGCGCATCCAGATCTCGGGTCTTCAGGGTCCTCTCTTGGCCCTGCTTGTAGGCGTGACAGTTACCGAAGCCTCAATTGGGGTTGGAACTTCCAGATCAAAGCTGGAAAAAAACTGTTGAAAGACAAATTTAATTATAGATGGATGTGAAAACATTATTCAAAGCATGAGTTGATCTATTGGAAGTCTCTGTTAAAAGATTTTCAAAAAAGTTCCGAGTTTAGACATACAGATACAAAGTCAACTGGCAAATATAAAGGTATTTTTAATATAAACTCCATTCCTCATATTCATTGTCTGTCTGTATTTCACACGAACATTTATCAAACATTGATTCTTTTCTCATGAGATACTGTGAAGCACATAGGTTTGAAGAAAAAAAAAAAAACAATTAAAATTTCTGGCCAAGAATTTTGGTCTAAGTGAGATGTTAGGCAAATAGTTACATTGATATATGCATATGCACATATGTACAGTTCCTTGAAATAACTAAATATGTTCTTCTTTAAGGAGCATTTCTTAACCAGAGAATTATTGAACACTCTTATGCTGAGCAGAATCCTTCAAAAACCATGTTCTTGTCCACAATAGTGAAAGTCAAATGTCAGAAATTAGCCCCAAATCTTCAATTGATATAACGAGAAAAAAAATTGTTCAACATGTTGACTCATTTCCTTTTTTTTTTTTTTTTTTTTAATAGATAGGGTTTCTCTGTGTAGCTTTGAGCCTTTCCTGGAACTTACTCTGTAGCCCAGGCTGGCCTCGAACTCACAGAGTTCCGTCTGGCTCTGCCTCCCCAAGTGCTGGGATTAAAGGCATGTGCCACCACTGCCCAGCTTAATATATTACTTTTAATAACTATTTTGTATGCAATATATTATATTACATGGCAAATAAGTGTCTGATGATATGTATCAGTTTCTACATACATTATGCCTGAAATAAATCCATTCTTTGATGTTGAGTTATATAATGAAATCTTTTTCTTTTATTTGAACTCTTTTTAGATGTAGCTAGGTTTATATTACTTAGATAAAAAATATTGCTAGCTAACATTCTTTTTCATAGATTTGAAAATGTGTTCATTCTGTATAAGGTTTGTCTTCTGGAAATATCCATGTTTCAATAGCACCCTACTTTTAAGTTCGTAATCTATTCTTAACTTAATCTATTCTTATCTTTGTTATTTTATAGTCCATCATAACTGGAACTTCTTGAAGGGTATGAATTTTCATTTATCTTGATATGTTTGACACACATGACATCCTAGTGTTTGTGAAAGAATGAATAAATTTTTCAAAATATAATTATATTACTTTTGTTTGTTTGTTTGTTTGTTTGTTTGAGACAGGGTTTCTCTGTATAGCTTTGGAGCCTTTCTTGGAACTCACTCTATAGCCCAGGCTGGCCTCGAACTCACAGAGATCCACCTCCTTCTGCCTCCCAAGTGCTAGGATTCAAGGTGTGTGCGCCACCACCGCCTGGCAATTATATTGCTTTTATACAATGCAGTGGCTTGAATGAAATGTTCACACAGGAACATATGTTTGAATATTTGGTCCCCAGTTGCTGGAACTGTTTGGCAAGCATTTAGAAGTGTGACCTTGTTGGAGCCAGTGTGTAAGTGGAGGTAGACCTAGAAGTTTACAAAGACTCATGCCATTCTGAGCCACGCGCCCCCAGCTTTGTTGTTGTGGATCAAAATGCAAGCTCTTACCTGTCCCTTTGTACCACCCTCATGAACTCTAAATAGCAGATACTATAATTCAAATTAAACGCTTCCTTTGTAAAGGCTTTGGTCATTATGTGTTGTCACAACAATAGAAAATTAAAGCAGAAGTATTTGCCGGAGAGGGGGCTACTGTGGGGGCAGACAAGATCCCCTATTTTGTATTTTACTTTGTTTTGTTTGTATGTTGGACGAATTTTCAAGACAGCGGAACTTTTGGTTAGTGGAGTGATGAAACACTGTAATAATAACTTAATGGTCCCTTCTAGGAGGGTTTTGAAAGACAGTGGTGTTTAGAGTTATGTGGAAATTGGAAGCCCAGATCAAGAGGTTTCACAGAGGCTTGGCCTTAGCAACTTCAATAGAGACCATTGTGTCATATTTTGACAATGGATATGGCTGCCTTTTATCCGTGGCTTAAGAATTTACCTGAGGCTAAATTGAAAAATAATGGACTCATGTCTGTGGGGAAAGAAACTTTAAGTTAGCCTAACATTGACTCTATCACATGCTTATTAGTAATCACACTCACGCATGTCTACAATGAGACAGAGTACATGGGGCTTAGAGAAACTAAACAACGTACAGTTTAAAGATAAAAAAGAGTACAAGAAGATTTAATGTTGGAGTCAAGGCTTGTACTAAAAGAGTTAAGGAGAGGTCTGACCTGAGTAAAGGGAGGGTGACCTCATGGCAAAATTCAGCTAATCCTCCAACAAGTGAAAAGAAGGAATTCCCTGCTTAAAAAACAGGGGGATATTGGTGAAATTATTAAGGCAACTCCATGTAGTTAAAAAGGAGGTTTATTTTGTGGGGTAACTTACAAGTAAAGGGATAGGTAACAGGGTCTGGGAAAGGTATAGTGCAGTCAGGCGGTGTCCTCTGGAGAACTCTCCTTGGTCTACCTCCAGAGTCCAGGGTCCAGGAACCAAGAGAGCTGGTGTATATGAATCTCTGGTCTTCAGGGTCCTCTCTCGGCCCAGCCTGTAGGCGTGACAGTTACCAAAGCCTCAGTGGGGACTGGAACTTCCAGATGAGAGCTGGAATGGCTACCCACTACATCAGGAAGGGTGTGGCAAGAACAAAGGAAAGCTTCTGCCATTGTAGTTTTAGAGAGGAAAGAAATAAGCAAGCAGTCAGACCTAACAGTGTTTTCCACATGGTTCTGGCTTTACAGTCATGAAAGTTGTGGCATCTTCTATAGTTATGGAGTGCCACTGAAGCCCAACGTGTAGGCAATGAGTCCCTGCATGGAGACCCTAAGAATGAATGGGGTCATGAAAATGAAGCCTGGATTGTATTAGAGACCCTATGATATTGCATGATAGATCTGGGATAAATCTGCCAAAGAGAGCTGCAGAGAGGAAGTGGGATCACTCCAACAGAGAGAAGTGTGTTGTAAACAGCAAAGCTGGAAGAACAGAGCCATCTAAACCTTTGGCATCTGATAAGGTGTGAAGACAATACAGATCCCACCTAAGGGTAGGGCCACCGTCTTATACCCCCTGCTATACTTGGCTACAGAAAGGACCTCAGGAATGTGCCATAACAACTAGAACAGATACAGGGCAGTATGCTCCTGCAGACATTCTGTTTGCGATTTATGGCCCTAGAAGATACTAGATAATCCTGCTGAGTAAGTTGTAGCTCCCTGCCAAAAGTACAACCCAATACTTTCAAATGTGGTTTCATACCTAAAGTCTAGACCAATAGTTTCAAAAAAAAAAAAGTACCCTGCCCCATATCCCTCCTACCCAATTCCAAGTTGCCAAAGCATGTAATTCCCGGCTTGTGGTTTTTCCCTACTAAAAATTCTCATCCCTGGGCCCATAGCTCCTGCTGCATTTCTCTCCATCTGCCTGGCGGTGGCACACGTGGTGAACCTGACAATAAAAGGACCCTTATGGGCTTGCATAGGAAGTCAGTTCCTTGGTGGTCCCTGGGGGTTTCATGAAATGGGTACTATAGATTGTGGAGAACAATAGATTGTGGAGCTTGCCTTGATGGCCTTTCATTTTCCTTTGGTCCAGTATTTCCTCATTATACTCCCATTTCTCCCTTTTAGAATATTAATGTACATTGTATGCCTCTTCATATTGGAAAAATATAATTTGCTTTTTAATTTTACAGGACATTACAATTAAGATATTGCCTTGAGTCTCCCAAGGGATTTTGGACTTTGAACTTTTAAACAGTGTTGAGATTGAAAGACTATAGGAACATTATTTAAACATTTTTTTTTCATTTTACATTTCAATCCCAGTTCCCCCTTCCTCCTCTTTTCTGCCCCCACATCTCTGCCCAATAACACCCCCCACTGACCCCTCAGAGGGAATAAGTCTTTCCTTGAGTGGTCAACAAAATCTGAGGCAGAGCCTAGCCCCTCCCCACTGCATCAAGGCTGAGCAAGGTATTCCACTCTAGGGAATAGGCTTCAAAAAGCCATTTCATGCAACTGGGTTAAGTCTTGGTCGCCCTGACAAGGGCCCCACAAACAGATCAAGACACACAACTGTCGCCTACATTGAGAGGGCCTAGTTCAGTCCCATGCAGGTTCCCCAGCTGTCATTCCAGAGTCCCTGAGCTCCCACTAGTTTGGGTCTGCTGTTAAAGTTACTTTAAAGGCATTTTGCATTATGATATGGCCAGGAGCCTGTGGAGGACAGGAAGTGGAATGTGGTAATTTGAATGAGAATGGTCCTCATATACTTATATATAATACTTGATTCCCAGTTGGTAGAGCTTTTGGGAAAGGAATAGGAGGTGTGGGCTCCTGGAAAAAGAATGTCAGTGGAGTTGGGCTTTGAGATTTCAGCAGATTCATGCCATCCCCAGTTCCCACCTACCTCAGTTTTGTGGTTATGGATCAAGATATCAACTCTCAACTGTTTCTTCATTGGACAATTATGAACTCTAAACCTCTGAAACTGTAAGACAAATTAAGCACTTTCTTTTATAAGTTGCCTTCTCCATGGTGTTGTAGCATAGCAATAGAAAATTAATTAAGACACACACATTTGAACTTAAAATAAAATATTTAAATTGAAATTTGATGAAAAACTAATGGGAAAATTATATTATGAAAATTTAAAATCTAAGACATTAGGAATTTATAAGGATAAAATTTCAAATATGCATGTTTTCTCACAGTTTGAAAATTCCTCTTTTATCTTTGTTTCTCATTTGATTTTCTCAATAAGAATAAGCAATGTTGAGCAGACGCAGGTAGGCCTGTGGCGGCGGCCCGTGGAGGTAGACGGCCCCGGCGGCAGCGGCCGACAGGGACATTCAGGCCCGGCAGCAGCCAGCAGAGACATTCAGGCCCAGCGGTGGCCCACAGAGATAGACAGGCCCAGCGGCGAAGACAAGCAGACGCAGGTAGGCCTGCGGTGGTGGCCCGCTGAGGTAGACGTGCCCAGCGGCGGCAGCCGACAGAGACATTCAGGCCCAGCGGCGGCCCACAGAGGTAGACGGGCCCAGCGGCTGCCTGCTGAGGTAAACGGGGCCGACAGGGACATTCAGTCCCGGCTGCAGCTGGCAGAGACATTCAGGCCCGGTGGTGGCCCCCAGAGGCAGACAGACCCAGCAGCAGCTGACAGGGACATACAGGCCCGGCGGCGGACCGCAGAGGTAGACAGGCCCAGGGACGGAGACAAGCAGACGCAGCTTGGAACAGGGACGCCCCTAACCCCAACATCTGGGGAAGAAGTTATCTCCGTGGGTCAGAACCAGAACGAATCTGAACATTCCGTCTGAGGACAACCCAGGGCCCAGCTGCTGATCCTGTGAAACCCAACAACTTGGAGGTGTTGGTGAGACTACCCTGCTCAGCTGAAACCCATCTGGGAGAGGATTCAGATGCCTACAGTTTAAAGTCTGAAGAAACAAGATCAGCTGAGGAGTTGACAAATGAACAAAATGTGACCTGGGAACACAGAAGAAGGCGCTACCCAGACACCAAACCAGATCACCAGAATCATAAGTATATAATTCACCGATCGAAATCAGCTGCCCCTGAAGAAATAGCCCAATAGCACCAATTTAACCAAGAACCACTACTAAACCAAGACTAAAAATTAGAACAAGAGAGGCACTCTCAGACACAGACACCACCTGCACCGCACAAAGGAAGAGATGAGTAGACGCCAGTGCAAAAATAGAGGCAACAACATAAAGACCTATATGGCAACATCAGAACCTAGTGATTCTACACCTGCAAGACCTAAACATACCATGACAGAAGAAACAGAAGAAATCAACCCTAAAAATGACTTTAAGAAGATGATAGAGGCCCTTAAAGAAGAAATAAAACATTCCCTCAATGAGGAAATAAAAACTTTCCTTAAAGAGGAAATGAAAAACTACCTTAAAGAGGAAATAAAAACTTTCCTTAAAGAGGAAATAAAAAACTCCCTTAAAAAGGAAATAAAAACTTCCCTTAAAGAGGAAATGAAAAACTCCATTAAAGAGGAAATAAAAAACTCCCTTAAAGAAATGGAAGAAAAAAATGAACAAAAAATGGGAAGAAATCAAATCAAGCCAAGAAAAAGCAATTAAACAGATGAAAGAAACATTCCAAGATCTGAAAAATGAATTTGAGACAATAAAGAAAACACATGCTGAGGGAATGCTAGAAATAGAAATTCTGACTAAACGAACAGGAACTACAGAAACAAGCATAACCAACCGATTGCAAGAGATGGAACAGAGAATCTCTGACACTGAAGACATGATAGAGAAAATAGATTCGTCAGTCAAAGAAAACACTAAAGACAAAAAAGTCGTAACACAAAACGTCCAGGAAATTTGGGACACCATGAAAAGACCAAACCTAAGAATAATAGGGATAGAAGAAGGAGAAGAATACCAACTCAAAGGCACAGAAAATATATTCAACAAAATCATAGAAGAAAACTTTCCTAACCTAAAGAAAGAAATACCTATGAAGATACAAGAAGCTTACAGAACACCGAATAGGCTGGATCCAAAAAAAAAGTCCCCTCACCACATAATAATCAAAACACTAAACACACAGAATAAAGAAAAAATATTAAGAGCTGCAAAGGAAAAGGACCAAGTAACATATAAAGGCAAACCCATCAGAATAACACCAGACTACTCAATAGAGACTATGAAAGCTAGAAGATCATGGACAAACCTCATGCAGACACTAAGAGACCACGGATGCCAACCCAGACTATTATACCCAGCAAAACTCTCAATCACCTTAGGCGGAGTAAACAAAATATTCCAGGATAAAACCAGATTTAATCAATACCTGTCCATAAACCCAGCCCTACAGAAAGCACTAGAAGGGAAAATTCAACCCAAAGAAGCTAAACACATCCATGAAAAATCAAGCAATAGATAATCCTACACCAACATATACCACAGAAGGACAACACAACACAACCAAAAAAAATAACAGGAATTAACAATCACTGGTCATTAATATCCATCAATATCAATGGTCTCAACTCACCCATAAAAAGACACAGGCTAACAGAATGGATAAGAAAACAGGACCCATCCATTTGCTGCATACAAGAAACATACCTTAACTCCAAAGACAGACACTACCTCCGAGTAAAGGGCTGGGAAAAGGTGTTCCAAGCAAATGGACCTAAGAAACAAGCTGGTGTAGCTATCCTAATATCTAATAAAATAGACTTCAAACTAAAATCAATCAAAAGAGACCAGGATGGACATTACATATTCGTCACGGGAAAAATCCACCAAGATGAAGTCTCGATTCTAAACATTTATGCTCCAAATACAAAAGCACCCACATTCATAAAAGAAACACTACTAAAGTTTAAAACACACATCAAACCCCACACATTAGTAGTGGGAGATTTTAACACACCACTCTCACCAAAAGATAGATCTACCAGACTTAAACTTAACAAAGAAATAAAGGACCTAACAGATGTTATGACTCAAATGGACCTAATAGATATCTACAGAATATTCCATCCTAACACAAAAGAATATACCTTCTTCTCAGCACCCCATGGAATCTTCTCAAAAATTGACCACATACTTGGACACAAAACAAATCTCAATAGATACAAAAAAATTGGAATAACCTCCTGTATCTTATCAGACCACCATGCCTTAAAGTTAGAACTCAATAACAACAAAAATTATAGAAAACCCACAAACTCATGGAAACTGAATAATGCCCACCTGAAATATCAATGGGTCAAGGAAGAAATAAAGACAGAAATTAAAGAGTTCCTAGAATTCAATGAAAATGAAAGTACAACATACCCAAACTTATGGGACACTATGAAAGCAGTGCTAAGAGGAAAATTCATAGCTCTAAATGCACACATAAAGAAGATGGAGCAATCCCATACCAATGAATTAACAGCACAACTGAAAGCTCTAGAACAAAAAGAAACAAACTCACCCAGGAGAAATAGACGCCAGGAAATAATCAAATTGAGGCTGAAATCAACGAAATAGAAAACAAGAGAACAATACAAAAAAATCAATGAAACAAAGAGTTGGTTCTTTGAAAAAATCAACAAGATAAACAAAGCACTAGCCAAATTAACCAAAAGGCAAAGAGAGAGCACCCAAATTCACAAAATCAGAAATGAAAAGGGAGACATAACAACAGACAATGAGGAAATCCAGAGAATCATCAGATCATACTTCAAAAACCTGTACTCCACAAAAATGGAAAACCAGGAAGAAATGGACAATTTTCTGGATAAATACCACATACCAAAATTAAATCAAGACCAGATAAACCATTTAAATAGACCAATAACCCCTAAAGAAATAGAAACAGTCATCAAAAGTCTCCCAACTAAAAAAAGCCCAGGACCAGATGGTTTCAGTGCAGAATTCTACCAGACTTTCAAAGAAGAACTAATACCAATCCTCTTCAAAGTGTTCCACACAATAGAAACAGAAGGAACACTACCAAACTCTTTTTATGTGGCTACAATTACCCTGATACCCAAACCACACAAAGATACAACAAAGAAAGAGAACTACAGACCAATCTCCCTCATGAACATTGATGCAAAAATACTCAACAAAATATTGGCAAACCGAATCCAAGAATACATCAAAACAATCATCCATCACGACCAAGTAGGATTCATCCCAGGGATGCCAGGATGGTTCAACATACGGAAATCAGTCAATGTAATACACCATATAAACAAACTGAAAGAAAAAAACCACATGATCATCTCCTTAGATGCTGAAAAAGCCTTTGACAAAATCCAACACCCCTTCATGATAAAGGTCTTAGAAAGATCAGGAATACAAGGAACATTTCTAAACATAATAAAAGCAATTTATAGCAAGCCAACAGCAAACATCAAATTAAATGGAGAGAAACTCAAAGCGATACCACTAAATTCAGGAACAAGACAAGGCTGTCTACTCTCCCCATATTTATTCAATATAGTACTAGAAGTTCTAGCTAGAGCAATAAGACAACAAAAGGAGATCAAAGGGATACAAATTGGCAAGGAAGAAGTCAAACTTTCACTATTTGCAGATGATATGATAGTATACATAAGTGACCCCAAAAACTCTACCAGGGAACTCCTACAGCTGATAAACTCCTTCAGTAAAGTGGCAGGATACAAGATCAACTCAAAAAATCAGTAGCCCTCCTATACACAAATGATAAAAGGGCTGAGAAAGAAGTCAGAGAAACATCACCCTTTACAATAGCCACAAATAATATAAAATACCTTGGGATAACACTAACTAAACAAGTGAAAGACCTTTTTGATAAGAACTTTAAATCTCTAAAGAAAGAAATTGAAGAAGATATCAGAAAATGGAAGGATCTCCCATGCTCATGGATAGGTAGGATTAACATAGTAAAAATGGCAATCTTACCAAAAGCAATCTATAGATTCAATGCAATCCCCATCAAAATCCCAACACAATTCTTCACAGACTTGGAAAGAAAAATACTCAACTTTAGATGGAAAAACAAAAGACCCAGAATAGCTAAAAGAATCCTATACGATAAAGCAACCCTTGGAGGCATCACCATCCCAGACCTCAAACTCTACTATAGAGCTATAGTAATAAAAACAGCTTGGTACTGGTATAAAAACCAACATACGGACCAATGGAATCGAATTGAAGACCCTGACATTAATCCATGCACATATGAACACCTGGTTTTTGACAAAGGAGCCAAAACTATACAATGGAACCAATAAAGTATCTTCAACAAATGGTGCTGGCATAACTGGATGTCAATATGTAAAAGATTACAAATAGATCCATATCTGTCACCATGCACAAAACTCAAGTCCAAGTGGATCAAAGACCTAAACATAAATCCAGTTACACTAAACTTAATAGAAAAGAAAATAGGAAGCACTCTTGAACGCACTGGCACCGGAGACCATTTCCTAAATAAAACACCGACAGAACAGACCCTGAGCACAACCATTAATAAATGGGACCTCTCGAAACTGAGAAGCTTTTGCAGGGCAAAAGACACAGTCAATAAGACAAAAAGACAGCCAACAGATTGGGAAAAGATCTTCACCAACCCCACATCTGACAGAGTATTGATCTCCACAATATATAAAGAACTCAAGAAACTAGACATCAAAGCACTGAACAGTCCAATTAAAAAATGGGCTAAAGAGCTAAACAGAATTCACAAAACAAGAACTACAAATGGCTGAAAGACATTTAAAGAAATGCTCAACATCCTTAATCATCAGAGAAATGCAAATCAAAACGACTCTGAGATACCACCTTACACCTGTTAGAATGGCTACGATCAAAAACACCAATGACAACCCATGTTGGAGAGGATGTGGAGCAAAGGGAGCACTCCTCCACTGTTGGTGGGAATGTAAACTTGTACAACCACTGTGGAAATCAGTATGGCGGTTTCTCAGAAAATTAGGAATCGAACTACCTCAAGACCCAGCCATCCCACTCTTGAGCATATACCCGAGGAATGCTGATTCATACCATAAAGATACATGCTCAGCTATGTTCATAGCAGCACTATTTGTAATAGCCAGAACCTCGAAACAACCTAGATGCCCATCAATGGAAGAATAGATGAAAAAAATGTGGTACATATACACAATGGAGTACTACTCAGCAGAGAAAAACAATGAAAGCATGAAATTTGCAGGCAAATGGATGGAACTAGAAAAAATCATCCTGAGTGAGGTAACCCAAACCCAGAAAGACAGTTATGGTATGTACTCACTCATTGGTGGATTCTAGATATAAAATAAAGAACAATCAGACCACAACCCATAGAACCATAGAGGCTATATATATAGCATGGAGGTCCCTAGGACGACTGTGGCATATAATAAATTTCAGTTTTACTCAATTATTGAAAAAAAATAGCCAAATGAATGGAAACACATGAACTATGAACCAAAGGCTGAGGGGCTCCCAGCTGGATCAGGCCCTCTGAATAGGTGAGACAGTTGATTGGCTTGATCAGTTTGGGAGGCATCTAGGCAGTGGGACCAAGTCCTGTGCTCATTGCATGAGTTGGCTGTTTGAAACCTGGAACTTATGCAGGGACACTTGGCTTAGTCTGGGAGGAAGGGACTGGACCTCCCTGGACTGAGTCTACCAAGTTGACCACAGTCCTCGGGGGAGGACTTGTCCTGGAGGAAGAGGGAATGGAGGGTGGGCTGGGGGTAAGGGGAGGGCGTGGGAGGGGGGAGAATAGGGGAACCCATGGCTGATATGTAGAACTGAATGGTATTGTAAAATAAAAAATATATATCACAAAAAAATAAATAAAAATAAAAGTATTAAAAAAATGAAACAATGAGAAAAAATAAGCAATGTTAATATCTTCATTGTATAGAATCAGAAACTGCATCTTACAGAGATCAAACAACTTATTTAAGGGACAATAATAGAGTCATCTCCTTATGGACCAGATATCATTCAAAAGCTTAGATATATTATCTATTTATAAGATACCATCAATAGTTCAAATTAACAATGGGAAAATAATTGTCTGCAAATGATAGTAAAGCCTTGCTCCAAAATCCCAAGGGTCTTTTCTGTGATTCACTTTTTGGTGCCAAAAAGACCACAAAGAATTTCTCAATCTACCACTCACATCTTAAATACTTTCTGCTCTTCTGGATAATATAGTCTGGTCCCAAATAGAAGAGTCTTCGCAGTAACCTGGATCTATTAAAGAACCTTCTCCTGTTCAAGGTCCCACTCAAACCTAGTAGGTTTCTAAGTCACTTGTTAGATGAAGAAGAGTAATACATCCAAGTGAGGAATGTGATATCTACAGAATCTAAGTAAATCCACTAAACATTAGACTTCATTTTTGGCAGCAGGAGTGGCTAATAATAATTCAGTCTTTACCTGATAAGGAATAATCTCTACCTGCCCCAGACCACAGCAGTCCTGGAAATTTTACCAAAGTAGAGGCCCTTGAGTTTTCCTCTAAAGTGCATATGTGTTATCAATGAATCAAAAGTCAGTGTTACCTCTAGTTGACTTGATCCAGTCAGCATAATGACATCAATATAGTGGACAAATGTGATATTTTGTGGGAAAACCAAATTGGGCAAGGCCCTAAGATCCTTTTGAAATAGTTATGACACGAGGCTGCAGTGTTACTATACCCTTAAGATAAAACTGTAGAGGTATACACCTGGCCTTTTCAACTTGAAGCAAATTGCTTCTGGTAGTCTTTATAGGCAAATACTGAGAGAAAAAGCATATGGTAGATCGATAACTGCATACCATGTTCCAGGAGTTGTGTTAAACTGCTCAAGTAAGGACATAACATCTGGTACAGCAGCAGCAATTGGACTCATTATTTGATTATGTTTTCAATAGTTAACTGTCCTTCTCCATGATCCATCTGTCTTCTTCACAGGCCATGTATGAGGGTTAAAGGGAGATGTAGTAGGAAATATCACCCTCCACCTTTCAAGTCCCTTGATTGTGGCAGTAATGCTTTCTTACGTGGCTTATCCTTCTAATGGAAGTTTAAAATAAATAATATTTTCTCCAAAGAAATATGATCACAGAGCCTTTTTAACTTGCATACTTTAGGGTGTCATTCATAACTTATATGCTAATGTCCACCATATTCTTTGTATTGAAATATACTCTCTGAATTGAAGGGTTCACAAGATTTCTACAGAAAATCTCACAACCCTTGTCCAAACATTTAGACAAAACTTTGTTGAAAAGGAAGTAAAAACTGGCCTAATGAAAATTATAAAGTAGAAAGGATGAAAGGATTGAGAGAGATAGAGAGACAGAAAGAGACCAAGAGAGAGACAGAGAGAGATTATGACATTGTGAAAGGGGTTTCAGTGCATTAGCATTTTCTAAAATTATAAAATTTGCCATTTTACTTGACTCATGGAGGTCTAGACTTT
This sequence comes from Peromyscus leucopus, assembly GCF_004664715.2. Classification (NCBI taxonomy): domain Eukaryota; kingdom Metazoa; phylum Chordata; class Mammalia; order Rodentia; family Cricetidae; genus Peromyscus; species Peromyscus leucopus. Next base: position 16,701,390 of record NC_051078.1, on the reverse strand, counting down.
TAAGTTGTGCTCAATTCCTTTGAGGGGAGATACCTTGTAATAAAATTAAAAGAGTAATTATCAGCTATGCTACAGAGATATAGCTGGAATTCTCCTTACTCTTGCTGCATTCTAGAAACTGGAGAACAAGATGAATGGTGGAAGTGAAACTGCCTCTTCATCATGAGGATATACGGAAGAGAGTGGCCGGATCCGATCAGTCACATTCTGTAACTAAAGGTAACACGGCAGAAGGAGAAGCACCAAGTTACCACCAAAGGGACATCACAGGGTCAGAATCTGGAGTGGGTTAAAGTGCATATGTTTTAGCACACTGGGTCAGCCCTCAAGCAGGGGCCAAAACAACGTTTCTATATGGGATCAGATAATCTACTCAAATCCAGGGATGGACACTGTATAGCTTAAATGGTGACTCTGTAGTATAATCAAACAAAAATCATCTAATTTGGCTCTCCTGCCTGTAGCAAGTAACTCCTTAGTGTATGATTCAGATTTCCTTCCAGTTCCTTCCATTTTAACTGGGTTATATGTAAAAGAAGGATAGGTTCAGGAACAGGGAACAGAGTAGGTATTTCTTTGAACTTTTTTTTTTTTTGGTTTTTCAAGGCAGGGTGTCTCCATGCAGTTTAAGTGCCTGGCCTATATCTCACTCCGTAGACCAGGCTGGCCTCGAACTCACAGAGATCCGCTCTGCCTCCCTAGTGCTGGGATTAAAGGCATGCGCCAGAGCCGCCCGGCTCTTTGAACTTTTTAGATATGAATTCCTTCAACTAAAACTCATTAATGGAAACCAAGAACTCTAAGGAAAACTGCGAAAGCAGTCCTAAGTTTAGAAATTGAAAAACTTCTCTGGCAATATTCAAAGATTTTCTTACACTGAGAGAAAGATAAGCTATCTCTCCCTTACTTAGTCTTTGCCGCATGCTGCGGTGAAGGGAGATGCAGAAGACTGTTGTCAGGTATAAAAGTCGGAGTGACATTAATGTGGGCAGATAGAACAAGAGCAAACAAAGGCTAATTGACAGGGCAAGAGGGACATCTGGACCAGAGCTCTGGGTAAGGGCAGGTCAGATGTATATTAGAAGTAAAACTACTCTGGCCATAATGTGATCCCAGATGGACATTAGCAAGAGATTGCTGTCTTTGTTCTAACCCGAAATTAACAAGCCACTGGTCATAGAAACACAGCCTTTAAACTGGCATGTTAACTTCCATAAGGTGAAAAGTTCTAGGAGCCATTTTAGGGTACTGTAATTGCACTAGCATATAGACATAGGTAAATAATAACAATGTGTTAATGGATTCCCTTTAGGATGAGTATCTCTCTTTATCTGTTCCTACTGGTAACTAGACAGAGGGATGTGGAATATGAATTAAACATGGGGTTTCTTTGTGAACCCTCATAAAAGTGAACTTCTTACCAGAAGTAAAATCAAATCAAGATCAGGATGATAGACAATCTGCAGGTTGATTTTAAGAATTTCTCTTTCCCAAATAACCTTCATAACCTAAGGTTAGAAATCATGGGAGATCCACCAACATCGGACACAAATGAATCCCAGACAGATGCTTAACCTTGACCTTTCACTGTGCCTAGGTCTCAGCTGCTCAGGCAAGCTTATTATTTTTCTAAGATTTTAGGAAAGTTTAGAAACCACACAAAAAGAAAGTGCACAAACAGAAGTGTGTTAGTCAAAGAATTAAAAATAAACGGCAAAAGGGCAGTAAGCTCACCAACTTGGTCCCTGTCTCTGGAGTGTACCACTCTGCATTTGTACCACTCACATCAAAAAATCCTTCTCATAGCAAGAACATCACAGTGTATATTCAAGTGTTCACTGTCATTTAGATGTTTACAGTGTCAAATAGCTCACCAAAAGGAGAGCTGGAGAAAAAGACAGTGTAAACTTAACAAGGAGAAAATGCTCAACATTACTTAATCCACAACATACCAGAGGCAGCAGCTGGGAAGATTCAGTCCCTCCTATAAAAGGGCCCATAGGAGATTTCAAAGCAGGATTTCAGAGCTCAGAAAGAGTGGTGTCTCTGACTCCTGCAACAATAAGACATTCTAGATCAACACTCAGAAGATCCCATGAAACATATGTTAAGAAATATTTTCTTTAGCAAAAATTATGTTTAGTGTGTGTGTGTGTGTGTGTGTGTGTGTGTGTGTGTGTGTTTGTGCGCGCATGTGTACAGATGGCTGTAGTGGTCAGAAGAAGATGTTTGTGAACAACTGGACTTGGGTGTTCAGAACCAAATTCAGGTCCTCTTTAAGAATAGCAAGCACCATTAGCCACTGAGTCATCTCTCAGAGCTTAAGTTAAGACATCCCAGTTTTAATCTTAGCTACTGGATTTCAGTTGTGGTCTCTACCTGATTGTGGTGATCTGAGGCATACTATTTTATAGTTCTAGACCCCATTTTGCTTTCATGTCCAGAATGTTTTTGATGAGTAAATTTTGTGTGGTTTTTAGGAAGATTTGATAAAATCATGCAAGCTAATGAACTGTTCGCTATCTATCTTCTAAGCCTCGAAGGCTCAGTTGAGATATACTTATAAGAAGGTAAGAAAGGGTAGAAGAAATGGCTCAGTGGTTAGGAGCACTAACTGCTCTTCCAGAGGACCCAGGTTCAATTCCCAGCACCCATATGGTAGCTTACAACTGTCTGTTATTCCAGTTTCAGGGGACCCGGCATGCTTGGCAAAACACTAATGCACATAAAATAAAAATAAATAAATTTTATAAAAAAGAATTTAAGAGTGCTCTGCATGCTAGAACGTGTGGTAACGGTGCTACCTGAATCAGGAACACATAGCCTCCCTGTTCCCATTTCCTGTCACTAGAAAGTTCCTATTGGTTCATTAGAGTTCTCTTCCCTCTATCTAGCTATCGTCTGCAGATGCTTCACCTCTGACTGAGAGGTGAGTTCAAGGAGTCTATAATTTCAAGCGTGTCTCAGTTTCCTTGGCTCCATGCATTGTGGGTAACTATGTGGTATTTGAGAACCCATCTCATTAAAAATCTACTAGATCATTTTTGAAATCAGTGACTGTTACCTGATTTATTGGAATTAAGCAAAGCGTTCCACTTACAGCTTTAGTTTTTAAAGTGGGATAATATTTTATTAAATAATATTTCTCCAAACCTGAACTATGTGTTTATTACCTGAGGTTATTGTCATGAATTATCACAGATTAATGCTATGAAATAAGGGGAATTACCACAAGTTCTGGATAGTCTACTAGTCTGTGCTCCCCCTGAGACACTCACTACACAGAACTTAGTTTCTCCCTTCTTCCAGGTTCAGGTGGATATCCGGGCATTCTTGTGTGTAGCTTCCTCTAGTCGGTCTCTTCTAGCATCAATATACTGCATTCCTTTATATGTGTGTTGCTTCCTTTTGTCTTCTCATTCAGAGCAACAACAGTGACCTGTAGTAAATTAGTTCATTTCAAAATCCTTAATTATATTCTGTAAAAGATTTTATTCCAAAATAGGATAATGTTGGCAAACTCCATGGATGAATGGTTGATGTAGTTGATGGCTAATTGGCTTTGCAAAGTACTAACTAAAGTCCTTGTCTTAGAGTACTTTCCCTGGGGTTTAGGTGCCCCTACCTTTTCCACCTATAGTGCATGGGTTGATTCACAGCTTTTCCTTGTGTGTCAGCCCTGTAGAGTCAGATTATTTGAAGTACACACACTTCGAGCAGTGGCATTATACAAGTAAAATTGCTTTGTAACATTCAGTATCAGTACAGCTGAACCAAGCATTCAATATTGCACTGCCTCTGGAGATTGCTTCAAGCATGCACCAAGACATTCCATGCAATGGGTCAGGAAAAACAGCACAAATGCCTGCCAGTCTTCTGTCCACACAAGCTGAAAAGGTTCCTGTTTGGAACCTTTCAAACAGAGAAGCCACTTCAACTACAAAAGCTATAATTTTAAATTAAGAGGGGATTCATATTCATGGAAAAATAGCAACATTCATCAAGAAGCCACTTAGTGGACACTCTCTTCCTGAAACTACTCAACTAATGAATAAGAAAATGTATCTCAGTAAGGATTGAGTTAAATAAGGTGTGTGCTCAGTCAGCGGCAGTCCTGCTGGCAGATTCCAAATTCATTGATCCAAAATGAATACATTTTTTCACTATTAAAGAAACCTGCAGGGCGGTGCTGGCACACGCCTTTAATCCCAGCACTCAGGAGGCAGAGCCAGGCGGATCTCTGTGAGTTCAAGGCCAGCCTGGGCTACCAAGTGAATTCCAGGAAAGGCGCAAAGCTACACAGAGAAAACCTGTCTCGAAGAAAAAAAAAAAAAACAAAACCTTGCTGTTCCTCTATATCAATTTTGAGATTCCTCACAATGCCTGATATATTCTATAAGGAGAGAACTCCCATTATTTATTATAATGAATGCTAAATGTTTCCTTTTTTCACCATCCTAATTAAAAAAAAAAACAATATAATAAATAGAGAAAAATCCACCTGAATTTCCATTCAAAAGCTTGGGAGATCATAAAGATAACAAAAAACAAAAGCAAAAACATCAGAACCAATACAGGGGAAAAAATCAGTAATGTTTCTATTGTCATGGTAACAGTGTATGGTTTTGCTTTAATCTCATCAACTGCATAAATATACAGCACTCAAGTGTCCTTCCCAATATGTGAGTGTATAGATGAGAAGTAAAATGTAAATAGGTAAGTAAAAGTATTTCCATCTGTCTTTTATCTTGACTTCTTCTTTCTTGATTGAGTTAAACAAAGTAATGGAGGCTCAGTTTCTCGCTTTATATAATCTAGTGTAGGGGAAAAAAAAGTCACAGACTCCAAGGAAGTCAGGTGCCTTGTTGTTCTAAAAAAAATGTACTATTCTCCATGGCTGTGCAATAACAGTGTCATTTTTTAGGCCTGTGGATTTGTAATTAATATAAATTTTCTGATGATGATGAGTGAAAGAGAGACAAGCAGAGTCATAGTCCTGACCTCCTCTTTGCATAAGAATGATCTGAGGATTTGTTCAATGGTAGATTCTATTTCCTAGTTAGGGCTGTAGTTTCTTACTTCTAATAAGTGTCCAGTGATGCTGAAGTTCTTAGACTATGACCCAGTTACTGAAGTGGATGTTTCCACAATGGAATTAAAAGGTGCACAAAACTTTGGGTGATCATTAAAATGAAACCTTCCAAGAGCTAATGTAGCAAATATATCAATATTGCTCATGACTAGAGATGTCTGATGCATTTACCTTTGTAAAAGTTAACCTTTTGGTCCTAACATAGATAACCCAGATGTCCTCTATCCCCATCAGCCTATGTGATAGCCAGATATCTTTGTGAAGCCAATTTTCTCATCTTCTTTGTCTTAGGGCATTCCTTCTTGAAATGTGTGCTTGTCAAAGCCCTTGGGAATATATTTAATTCATTACTCTGATTCTTTCCAGGTTTATAAACCAGAAAATATCTTTCTGAGAGCCTGTGGAATACTGATGGAAACAGGACCACTGTTTACGGATCTGGGGAAGGGAGGAGCTTAATTTCACTGGACTGTGGTTTATAAGCACAGATGATGTTTCCAAGAAAGAAAAAAATATTATTGTAAAATGTCTTTGTCAAGGATACTAACTTTAGTTTAGTCATGCTGAAAACCTTCAAATTTTTACACATGTCTGAACTATATCATCTTTATTCTTTTTATTGACCTTAAAAATATCTTCTATGAAGCAGCATTCAAAATCCTGTTATGGTAAAATTATGACAAGTAAGTTGATAGATCTGACAATGTCAATTGTAAAATGTCCCTGGTAGTTTATATATAGCTAAATCCCCTTTAAACTTTGTAAGGGTAAAAAAAAGTAATATAAAAAATTGTAAATATAAAAAAGATCAAAGTAAAAAACAAACAATACAAAGACTTTTAAAAGGTCCCAGGAAATCCATAGAAACCCTAACAATAGCAAACCCTAACCCATAGCAATAGAAACCCTAACTAAGACATACCGATAGCCATCAAATGCTTGTTATGTTTAATATATCCTGTGTATAGCTTCTATTCATATATACAGTTAATAAGATTACTGGCACTGGGTGCACACAACAGCTTGACTGTTCTCCTCACAATATTCTGTGAGTCAATTGCTCCTGTTGTTCTCCTTTTAGGTGTGAATGGACGTGAGTACAGAGGAGAATCACAGCTAGTCTAAACGTGTCTAAAATCATACTGGCAATTTGTCCTGAATTTTTAACCCAGAAATTTATTTCTTTTGTTTGAGAAATTAAGTGTTATATTTATATATTACATTTTATGAGAAAAATAACAGTTACATCATTGTACAATGGTTTCAAGTTAGTCTGAAATTTAAGGATTCAGAATTGCAGCCAGACCCATATCTGTACTCCACTGTTTATATTTATCTGTTTTTTACAATGACAAAGGACTAACCAAAATGGAAAGATATCTTCAATTCATGTCAGTCCTTTCGGTGCTGCTGTTGGTTATCAAATAACTGATGAGCAAACATATTAGGGCACCAGTGTGTAATGCAATATATACACATATAGACATCATATACAAATAAGCAATATATGCCATATATCATAGGAATCACATATAGTAGATGCATACTGTTATTGAGATTATAAGTCATTTGGATAATTGATGTTGCACACTAGAAGCTGTAATTTCACTAATTGATTTCAGGCTTGCTTTGACATTGCTTCCTCAACATGAATGAGATGCAAAAAAAAGCAGTTATATCATTTTATTCAGATGTGAATCATAAAATAATGTTTGTATTCAAAATCATATTATGGGAAAAATTATGACAAGTAAATCTGTAGAGCTGAATATGTCAATTGTAAAACGTCCCTGATAGTTTATATATAACTTAATCCCCTTAAAACTTAGTAAGGGTAAAAAAGGTGATATAAATCGTACTAGGAAAAAAATGGCAAATATAAAAAAGGTCAACAAAATAAAAAACAAACAACCCAAAGATTTTTACATAGTCCCAGGAAATCCACATGTGGGAAGTAAACAGAGGACAAGGTGAGTAATGAACTTGAGATTAAATCACCAATGAAATGCTAGTTCACACCTGCTGACAAGAAAATAAAATCCTAACAGTGCTAGGAGCTGCGGCTGGGGTGGATCAGGACCAGTCCTCCTTCCTCAGCCTTGGAAATGAAAAACGCCATTCGATTTCAGTGCTTAGTGTTGACTGTCAAATTGACAGGATGGAGTATCATGGTGGAGATAACCTTCTATGTATGTCTGTGTGGTCTGATCAAGATTAGGTTCACTGATGTGGGAAGACCCAATAATGTGTGGGTAACATCCATCCATGGGCTGGGTCCTGGATTGAATGAATAAAGTGAAGCAGATGAGCTGGGAATCAGCATTCATCTCTCTGCATCCTGACTGCAGTTTCGATGTGACCAGCTACTTCAAACTCGTGATACTATGTCTTCTGCATCATGATGGATGGTACTCTCTAAACGTGAGGCATCATAATTTTTTCTTCCTTAACTTGCTTTATATGGGTCTTTTCTCAGACCAACAAGACAAGTAGCTAACATTCATTCTGGAAGGCAGTTTGGGTGTTTCTCAGAAGGCTGAACTAGTCATGTGACTGAGGAATCATACTTTTGTGTATTTACCTAATGTTTTGGTAAAAAAAATATGTTCACAGAAAAACCTTTATGTAAATGTCTGCATGCCTATATAAAAATTACCTCCTCTGGGTGACTTAGTAAACAAATGGTGCTATGTCTATTCCATAGGATACTCTTCAATAAATGTTAGTGACTCAAGTTACAAAACAACATAAAAGTAATTTTGATGAGTTTTCTTAACTAAAGGAAGAAAGTCCAACTATGATTCTAATCATTTGACACACTGAAAAAGAAACAGCTATAGAGAGAGTAAAATGCTCAGGGGTTGCTAGACTTCAAGATGAGGGTGTTAGGCAGGCTTAGTGAAGCAGAGAGGAATTTTAGGGCAGTTAAACTGTCTTCTGTGCTACTGTAATGGTGAGCACAAACAGTCCGCATTATATAAAACCCATAGAATGTACAGCACACAAAATAAACCTTAAGGGACACACCTGTCCCCGTTTCCCTTCTATTCCTGTAACAAATACTTGAACAAAAAGAAACAGAAGGGAGGAAAGAGTTTATTTAGATTGCAGTCGCAAGTTGTAATCCATCATTTTATGGAAGTCAAAGCAGGGAAAACTCAAGCAAGAAGTCACATCACAACTGCAAGCAAGAAAGAAGAGAGAATAGATGTATCTTTGATTCCCTTCTATACATTCCAGGACACCCAGCCTAGGGGATCTAGTCATAGACAATGGGTTTGATCTTTCTATAGCAGGTAAAGGTGAAGATAATTTTCCGGAGACTTGCCTGCAGGCCAACCTAATCTAGATGATTCCTCACGGACATCGTCTTTCTGGATGATTCTGGACTGTATCAAGATGACAATTCAAAAGTCTACCAGCACTATGGTAGACTTTTGCTTACAAAAATTATCAACATTTTCTTTTCCTATTAAAGCAATTTTATGAAATTAATTCAAAATGTAAATGATGAGGATTATTTTATGTACTTATAAATGAGTATAGGACTTTTCTAGTATCTCTTCTTAAGCATTCAGTAAATATCAACTTGATTAAAAAAGATCAAGTTTAGAAAATTTTCAAAACTAGTAGAGCTAAAAATGACATTATTGACTGCGTTGGTTTAAATGAAAATGCCCCCGATAGCCTAATGTAATTAAATGCTTTGTCGCCAGTTGGTGGAACAGTTTGGGAAAGATTAGGAGGTATAGCCTTGTTAGAGTAAGTGTGGCCTTCCTGGGGGAGGCATGTCGGGGGGTGGGTGGGCTTTGAGATATCAGATGCCAAGCCCTGGGTCTCTGTTTTTACTGCCTGTGTACCAGGATGTAATGCTCATAGTTTGTGCTCTGACTCTCTTCCTGTCTGTTGCAGATCATGATGACCAGACCATGTACTAACCCTATGAAACTGTAAACAAGTCCTTAGTTAAGTGTTTTCTTTTATAAGACTTGCCTTGACTTGTCTTTTCACAGAAATAGAACAGTAACTAAGACATTGCCATATGTTATCTTTTTATATGAATGAGTTCACAGTTCCAATGCAAATCTAAATATTAAGAATTTAATAATGTCAAGGTACTGTAAAGCTAAAAATTCCTAGCTTGGGTGACCATAGACCCTAAAATAAATAAAATATATCAGTATGTATATATTCTATTTTTTTTTATTTTTAAAGATGGGTTAAAGTGCTCCAACATCTAATTAAGTTAGCAATTTCTTGAAAAAAAACTTGAATAGAACTACTAGGATGCTTAAGTCTTAAATATGTACAAAGGAAAACAACATATTTATGAACAGAATATTCACTGTCAGGCAAACTTTGTCTAACACATGAACCTCATGTGACCTGCAGTTAATGTCCCACTAAATGATATCCACTGTGAAACTCCTTTCTTTATGTGCAAAACAGAGATAACAAACAATGTGAATACATTATGTGACATTTCTCAGGTTTAATACATTTAAAGCATAACATAATTTCTGATATTGTTAAATGCCTCATGACAACAATTATATATATTCCTGATATTTTTGAGAAAATATTTAATTTCACAATCAAAAATTAAAACTTAAAGCCTCAGTAACTGTTCTTTACCTTAGATGGAGAGAATAAATGTTTAGGTTTAATCTTTTTCCTTTAATATATAATAACTGAGTAATTTTCAATGAACATCTGTTATTTATGACTGTGCTACACCCCTATGTGACTTCTGCACAACCTACTAGATGGATATTATGATTCCCTACTGCTTGAAAAAATAGCAGCCAGTACATTTTCAAGTCACTAAGTGAAGTTCTCTTCTAAAACTTTTGCTGTATGTTCTGTAAATGGAATGGAGAGTCAGTATTTCAGATACATGTTCGTAAAGTCCATCATGAACTTCATTTTCCAAGTATTATTAATCTCTAATTAAACCATGATTCTTTGGCACAGGTGTAGTAAAAGGGCATTATCACTGGCCTAAAAAATGGTAGAATAAAGAGAAAAATATGGGTAATGAGCCTAATTCATTTCAGATTAGGACAAAGAAAACTTTATAAAAATTCTTAATCAGGTTATGATTTCAGCAGTCGAGTAAGCAGATTTCTTTTCAAAGACCCTAGAAGTTACAATGTTATACTTTCTGAGCATCTATAATATCATCATATATTCCATAAATTCTAAATTAATGTATTATGTATAAGGACTTGTTTAAATTATTGTAGGTTCTAATATCAAGGTACCTGGTGTAAAGGAGGGTTAACAATTAACAAACCAATCACTGAGGCAATGTTTACACTTTAATTATCAAGTACAAAATTTAATAGATTTGCCATGTTTATACAATCCTTCAACATGCTTCTATATGGACAAGCTGATGGGACATGTCCTTATAATGTCAAGTATGAGACTTGAGAAATAAAAATTCAAAGCAAACATAAACATAATTTAGTTTACTTTGGTCCCCCAAGTCCCTCAACTATGTCCTTCATCTATAGGCAATAAAACTAATCATAATTATGTAGTTAATTAAAACTATAGCACTAAAGAGACTTGCTTTTTATGGATTTACCTTCACATTGAATTTACTTCTGTTTTTTAACTTCAGAACTCTATATTGTCCAGACTTACCCAGAATGCCTGACAGCTAGTCCCTGTCCTTACTATGAACCAAGCACCTACATGTCAATAAAAACAGAATAGCAGTGAGACTCCATCAGGCTAAGGATAGAAAACAAAAATGCAATACTATGTCACTGGGATGCACTTTTCTTCCTGCCATTTGTTTAATATATAAAATTATCTTCTTTCTATGATTCTCTCATAAATAAAGGCAACTTTTCATTTAGAAGGCAACTACCAGCATCCACCCATTGTTATTAAAGACAGTGCATGCTAAGTGGAATACATGTGTTTTGTGACTTCCATATAGAATCATTTAGAAAATGACTAAGAAGGTTTAAGCACATGTAATTTTACTCTTGGTAAATTAACTTAAAATGTACTTGGAATTAAAAAAATGCACAATGATGTATATGTATAAACACATGTAGGTATATCTATGTTTATTTATTTAAATAACCTACTATACTTGTTGATGATTTATACAAGTCAATAATGCCTATACTTAAGGGAGTAAAAATATCTTCATGCAAAATTAAAACTAATGCCCAAAGGCCTATTCACTGATTTTCTTTTAACTTCATCAAAATAAACCAAGTAGTAAATATCCTTCAACTATATGTACAATAACGAGTGATAAATGATATAAAACATTATAAAATCTTACCCAAAATGCCATTAAAATTTATTGATAGACTAAGCTATAGCACATAGCCTTTTCAGTGTACTACAAAACTTGTTATTGGATGTCTGCTATAAAGTTGTCATTGGACAGAAAGAAATATGTATTTGGACCAGTTCAAAATGATTTATTATGAAAATAAGATTTTTAAAATCCTTTCTACATTAATCTGAATTGCTACCAGTTCTACATACTTTTAGTAAAGATGTAATCCCTTACAAATAAGAAAAACATCTGAGGCCATTTTTCCTGTAGGTAGAAGATGATAGGATCAGCAGCTCCTAAATGGACATGGGGTTTATAGAGAAAATTTTAGATATTTCTTTATAAGATTTATTATGTTTTATTTTTAATTAATTTTTTTCTGATTATATGTTACAAGTATTTTGAAGCATTATTTTTTATGACAATCATATTAAAGCCAATAACACAAATTGTGGTTTGGGGGTATTAAGTAGATTAAGTAATGTTTTTGGTTTTTTATTTATTTTATTTTTTGAGATGATAATATAATTACATCATTAAATACTTCATTTTTCTCCCTCCAAGCACACTTATATGCCCCTCCTTCCTCTCTTTCAAATTCCTAGCCTCTTTCCTCATTGTTTTTTTGTTACATGTAATTATGCATATGTATTTACATATATTACTAAACATAACTTCCTAAGACTGTATAATACTTGAATCTATATTTTCATTGTTGCCCATGTATTACATGTAAATCTATTAACAAAAAATATACTAATAATGTATCATCTCTTCTTTTAAAGTAAAATGAACACAAATTTAAAGCATAATCAATGTTTCCACTTCATCACTGCTCCCTCTTTGAGAGCTAATACAGCGCCAAACACTTGTTGAAATAAGGCTGCAAGAAATTTCTGTCACCTTCATAGTAGTGAAAAACAAAAGAAAGAAAGCTAGATGTATTTTGCTGGAGTCCTGAAAAGCTGAAGGTCCTCATCAGATTCACCCGGTGATAGACATAGGTAGCAAAGTGTGCTGGGAAGCCTTTCAAGGACACCTGTTTACTTGCACTTTCCAGCTTTGAAAATGTTCTAGTATACATTCATGATCCCTCCTCCATCTTCAGATCCTGCATCTGCATAGAAGGCCAGGCTTTCATACCACAGTATTCCATGTAATTTTTTTTCTAGTTACTTTGTTTTTCTTCAAAAGTTTAATTGAAATCAAAGGAAAATTTACAAAAAAAAAAAAAAAGTGATGACAAAAATTTGGAGACCATTACACACTAAATACCTGTAAGAAATAATTATGTATAAGCAAAATGCACAAGGAATGCAGGAGAAACTAGCATTGGGAAATCCTGTAAAGTGCAATTTGCTTTTATAAATCCTCAAGACCTGGTGGAACTGGGAAATAACACTATGCTGTTTATCATTTCTGTAGCTGCTGCTTTTTGCTACCTGTGGCAATCTGGCTATCAGAGGCTGAGGTCTTGAATAAAGGCACAGTAAATGAAGTATTTTTTCCACAGTGTCTGGAGAGTAATACAATTTACATGAATATAATTTTGAAATAACATGCTGGGTTAATGGATTTCATGTGATACCTCATCTCTGTCCAGTAATATTGTCACACTTGAATATGCCAACAGAATGTCTGATCACTCCATTTCTCAAATACATTCTCCCAAATCTCATTACATAAGCCTGATTAAATGGCAAAGCTATACTGTTTGAACAAGGAATATTGATAAACACAGAATCCTCCTTGATATTTTTCCATTAGGAAATATCATTTCAAGTTCATAGCAGTCATCTTCATCTTTGATGCTTATGTAGAATGAAACATAGTGATTTAACCCAAGTAGAAAAAAAATTCCCTTGTCAAAACAGAGATGAACTTTCAGTTTCTTGCTTCAATTATTTGTGGTATTGTGTACATTAAAATAGCACAGGATGAAACACATGATGTCTGAATGAGTTTCAAATATAAATGTGGGAAAAAAAAAGAATTCTGGCCGGGCAGTGGTTGTGCATGCCTTTAATCCCAGCACTAGGGAGGCAGAACCAGGCAGATCTCTGTGAGTTCGAGGCCAGTCTGGTCTACAGAGCGAGATCTAGGACAGGCTCCAAAGCTACACAGAGAAACCTTGTCTCAAAAAACCAAAAAAAAAAAAAAAAAGAATTCAGAAATAAAGTTGAAATGAATGATATTGACATTAAATATTGGCATAAAATATGTGATTCTTTAAAAAATTAAAAATATCTGTCAATCCATCCATGTTACTGCCAACTCCTCGGTTTGTTCATCCGACTTCTGTGTGCATTCTCCACAACTTCAATAACTTTTAGGCATTTACAAATTTATATTCAATTTGTGAGCATACTGTTTTACCATCAGACAGTTTGTCTTCTTCATAAGATTTCGTTTTACTAATTCTAGTCATTCACTGACATGGGCATCTGTCAGGCTAATCTAATCAGGCTTAAAAAATGCTGTTTCTATTAAGGTAGAAATAGTACAGTATGATTCAAATTCGTAGGAAGAAAATATTTCTCCAGTTCCAAGAGCAGTAATAGCTGAGAACAAGACAGAGCTCCATTTATAGATTTGTCCAAATTTTAAAATGAAGTAGAGTGGAGGAAATAACATAAATGGCAAGTTTCACTAATTTTGACCAAAAGTGGAATCACCCATCAACAAAACTGAGCACAGAATTGCACCAATCCAACAGTTTTGTGCGCGTTGAAGTGTGACTCTGTCTTACATCCATGTCACAAGTAGAGTTTGGTCAATGTCACAAGGAGGTTCAACATGTCTTTCTATTACCATTTCACTCATTCTCTGTTATAATTGATGATTCATATGGTTTCTAGTTGTAGAATTCAAAGAAAGTGACATTATTGCATAGGAAACTGTCTGTGGTTAGGCATCTTTTGCTCCAAACTCCAGAGATTCTTATACAATACATTCATCTATTTGTCAATCATTAATACCTGTCAAGTACTGTTAGAATAACAAGTATAGAAGGTATATCCAAGAAAAGGAAAAATAATATAGGAAAGACACATTTTTCATGAGATAAAAAAATACTACAAGAGTCAGAATGAAGGAAACAGATATTTTAAGTAAAAATTTTATCAGCCAGACTATATCCAAAAGCTGACAGTTGACTGAAGTCATAAAGTATCTTATAGAAGAGTGAAAAATCCACTGAATGATGGATTAGTTCAGCATGTAGAAAAATATCAAGAGGTCAGTGTTACTAAATGTGTGTAACACACACACACACACACACAGTACTTTGAGCTGCAAAGTAATTTAAAACAATATTAATTGCTAAATATATATCAGGGAATGCAAATTTTTAAAATTCATGAGAAATGACCATTTAGTTTTGGGTAGCAATAGCTCAGTATAATCAAGCTTGATATCAGAGTTCTCTCAGAAGAAAGAGGAAATTTGTGCTTTTAAGAATGCAAGTAATGATTACTCTGCATAGTTAACATTTTGTTCTGCATTAACCAAAACATGCTTCATCCTTCTGAACCTTACCATAAACTGCTTCAAGAACAGTTAATATAATCACTATACACAGTCCTAGATATGGATGCTCCCAGAGCTCTCATCTGGACCACAAGATAGATTCACATCTCCAATATTCTCTATCACTAACAAATCATACCAGATTATATTATCAAACAAACGTATTCATGTTATTTCTACCCCCAAACTCCCTTGTTCAATCCCACCAACTACACAATAAAATCTGCACTCATTTGCATGGTACAGAGCAACCTGGAGAATTCTAGAATCTGCCTTTCCCCTCCGTTCACTTTCTGCAGTTCACTTTCTGCAGTATCATCTCTGATAGAGAGTCATGCTGTTTTGATCTTGACAGATTGACGGAATCATCTATAATCAAATCTATGATTAAGGACTCTGGCCTTGCCTCTGAGGAAAACACTATTTGGACTGAGTGGATTATACAAAAAAAAAAAAAAAAGGTTGGCAGGGGCCAACAAGGTGAGATATATTTCAGGGGAGCTGTAAGTGAGAAATGGGAATATTATGGTCATGTTTCACTGTATGCATGTAGGACATTCTCAAGAATAAAGTAGATTTAATATTAAATGGACATAACAATAAAACAAAAAAGTGCATCCCTACAACTCCCTGGCTACATATCTTAGCCTAAATGACAAGCTACGTGTTCAGTAAAGAGACCTTATTTCACAAACCAAGGTCAAGAGTGGTGCAAGAATGGTTCAGCCATTATGAGCACTGACTGCTCTTCCAGAATCAGGGATCCCTTTCCCAGCACCTGCCTGCTGACTCACAAGCATCTGTAAACCCAAAGCCAGGGAATCCAATGCCCCCAACAGGCCTCCCAGGTAGCTAACACACAATGTGGTATACAGACCCACATGCAGGAAAAACACCTCCACACAGAAATAAAATAAAATATATATGGTGGGGAGTGATCAAGAAAAGACATCCAATATCCACCCCTGGCTTCCACATACATATGTGCATATGCAACAGTGTGCACTGGTACATACACCCACATAATCCACAGAAGCATCAGACATGCCTAAACACAAAAGAAAATTTAAAATCACTTCAAAGAAAAATATGCAGCTATATTAACCTCCATATTATGTCATAATAATTACGACAAATTTCCCCCAGCATTTTTGGCAACAAGCCAAAATTTGTATCGCATCAACATTTTCATAAATTAATTCTGTTAATTTACAAATGTGTCAAGGAATCCATGGAAATCACCCTGATCGAAATGGACATTTCCCTTCAATGTTGTCTGACTCGTGTAGCTGACATTAAAACTGTCTCCTCCCAGAACATTGTGGCAATATTTAATGTTCAGGCTTTGACAGTGAAGTGTGGGAGACAGACTGATTTCTGGACAGCTGGAGATTAAAGAATAGATGTGCTTTACAGATTCTCTTAAATCTGAGCTCTCCCAGGATTTGAAGACTGCTCTCTTCTAACTTTTTACCATTTCTGGCTATAAGATTATGCTTGCTCATTTTATGATTTATTTTAGTATGTTGTGGAGTTTCGTGCAACAGTCTTGTATTAGCCTAAGTATTTTATTGATATCAGTGGAAATGTAGTTTTTTGTTCTCAGGATATGGTGCTGTAATTTTTCCCCATACATGATTACTTCCTTAATTCTTAGATTCTTTGACCTCAAGAAACCATGTAGTAACAGAATGAAAATACAAAAAGTAAGGAATTTTGCATTATTAAAATATGTCTTCCCAGCTTGTTTCCCTTGGTTCTATGGAAAGAACACTCATTCGTTAAGCTAATAGTTTATCACATTTGCTAATTAAAAAAATGAAACTTCCATTAGGATTTAGATATTTTCAAATACAAGGGAGCATATGATCACTTCAATTATAAGTCACATGCTGTGTTAGAGTAGTAGTATTTCACAATAGAATTTTCTCATCCAATCAGTCTGTTTTACTTTTTGTTCAAATTTTCTAAGCAAGTTGATCTCATTATTCTTAGGTATGTACGTTTATTTTTCATCTGCACATCTACTATTAAATATGTTCTTTGATATTTCTTACCCCTCTACCAAATGCAGCAGAAGCCTGTGTATTCAAAATAAGCATCTTAACATACTTAAGATCTCTTACTTTGGGAAAATATGCCTGGTTTCCCAAGAAGAGTCATTATAGGGATTGTTTTATGAATTTTATGAAGAGTCATTACAGGGATTGTTTTATGAATTTTTTTAGGAAAAAAATCATCCTATTTTAATACACCTTGTATAAATTTGACACAACATGAATCTTCTCTAAACTGATTATACCCTTTAACTTTCTGACAGAAAAGGATTATAGGAAAACTCATAGAGATCATATTGTGAATAACTTTCACAATCCACTAAAATCTGAGATCATTATATAGGTAATAGAATGTTGAAATATTTTAAGCAGACTGTGACAAACACAGTTTCATTTTAGAAAATGTTTTTATTGGCTATGAAGAATGGAATAGATTTTTTTCAAGCTGAGTTTGCTGGGTTGGTAAAATAATGACCAAAGGTGGAGTAAAAAAGGAAAAATATATATATTCTTAATATGAAGAGAGAATGAACTTTAAAGATAGAGACAACAGTAGGATCAAACATCATAGGAAGTACAGAAAACATAAATAAAACTAGAAATGAAAACACACTTGAATTGCAACAATAACCCCAGGCAGGCTGTTGGTGTACAAAGTCAACAGTCAGTTATAGATATTGTTTGTTCAGGTATGGCATAAAAAGTGATTCTAAAAGTGAATGAATGAAATGATGAATGGTTAAACTAGCTGATAGCAATTCATCCTTGTACTCTGTTTCTCTGAATAGTGCATGCACTGATTCAGCAAATATTATGCCAGGAGCTGCTTTAGGCATGGGGAATATATTTAAACACCACAAAGCCCCGGCCTAACTTCAAGCTCTAAATTGTTTAATAACATGATGGCCAAAGAGCTCTTCCATTTGATTCCACTGCATTCCCCCAAGAAAAACAATGCCTACTTGTGCTAATGAATGCTTGTAAAGAAAAACTAACAGGGAGTTACTTGGGTCCTAAAGTGCCGCAGTCCATTATCTCTCAGCAATGTGGCAATTCCGTTTTTGTGCATCAAGAGTGGAAGAGGCGTGAGTCTGCAGTTAAACTTTAATGCAGTGCTATTTACAGAAGTGAAATAAATATCCATCAATGATGTGATGTATGTAAAGACATCCATCAAAGGTTGGAAGAAGGAAAGGAAGACCCATGATTAATTGTTCATTCCTCAATTCACCAAGTAGTGAAATAAATACTCTTCAATTTAGCTACTGACACTTTTAGCATAAAGAGTTGGCTATTTGTTGGTTCAAATTGTGCATGTTACTAATTTCAGGAGAGAAATAAAAATCCATCAATGACATACCAAGTAATTGGAAATACTTTGAAGGATTTGTCCAGAGGTTTTATTTTTGCAAATTGCCTACTTAGGAAAAAAAAATCTGCTCTGATTTATTCCTATGTCAATTTCAGTGGAGAACTAGGTATAGGACAAAGTTTACACAAAACCATAAATGATAACAAACTCAATATAAGTCAGAGGTCATCATGTTATTCACATGTCATTTTATAGAAACTACCACAAAAATAGTATTAAATGTTTAAAAATTTATTGATTAAAACAACATAAAGTATTTTTTTGAATTTTTGTGGATATTCATACTTGTAAGTACAAACAGAACGAGAACAAAATACATGTAGTTCCTTTGTTCTATAAACTGCAAAAGAATGAGAAATGTTTATTTTTATTTAAATCCGTACAGCATCTCAAGTTCATTCAGTAGGACAGCACTTTGAGGTGTGTGACATGCAAATTTCTTGTAGCCAAAAGTAGACAGAAACATAAATGCCATATCAATTGCTTCATTGAAGATAACTAAACAAATTTAAACAGATTGAAATGATTCATTTCTAAAATACATGGGCACCTAAGAGTACCATGATTGGACTTTTACTTCTCAATGTTATATCATTTTTTAAATTTAAATAAGAAAATAATTCAGATGGATTGAGGAAGATTGTAAACCATGGATTACTGCAACTTGTGAGGACAGGAAGTGAACTATGAAGTTAAATAATTATCCTACTAAAGTCTAGAAAATGTTAATTATGTCCATTTAGTGGTTTTTTTTTAGCCAAAACTATCAGAATCAAAAGACTAGGTATTTAAATTATTCTTTTCACTGATAATTACGTATATTCAAGGAACGATACTGATTTCATGAATAAATGATGCCTGCAAAAATCTTTGGTAGAACAATTTAGGGCATAGAAAATAATGATTGAAATGTTTAAAAATTATCTTAAAATTCCTTCTTTCTTCCTTTACATTTCCTCAGAATCCACCATAATTCTAGGATCTGCTCTTTTTACTTAGAGTATCATATTCAGCTCTTACTCAAAGGGGAATAAAGTAATATACAAAACAAAAAGAAAAAAATGTAATCAATACAGCAACATTTTCCATTTTGCAGGCAACTTAAAATGAAAATGTTTTCAGCATATTATATGAGTTCAAAATATAACTAGCCAAGGCAAAAACTCAACAACTTAATTTTCAGGATGAAGTGTCAAAGTCCCGTTTAGGGATTACCCACATTTTTATTTGGTGAAGAAAAGAATGCTTGTTTTGAAGTCCCACAAGATTGACCACAATAATATCTAGTTAGCTTTTATTTCTGCTTGAATTTTAATAAACCAGCTCTAACACCTATTGATTTATATGAAGATATGACTCCTTAGTTCCACAAATTAAAATCAGGTTGCTTCTATAACTAACAATGAGAAATTACAAATGTTTTATAAGCAGAATATTAGGAGGGCAGCACATGCAACATTATTTAATTTCAAAACTGGTAAGGCAGAGGATGCTGAGAAGATTAGTGTGCTGCAAGGGCATGTACATACATGCATATGCACATACACAGAAAGACGGTTTTAAGATGATTTTTAAAATATGTACAATTGTGAAACTATAGTAAATACATATTAGAAACATTATGGATTTGATTTTACCATAGATACCTGCTGTTTAGGGGTCCCTGTGATATATGGCTCAGAGACTGCCCTGGGCAGGTATTTGGCCGATTTTAAATTGTTTTAAAGAATCCATAGACATTGGTTATGGCTGATGATTAAATTCAGTGGTAAAGTACTTTCTCTGCACATACAATGCCATTATTAGTCCACTGCAAGACCCACAAAATAATAATAATAATAATAATAATAATAATAATAATAATAATAATAACAACAAATGAAAAAGAGTAAATATCAACAAACATATGTGTTGGTCAGATTCCCATCACTGGGACAAAATATCTAAGAAAAACAACTTGTAAAACAAAAAATGTGGGGGGCGCTTATGATATCAGTGGTTACTTGGATTTAGTATAGGGGGCTGTAGTGAGGTAGCACATCATGGCATAGAGCATGGTGGAGGAAAAATGCTGAGATCATGGTAGCCTGAAAATGGGGAGAAGGGAGAGGAAGAGGACAAGGCAGGGAGAAGGAAGAAAGAGGTAAGGGAGACTGAGAATGGAAGTAGCTTTGTGCCTTTCCTGGGACTCACTTGGTAGCCCAGGCTGGCCTTGAACTAAAAAAGATCCACCTGGCTCTGCCTCCCGAGTGCTGGGATTAAAGGCATGTGCCACCTCCGCCCCGGCCAAAGTAGACTCTTGAAAGTCACAGTCCTAGTTACAGACCTTCCTCATCGAGGTTTCACTCCTGACAGTCCTTCCATCTCTAAGCTCATCAGTAGACGGATTTTTGGGAGAAGGAGTAACCTCATGATTCAAATACATCTCAACCATGACCCAAGTGGGTCAAAAACTCATGAAGGTTTTTGACTTTTCAAAAGCAGGACACCAGACTTCTAAATTTCTTTTTCTATGTTTATAATATGCATTATGATATTCTTTCATGATGTTGGCAGCTGGTTAGTGGAGGCAAGTCCATCTATCTTCTGTTATATTCCCATCACTCCGGCCTTAAATAGAACTGTTCATCATACATGTAAAATATTCAATAAATTATTAAGAAATAAACTTACAAGATTTTGCAGAAGTGCAGGCTGATATAAATGCTAAGCTCACATTTAAAGTAGAGTAACCTATAGTGATCACATTTAAAGTAGGGTAACCTATAGTGTTCAGGTTGTTTAGTGACATAAGGACACAAGATGATCTATGGTGAATATCATCTTCATAGTTCTTCACAGTCACAATCTTAAAAACTAACCAAAAGTGGAAAAGGAATACGTTCATACTGGATAGCTACTGATAAAAAGTAGACTAAATACTTGTATAAAACTAGCAACTTGTAGATGATACAGACTAAGTGCAAATATAGGTAGAGATGTAAAATGGTGGGCTCATTAGGACGATGGTTATTTTACCTGCTTCTGTGGATTCTCCATATTTAACATGGAGTAGAAGGATCATTAATTTTATAGACACTGTCTTTAAAGAAACAGAGGGCTAGTGCTATAATTGCTAAATTGTGCCAAAAGAATAGTCGCAGTTATGAGGCTAGTTTTTATTTATATGCTTGGTTTCACTTGCATAGTGATAATTTTATATAAATATACCAATTTATTTAAAAGGGACATATATCACTAATTAAGGTATTAGTCTTAGTATTGGTTCATATACAGCAACACTGACTAATTTAAAAGAGGTTTTTACTGTATTGAATAAGATAAGATCATTTCTTAGTAATCATCATGACATTCTTCAATATTATGTATTACTGGAGAAAGAAAATTCAGTAGTAAGCAAAGACATGAGGAGATATATAGAAAAATAGTAACTCATGAAGCGTACCCAAAGCTAATTTCTTTTTTTTTTTTTCCTGTCCTAGATCTCACTCTGTAGACCAGGCTGGCCTCCAAGTCACAGAGGTCTGCCGCCTCTGCCTCCTGAGTGCTGGGATTAAAGGTGTGTGCCACCACCGCCCGGCAGATGTAAATGTTTTTTTGGAGATAGTTTTTTTTTTTTTTTTTCAGGGCTGAGGACTGAACCCAGGGGCTTGTGCTTGCTAGACAAGCGCTCTACCACTGAGCTAAATCCTCAACCCCTTAATTTCATATTTATATAAAGGAATGGGTAACAGAAACCACAACCCTCTTTTTAGGAGGCATTTAAGGGTATGAGTATACATATTTTTTTGAAAAAAAATTATCAGTGTTGAAAAGTCTACCACATGTTGTCTTTTATTAATTCCCTGTAGAAATACCTTTTCACTATAATGGCAATTAACTAAAAGATTGCATATTTAAGTAAAAGGGCAAGAATGGAAACTCGGATATCATTGTTCAATAAAGCCACCTTTGTTGACAAGGCCAGGAAAACCCAAATGTGCAATTACCACATTTGTAGGGCTATTGACACTGTCATATCTAACCATTAACACTGTACATCAAAAAGAACAAAGATGCCAGCTAATAATTTGTGATTACATAACTAAAATTAGCCAGGAGTTCAGTACTTTACTTAAATTGGCTTCTATTTGATTTATAGATGGATCAGGTATATGAAACTACATTTGAAATATATGTTAATAAGTAGGAATGCATTTAGTTTTGCAAAATTTTTTATTCCTGGCTTTGCAGTATGGAATTTTATAATGATCTGCAGAAATGTCTCATATAAAAGTTCTCATAATAAACTCTAATTGAGGCTGAATTTTATTCTGCATATGTGTGTCTTCAAGGCAAAGCAGAATATAAAATTGGACTTTGTATCATTTAACAAGTACATCTTTTCTAAAATTAAGTGCATGATTAATGTCAGGCTAATTGGGGTAGTTTTAATAACTGAAGAAATCACTAAAAGCAGGTGTTGGGTAGCTCATATGCCTCTAATTATGTGACTACATATAAATTTTCTTTTTCTCTCTTTTTTTTTTTCTTTTGCCTTTTCCTTTTTGGTAAAGGTCCTTGAAAATCTCATGATTAATCTCCTCTCCCACAATAGTCGTGATACTGCTCAGACAGGACATGCACTTCTGTTCATGTATTATCTAAATATTGTATTATTTAAATAGATATCCTGACAAATATTCAGTTTTTGGAGCAGAAGCCTTTTCTGGTCTTCGTGTATGTATCTTTAGAACTATATTTTCCTTATTTAAAAAATCACTGCTTCTTCTAGCCTCTGAGTACATCTAATTTCATTGCAGTATCAAAAAATGTTTTTAATAGAGTAAAGTCAACAGTCACAATATATTTTAGAGAAGCAGGGCCTAACATATAATCCTGATTTTATTGATAGTTTGAGAAGTAAAATGAACATGTCTTGAAAAATAATATGATTTCTATCACATTCCTACATTTCTTGGCTAAAATTATATTTCCCGTTTGAGAAATAAGCAACATAGCCTTGCATATCAGTGAGAAATAGTTCAAAGAGTAAGATTCATGGAACAATTAACAATTCATTTTTGTTTTCATTGAGTTGGGACTTTTGAACTCTTGCAGAAGATTAGATAATTTTCAGCTTAAAAAGAAAAACTTTATAGGGCCAAATGAACTTGAATCTATAGTAGAAAAGAGATATAAACTCACAAAGAAGAAAAATCCAGGCAAATCATTAACATTCTTGGATAAAAAAGAATAAAGTGTTCCCAGTGTGTTTAAACAAAGAACCATATTAGCTACAAATCTGAAAGGGATACAAGTCTTGAAGACAGTGAAGTCATGAAGCTGCAAAGAACTGCATACATCAACCAATTTGACATTTAATGTAGAATTGAAGAACCCTGTAGTTTTAAGTTTGTTGAATCCTAAAAACCCAAACCAAATAACTTCTACCAAGCTTTTCAACTCCTTAAAGAATGGATTAGAACATCAAGTTCTTGGCCAAAAGGAATCCATGAAAGCCCACAAGTAAACCACTCTATTGCTGATGGTATTGGTTTCTCTCCACAAACGTATGGTAAGGTCCTTTTGCTGAAGACTCTTTGAACATGGAGAAGTCAGGCTGGTGCCTCCTTAGAACCTTCACCTCTACTGAATAGTGTTTGTTGTACTGCAATGTACTCTGCATTCTAACAAGGAAGGAAAAAAAACAGGAAACCAGCCACGAAGTCTTTGACCTACAGTCGTGACCTGTCTACAAGATGTGCTAGGGCAGTAGTGGCACAACGCTTGTGGAGAGTAACCAACCCCTACTCCATGGGATGGACCCTAAGACTATCACCACCTTGGGTGACCAAGGACCCGAGGGTAGGCCATGGACCTATGGGAAAACCAAATACTACTACTGTTATGCTAAAGAGACATAATAAAAAAAATAACTCTAATGACATTCGGCTATATTCATAGATGAGTGTCTTACTCAGCCATCACCAGAGAAGCTTCCTCCTGTAGTAAATGGCAACAAATACAGAGATCCACAATTGGATAATATGTAGAGAGTGGAAGACTAGAAAATTCAGTCTTAGTAGAAGGTTTCCATCAAATCCCTCCCATTAGGGCTCAGGGACTCTGCAAAACAGGAGACAAAAGAATGGAAGACCCAGAAGGACTGGAGGACAACAAGAAGCAAGGCCCTGAAAACACAATAGATCCAATGTACATATCCACTGACAGATGCTATAGTTATGCTCAGGGCCTGCACAGGTCTGTACCAGATGGGATACAGTGCTGAGAGGATTGGATGCAAACTCCCATCCTTAACCCAGAAGCTGTCTCTAATTGATAACCACTTACAAATGAAAAGTTAGTTTTTTTTTTTTCCCAAAGGAGTCTCATTGGAGATACAAACTCCTCTTATGACACACATATCTGTACACACTTGAGCCCAATAAAAACACAAAACAAGTAATAATATATATGGAAATGAACTGTAAGGTTAAAAACACAAAAATGAAGAAGAAAATAAAATAAAAACAAAGTCCTGACAAAACATTATGAAAAAAACAACCTCCAAAGATATAATGAGATTCTTTTGTATTGGGCATCTACTTAAGGGCCTACATTTAAGTGTGGTTTCCTCTACATTTGTTCCCATTTATTATAGAAGGAAGCTTCTCTGATGGTGGTTGAGCAAGATACTGATAGATGAGTATAGCAGAATGTCATAAGGCATCATTTTATTGCTATGTTCCTTAAACAAACAAAAAAAAATGTTTTATTGTTTTAGGTGCATGGCCCATGTAGTCCCCAGTTCTTGGTCATCCAGGCAGTATTGTATATGAGTTCCATCCCACAGAGAATGTAATGTAGGTGAATTGCTAAATGGTCTTATTAAATAAAAACCCAGAGCCAGGTTTGGAGGTGAATGCTGAAAGATCAGAGAAGCATAACAAGCCACAGCTAACCCTCGCCAACTTCTTAGCCAATCCTGTTTCCTCAACCTAGAACCCTCTGGGTCCTCATCTGAATGGATCTCAGCTGAACTGCTGCTCAAAGGCCTCTATTTCCTGGTCCTCAAGCCTTATATACCTTTTTGCTTCCTGCCAAGGCATGTGTCTTTTCCAAGCAAGAAATGAGATCTCAAATGCTGGGATTAAGTGAGTGTCACCATGCCTGGCTGTTTCCACTGTGGCCTTGAACTCACATAGATCCAGATGGATCTCTGCCTCCCAAATGATAGATTTAAAGGCTTGTGTACCACCATTTTCTGGCCTCTATGTCTAATCTAGTGCCTGTTTTGTTCTCTGACAATCAGATAAGTTTATTAGGGTACACAATAAATGAACCATAGGAGTGGGCCTTAAATCCATGCAGATAATAGTTGGTTTCTCCCATAACTTTTGTGCTACTATTTCATGTTCTTACTTTGCAAGTAGGTTATCATTGTATATCACATGTTTTGAATCTGTGTTTGTATTTACCTTTCTCTTCTGGTAGTGTGCAGAGTATCTTTCATGAGATCTTTGGATTTTTTGCGTGTTTGTGTGTGTGTATGTGTATGTGTAGCAGGGCAGGGTGGGGACTTTCTTTCCCTTCTAGATCTCTTGCTTGTATATTGTTTTCTGAAGTGTTTTCATGCATTTTCTGTGTGTGGTGAATGTGAATGTCTCAGCATGTATGTGATTTCTGTTTGTTTGTTTTGTCCTGTACTGATGTGTTTGTTTGTTTTTGCTTTATCTGCTTTATTATTATTACTTTAAGTGTCTGTGTTCTGATGAAAGAAAGAAAAGGTGTACATTTGAGTGTGGGGGAACTGGGGAGGATCTGAAAGGAGTTGTGGGAAGAGAAACCATAATCAGAATATATTATGTGAAAAAAAATAAATTTAAAAAATGCCAAATAACAACAACAAAGAAGAAGAAGTTTTAAGTTCCACTACACAGTATTCCCAGACAATACATGTTAGTGTAGAAGACACGATTCCTAGTCTTTCCCAAGTTCCTAAACCATCAACTCTATGACAATACAGTGGTTGTATGTCTCACTAAAACTAACTTCTTAATCATTAAAAGTAATGTACATACAAGCATAGCACCTATAAAAAGGCATCAAGTGTGCTTGGAAATATTTAAAATTACAAAATGATTAAAACTGGGACTACATAGCCCATTACTTCAGCTGCTATATTACTATAAGGAAAAATCATTCAAATATTTTAAATGATTTAACCTCTGTGGTAGTTTGAGTATGAATTACATTTGTAGGCTTATATATTTGAATGCTTAGTCATGATGGAATGGAACTGTGTGAAAAGAATTAGGAAGTTGACTTTTGCTGTAGGACGTGTGTCACTGGGGGTGGGCTTTGAGCTTTCAGAAGCCCATGCTAAGTTGAGAGACTTTCTCTCTCTCTTCCTCTTGCCTGCAGATCTGAATGTAGAACTCTCAGCCTCTCTAGCACCATGTCTGACTGTGTGCCAACATGCTCCTCACCATGACAACATTGGACTAAATCTCAGAAACTGTAAGCAATTCCTAGTTAATTGTTTATATATATAAAAGTTGCTCTGGTCACAGTGTCTCTTTACATCAATAGAACAGTCAGTAAGCCAATCTCCTTAGATGATTTTTTTTAACTAAATTGCAAAACCCTTCTAAAGCACATACTAGTGGCATGTATATTATACTATATAAATCAACAAAATATCATAACATTAAAAATGTGTTTATATGAAAATTATATCTTTGAACATATTCATAAATAGTAATGAGGGCTTCTACAGGGAACACAGATGAACAAATGGACTAAACCATGAGAAGGGAGATTTCTCTTTTTCACATGCAGTTGCAAACCTATTCTTTTGATACCATGTGTGTTTGTTCCTGGATCAAGAAAAATATACTATTTACAAATCATTAACCCACATTACCCTGGAGGTTATTTTATAATTGGTTCTTAAAAAGAAAATCAATCAACAGAATACAAAGAAAACAAATGAATTATATATATTTTTCTTTATTTTTTTTTTCGAGACAGGGTTTCTCTGTGAAGCTTTGCACCTTTCCTGGAACTTACTTGGTAACCCAGGCTGGCCTCGAACTCACAGAGATCTGCCTGGCTCTGCCTTCTGAGTGCTGGGATTAAAGGTGTGCACCACCAAAACATAAATTATCCACTTGAAATAAAATTCCATATTTAATGCATTCTATCCTGATATATACTTACTTATGTTTACTTTCTTTGAAGCAACATATTCTGGCCACTATCTCAAAAGCTGGTGTCAAAATTTTAGTTCATACTTACTTCCAACTGACATGTGTCTCTAACAACCAAGAACAAAAGAATCTTAATCTTTCAAGAACCATCTGACTTATACAAATTTTTGTTTTAAGAATGAATGTCTAAAGACTGTAGTGATAATTCAGCAGTTAGTACTACTTGCTGCTCTTATAGAGAACTGACTTGGTTCTCAGCACCCACTTCAGGCAGCTTACATCCCTTGTAACTAGGTTTTGGGGGATCTAATACCTTCAGGCCTCTGGGAGCACCTGTATGCAGGCCATGCACATACAGACATGCACGTACAAATATATACACATTAAATTAAATAAATAAAAATGGGGTCTAATTGATGAAAATATGACAATTTTCATTATTAAGAGAGGTAATTTAATATTTAATATTATATTTTATTATATATTATTAAGAAATCAATATAGTATAAAACATTTCCTAAACAAGTTGCCTTTTGGGGGTGTTTATGTTTCAAGCAAACATAAAAATATAAATAATATGCTCATTTAACTTATATAGGTTCTAAATTTTTTTGATAATCTAGAATAGTAACTTTCAAAGGAATTATCTCTGAGGCTTATGCTACATGGTCTTATAATATTAGATATAGTCTTTGCTTCTTTCTGCCTGTAATACCTTAATTAGTGTAGATTTATTATGTGAAGAGTAATTCAAATGACTTGCTGCTCAACTCACTGGGATGGAAAGACGTTCTTAAAATCTTTAAGAAGACGTCATGAAAGACATTGGTTTCAGGCATTTCATCAAATTTTCTGAGTGCAGATCATAAAAAAATACCTATCAGAAGAATGAGAGGATGTTCTCAAAAACAGTAATATAACCATTTAGTTTAAAAGATCATCACTGGCTTTGTTTTCAATTCCAAATCAGGTAGTAGACAAAGAACAATGTGTCGTTCAGTAACCTGAGCAGAAGTTAGTCTGGACGAAGCAAATGACAGAGCATGAACATCCTCCCCAGAGTAGACTGATCCTGTCAGCTTCCATGGAAGAAAAGGACAGTGAGATAAATCAATAGGAGAATAAGGCATTTCCAAAGGTCAGGCTCATTTAGGTCACTCCCGTTATGTTAAGGAGTGGAGTTCCTTATCAGTGGATTTACACTGACCCCTTTGGAAAACATGACTGCTGTCCCTCTTATCCTGATCTCAGAATGTCAGATAAGGAGATTAATTTCAACCCACGTACAGGAACCTTAGTGTGCGTGAGACTGTTTTTACTTTCAGTCCTTTCTCCTGGGGCTTATGCAGCAGCAAAATAGTGTTTCTCAACCTCTGGGTCGCTACCCCTTTGGGGGTCAAATGGTTCTTTCACGGGGCTTTCCTAAGACCATCAGGAAACACAGGTATTTACATTATAATTCAAACCAGTTTCATAGTTACAGTTGTGAAGTAGCAACAAAAATAATTTTATGGTTAGGGGTCACCACAACATGAGGAACTGTATTAAAAGTTCGCAGCATTAGGAAGGGTGAGAACCACTGCCTTAAAATATAAATTCTACTTCATATTATTAATTACATATGTACACTCATCACAGAATTTAACAAAAAACCTAATTTTTGACTTATATTCATTCATATTAATTATCATACTTAAGTGACATTGATTAAATGTCGGTATATCTAGAGTAACAGAAAATAAGAACTTTATCCGGGAAGAAAACAAAAAACAACTTTATTCCCCCCAAATAAGAATTTTTTCCTACTGTTTAAGAAAAATTATTCTCTTTGATACATATCCTTTTATTAAAGAAGTTTTCCTTGCTAATTAGTATTTCTAATAAAATTTTCCATTAGAACAATAAGATCAATATGCACGAATATGAGAAAGAACATGTTCATATTTCATAGTAATTAAATTATGAAGTGATATTTCTACACAGCAAAAACTGATGCTCCCATCTGCAAAGCCATCGTGTCTTTACATAATTTATTCAAACCAATGTTGTTTATGAACCCTGGTACTCCTTCCTTTTATACTTCAGATGTAAATCTGCTTTTATTTTTTATCTTTTCTTACATTTAAATGTTCAGAAAATTTGTCCTTTTTCCTCTCTCTGTCTTGATCAAGGGCTGTTTCTCACAACAAATCTCAATGATCAATTTTTGCCAAGCAGACATTATAAATATTTTCATTACAGAGAAACTATAATTCTGCTTCATAATATTTTATTACAAATGATTTGATTTTGTGTTTTTAACTCATGCTTGTATTTATCTCTTTAGAAATGTAGATTTTAATTTACTTTCTGTAGCTTTTTCTGTTTGAATTTCTTTAGTATAAGCTCAAATATGCAAAAAAGGAAAATATTAATCACTTCTTCATGTTACATCAGTGTAACAATAATGTTGATGTGGAATCTGTCGATCATTTCTCTTATGTTCAAAGTATGAACTTAAAATAATAAGTCAACCAAATAACACATTGGATTTGCATATTTCTGCCATTGTAAAGGTATAAATAAGAAGCAGAAAGACAGTATTATTACAAAGATGGATAAGAGGAAGTGTGCTGAGACAAGGCAACTGAATGGCTTTAACATGTGTGGCTTTTCTTGGCTGACACTTTAATAATACTTCCTTAGATGTGCATTGTTCTCCTTTACTTTTCAATTTCCATGAAGAGAGACTATTATCCTAATTAGAGCTCTTATCTCTTGCTAGAGAAAACTGTGTGTGTAAGCTTACTTCATCTTCCTCCAAGGAAAAGGCAGTTTCTACTGTTAGGACAAAAAGTTGATAAAGTTCCTCATAGAATCAAAATTTTCATAGACTTACAAAACTTTAGATATCTTAGACGAAATTCTTATTCAATGTCATATGCAGGTTGAGGAACCATGATGTGAAAGTCCAAAATCCAAACTGATCACAAAACAAAATACTTAGAGTACACACATAATGCCCCAAAGAAAAACTGACACCAAGAAACTTTAAATTATGCAAAGTATTTCTTTAAATACAGTTTTATTTTCTTTACCCAAAAATGCACAAGTACTCTAACACACATACATGCAAAGATAGAAAATGTTCAAATGAAACAATAGATTTTATGTTTGGATCAGAATTTTTTCTTCAAGATAGCCTATTAAATGTAAATAATATAAAAATATATATTTTTTAAAAAACATTTTTATAGATATATCAAAGCATAAAAAACAGCTAAAGTCAGACATACTTCTGTAGGAAAGCACTGCAGATCACAGTACAATGTCTAATGGTACAATGTTTCATGTTTGAAAGCCATCGTTGGTTAAATATCTTAAATAATTATACTATTTTGAACTAATCTGTTGAACGAACATACATTTGACATTTTTTGGTTATGGATATGCATCAAGGGTGTCAGTCAGCTATGTGTTGAAACTATACTTTTGTTTCCAGGAAGTTGGGGGAAAGTAAACTGCAATTTAGAGCATAGCCTTGGATATATTGAATTCAAGCAAATGGAGTCATGTGTTGGCAATAATTGAGCTACTATAACAGTGCTCAAGACTATTTAAAGTGTATGAAAAGAAAGGTCTAGATTGCATGCAGACATACACATAAGAATCTTGAGAATATGTTGTTCTTTGACTTTTAGAACTGTTGTGGAGAGGGGCTTCAACCGACGGCCCGAGGATACGAGAGTCTGGCTACACTTGCTACTTATCAAAACACTGAAATATATGGATCACGGTGGAAAACAAATATGACTGTTGGCAATATAAATTAAGAAATGATTATGAATTAGTTACTTTCATTTACATCCTCAAATTCTATGTCAGGGCTCTCCTACAATTTACTACAAATATTCTGCAAATATATACACCTGAACACTTTTTCTGAACATCAGCTTCAGGACAGGACTGGAAAGAGCACACAATTCCAGATGCCAACAGGCTTCAAGTGACTTTAAATTCAATTCAATCGGTATTATTTGTATGCTGCAATAGCTGATTCGAAATACCCTGAGAATAGTGTTTTCTTCTAAAATTAAATTACAGAAACCATAATATTGTATAATGCCAGGCATTCAAAGACATGTTTTCGGCTTTAAGACAAGCACAAGTTACCCCACTTTGCTTCTCTGCTGTGAATTAAAAGCATCCTCTCCCTCCATAAAATCCCACATAGGAGTTGTGATTTTCAATTTACTAATGTGGTAGTATTTGGAAGGAGGTAGATAGATCATGAATTGGAAGTTCAAAACAACAATATCTGTGCTATTTTCATAAAAAACACAGAGAGATGATTTTTGTATCCATCCTAAAGAAGCATAATACAGCCATCTGCAATCAAGAAAGAGAACATCCTGAAACAGAAGTGGATGGCATCTTGTTCTTGAAATTCCATCCATTGGAACCACGAAACGTCTGTGGCTGAAAGCACCTGAAGATACGATATTGTATTAATGCTACCCATGCTGATTCCTGACACACATACACACACACACACACACACACACACACACACACACACACACACACACACAAACTGTTGCTCAAAAATCGAAGTTTGATATTGATTTTACAAATCTTCTCTAATAGATTAATAAACATATACAACTATACAACAGTAAAATGACTTTAAACAAAATATTGCATACTGAAATAAGTTAAAAGTGTCCACAACAAAATTAAGAGCAACAAATAAAGAAAACATCAATGGACTTATCTAGCAGTTAATTATCTTGCTCTTCATTATAGTTTTTCATAATCTGATTTTCATTTACTTATCATTTCATTTACTCTTTTATTCAGGAATTAGGTAGAGTCTCACATGTGCCAAGAATGTTAGGAAGTCCAGAAGCTGAGATTCAGTACCGTGATGTTTCTCTGGGAGCTTATAATGTACCTAGTTATTTGCCAAATTTTCATCGTTATGAGCCCTTATAGACTAGACTTAGAGGTAGTAAACACTTGTCATATAACTAAATAGTGCTTTACTAACCAAAAGTGATAGTCTATGTTATTTTGCATGTTTGACAGCATAGTTCTCATGTTTGAAAGAATATTAAAGTTGGAAGCACATAAAACATACATCTTGCTCTTTAAAATATATTAATATAAAAACCCACTATATTTTGACGTAAGGTTTCAGCATATATTTATTTCAAAGTTATATTCAACACATATTCATCATATGTAATTAATTCTGTTTTATTTCAGAAAAATCGCAATGGTCATATGGATTTGTATGTGTATTTGGCAAAATAAAAAAGTGTATGCCTTCAAAAATTGTACTACAGAAATACAGTAATAAAAGCAGCATGGTACTGGCATAAATTGATCAATGAAATCTAATTGAGGAACCAGACAAATGTCTACACATTTATTGACATCTGTTCATTGATATAGAATCCAGGAAAACACATTAGAAAAATGGCAGCATTTTCAGCAATTGGTGTTGATCAAACAAGGAATACATACAGATAGATCTGTATTTGTGACACTGAAAAAAACTCAATTTCAAATGAATCGAGGACCTCAAAAGAAGGCCAGATTCCCTGAATATGACAGAAGAGAAAATGAGGAATAGCCTTGAACGCCACTGAATAATAGGAAGACAAAAACCCAAGTGCACATCTTTTGACACCAAATGAATACTTTAGTGCTAGGAATGAGTTAAATCTTATTGAGTTGTTGGTTTTAGGCCCCCAGAGAAACACCCAAAGTCATATTTAGTGATTTTCTGAAGTAACCTATTTTACTTCAGAATTAATTTAATAATTTATATATGATGAATGAATATATATATATGATGAATAATATAATTATATGTGATGAATATGCACTGAGCATAATAGTGAAATGAATATATGCTAAGACATAAAGTCAATATGTGGTAGGTTTTTATATTAACATATTTTAAATAGCAAGATATATCTTTTATGTCTTTCCAACTTTAATCTTCTTTCAAACATGAGAAATAGGCTGTCAATCATGAAGAATAACATAGATGATCACATTTGGGTAGTGAAGCATTATTTAGTCAGATAATAAGCATTTACTACCTGTAAGCACAATCTATAAAAGCTCATAATGAAAAAAATATGGCAAAAACTAAGAACAAAATAATCTCCTAGAGAAACATAATGTGACTGTGTCTCTCTTTCTGTACACAGAGAAAGCTCTGTGGGACAAAGGATGCTGTCACTTAGAAAAAGCAGTAGACAATATAATGGAAAAAGAATTTTACTAATTGTACAAATGATAGAAGGCTAATATCTTAAATAATTAATGTACTAAACTATCTAGATATCAAAAGGCAAACAACCCCATTAAAAATGGGGTAGAGATCTAAAAAGAGAGTTCTGAGATGAAACAGAAATGACAGAGAAACACTTAAAGAAATGTTCAATGTCCTTAGTCACCAGGGAAATGCAAATTAAAACCACTTTGAAGTTTCATTTCACAACAGTCAGAATGGCTAAGATCAATAAAACAATAAAATGAGATCAATAAAAGACAGCCCATGCTGGTGAGAACATAGGGTAAAGAGAATGTTCATCCATTGATTGTGGGATTGCAAATTTGTACATCCAGTATAAGCATCAGTGTAGCAGTTCCTCAAGAAGATAGAAATAGATCTACCTCAAGATCTAGCCACACCACTTTTAGGCATAAACCCAATGACTATATGTACTACTACAGAGACACTTACTCATCATTGTTCATTTATGCAATATTCACAAGAGCTAGAAATTGTAAATAGCCTAGATATATGTTAACAGATGAATGGATGATATAAATGTGGTACATTTACACAAAGGATTATAAGCTATTAAAAACTGAAATCATGAAATTTGAAGGTAAATGGATGGAGCTAGAAAATACCATCCTGAGAGAGGTAACTCTGACCCCCAAAATACAAATAAGATATGCATTTACTTATAGGATATTAGATTTAAAGCCTTGTATATACATGCTACAACTCATTTAACCACAGGGGTTAAGTATAGAATAAATGACTAGGAAGGGAAAGGAAGAATTTCCCAAGGAGGGGGGTGGATACACAATAACATAATTATAGGGAGGCAGACACTTGAGAGACTAGAATAGGATAAATAAACTGAGAGGGGGAGGAAAGAAAACAGTAAAAGAGGCAATATATGGCTACATATATAGCCCACTTACATGAGAAGCTGGCACAATAGTGTCACAAAAGTTTTAGGAGTAACCAACAACTATCTGATTGGATTTAAGGTCCACACCATGAGATGGAACCTATTCAAGCACTGTTTGGAAGACTAAGAACCTGGGACTTGATAGGCCATGGACCTAGGTGAAACCCAAAAACTATTCTTCTGCTAAAGAAATGTAGCTGTACAATGACTCTTAAATTTCTCTTTTGCCCATAGATATATATTGATCAGCCATCATCAGAGACACTTATTACAATTTTGTGCTTTGTGCGTTTTCTGTGTGCACATGTATCTTTGTGTGTGCATGTGGTTCTCCCATTTTAATTTTCTCTCCTTGCTTGTTTTGTTCTATTCTCTTTTTAATGTTTCTTTTCTAAAGAAAGAGAAAGAAGATGTGGAGTTGGATGCATGGGGAGCTAGGAAGATCTAGGAGGGGATGAGGGAGAGGATACCATCATCAGAATACATTGTAAAAAAAAAAGTTCATTTTCAAACAAATAAATAAAATAAACAGTCTAGTTTTCTATATCACAGGGTATCATGTTTCATATGATTCAGAAATAATTTGAAACCAAATATAATTAGTCACTTAGATGAGGATGAGAGGAAGCAGGGGATTTGAACATTATATAAAATCTTTTTTTTTCTGGTTTTTCGAGACAGGGTTTCTCTGTGTAGCTTTGCGCCTTTCCTGGAACTCACTTTGGAGACCAGTCTGGCCTTGAACTCACAGAGATCTGCCTGCCTCTGCCTCCCGAGTGCTGGGATTAAAGGCGTGTGCCACCACCGCCCGGCAAAGGTTAAAGAAACAGGAATAAAATCTTAAAGAAGCATATCCACTTTGGTATTTGGTGAATTTTAAACAAATCAGCAATATTGACTGCAATTTACTTAAGGAATGAGACTAAGAACATCATTACAGATATTTCTGAAGAGAAGTAAATGTAGAGATCTCTAGGAAGATCACTCTCATACACATTCAGATGGAACAGGAGAAGGTGAGTACATACCCTTCGTGACCTTGATGACTAGATTAAAAAGAAAAGGTGATATTTGAATCATTTAACAGAATTAGATTAGAATTAATCATATAAGCTGAATATGAACACTGAAAGAAGATGTGTTTCTCAAGCTGAGATTTTTGCTTTCCTTTTTGGCCAATGATAGATAAGTTGATGGTCAGAAAGTGTCAAGGGTGATAGATGAACATCTATGGGAGGTCAGCTTTGATTAGGATTCAGTGGTGCTTTCCATTTTCTCACTATTAAGTATTCATTTTAGTGTTTTACAGTGTCTACTCTCCCATAAGACGCAATTTAACTCAAACCTCCAAGTCTGCAGGAAATCTGTGTCTATGCCTTTAGATTTTTTAGTTAAGGGCTTTCTTAATATTTAGGTTTTTTTGCCTATTTCTCACACAGGATATGCTGTGCACTATTTCTGTTATGCATTTATGCACACTATTTTCTCTGGAGACTCTGGAACTGATGCCAGTCTTGCTTGCAATTACATGTTATGGCTTACCATCTAAATGTAAGTAAAATTTTGAGGGCTGTTACACAACAAATGTTCTCCCATGTATCAAATTATAAAACACAGACCTGAGCTAAAAATGTTGATGGCAACTTTCTAAGAAAATGCACTGTTCAATTGTCCCAAAACTTCATGTTCGACATCAATGGTAAGAGATATTTCTAGTGATTTCAGAATGAACTATACAAAACAGTCAGTGGCATATACCAATGAAATATATTCTTATGGATATGTTTAATACTGTTTTGTGGTATCAATGTCCATCTCCTTTTTATACCTCTCTTGGATTCTTAGATCTTATATTCATGTATTGTTAAGGGAAAATTTATACAATTAAAAATAAATTCTCTCATATATTATACATCCCGAATGAAGTTTAATCTCTCTCCTCTCCTCTCATTCCCTGCCCCCATTCCACCCAATCTACTCCTTCATTTCTCTTCAGGAAAGGGTCAGCCTCCCATGGATATCAACCAAACATGGCATATCAAGTTTCAATAAAACTAGGGACCACCCTTCCCATTAGGACTGGATGAGGCAACCCATTAGGAGGAAATGGGTCCCAGAAGCAGTCAACAGAGTCAGACATAGCCCTCACCCCCACTGTAAGGAGTACCACAAGAAGACCAACTATACAAACACCACATATATGCAGAAGGCCTAGGCCAGACCCATGAAGGTTCCCTGATTGTCAGCTCAGTCTGTGAGTCCCTATGAGTCTATGTTAGTTGATTCTGTGGGTTTTCTTTGGTGTCCTTGACCCCCTGGGTTCATACAATCCTTCTTCCCCTTCTTCTGCAGGGCTCCCCAGACTCTGCCTAATGTTTGGCTGTGGGTCTGCATCTGTTTCCATCAGTTGCTGGACGAAACCTCTCTGATGACTATTATGCTAGTCTCCTGTCTACAAGTATAGCAGAACATCATTAAGAATCATTTCATTGCCTTTTTTTTTTATCGTTGGTCCTGTTTGGTTCTATGCTAGGACTCTGGGCTGTCCTACCTCTGGTTCCTCACCCTCCAGGCAGTATCAGATGTAGTTTTCTTCCCGTGAATGGGTCTCAAACTGGACTAGTCATTGGTTGACCACTTCAATAATTTCTGCATTATCATTCCCTAGCACATCTTGTAGGCAGGACAAATGGTAGGCTGAAGTTTTGTGGCTGGGTTGGTGTCCCAATCCCTGCACTGGATGTCTTGCCTGATAACAGGACATGGCCAGTTCAGGAACCATACCTCCCATTACTAGGAGGCTTATCTAGAGTCACCTCCATAGATTCCTGGTAGGTTCCGTTGCATCAGGTTTCTAGCTTATCCTCTAGATACTCCACATCTCCCTTTGTCACTTCCAGTACTTTCTCCCTCCACCCCACCCCACCCCCAACCCCATCATGTAATGCTACATTTGTTTATTATATTCCAGGAACACAATGTAGAGAAAAAAACAAGGAAGGAAAACAATGTGGAAAAAGAAACAAGGAAGGGTCTACTTAGAAATGCATCCATGCAACTACAAATCACAAACCTATTGTGTTCATGAAGCATATTAAGAATGCATTTCTAAAGCAGGGCTGTACAGGTGAAATCTCTGATTTCATCATTTTTTTTTCTTTTTACATTAGTTTGTGACATCACTTTAAGAGAAAAATGAAAACCCTGCACTTTGTGTGTAAGAGTCTTGGGATGAGGAGTGGGTCAGGGAGGGGAAGGCAGGGGGAGTGGGAGGAGGGATCTGTGGTTGGTATGTAAAATGAACTTCTAAAAACTAAAAATGGGAAAGATTTCCTTTACAACAGTGATTATCAGAGAAATGACGTCATTCTGAAAGGGGGACTAGAACTCAAAGTTTTAACAAACATGCACATAAAAAGCAAGTATGAGTAGTGTTCTCCACAGAACTGTCGCAATAACAGCAGAGGCAAAGTGAGAGAACCAGGGGGAAAAAAATCAGTCAATCAAAACTGTGTAACCAAGAATGAACTTTCGCGATTACATACCCTAAAAACATTTTTATGTTCTGTTTTGAGTGTTAAATGGGATTTCTGTAAGGAGATAGTCTATATTATTTTGATGATCAGATTATAAAATAACTGCTTTAGTCCAAGTGCATTTCAGGTAACCTGAAATATATTGAAGTAAAAGGAAGAAAATAGTTATCTGTATGAGGGCTCAGGATACATTTCAGTGGTTAGAGTGTTTGCCTATCATGCACAAAGCCTTGGTTCAAGATTCAGATCTTCACAAAGTCATGTATAGTGGTACATTCCTGCAGAAACAGGAGGGATAGAAAGAATTTTATAGTCATCCTCAGCTATGTTACAAGTTCAAGGCCAACTAGGACATCTAGATCCTGTCTCATGTAATAAATCAAACAAGAGCTTTAAAAGCTCACCACTCTTAATCTGCCACCATTATTATAGGTGGATGTCTTAAAACTCACATTTAAAATAATATCAACAATGTGCTATGTACAGCACACAGCAATGTCATTCTACAATTTGACCATATTTTCATTTCCAGAATTATGTCAGCTCAATTGTAAATAAAATTTGGTCATAAGGAAAATTTGAGATATGTTGATTTTTAAGGTACTCAATATTGAGGTCCATTGCCAACCTTTTTCTTGAGTTGCAAAGTAAACAAAACCAGGGCCACACATTATTGAAGGAACATTGTTAAATATTCAGTGTCTAAAGATGGTCCAAACCTAATATGTGGTACAACAAATGAAAGTAAAGTGTATCATGTAACTGAAAATAATAAAGTGATTTTCACAGAAAAATATTCATACCCATTTAGGTATGTACAGTTTACTCATAGTTCATGAGCATGAGTATTTCACTACTTCCCTGAAAGAAACAAGCATGGTCACAGTCTGCTTCAGGTGTTGTTGCTCTGTATCTGCCTCTCAGTCTTACTCCAGGTGACTGTTGCTCTGATATTATTACTTTAGGTAAGAAGCTGTATTTTTTATATTTACAGAAAGTGGACCATACCTGTACATTGCTCTTTTCCTTAGGATAAATGAAATATTATTTGCAGTAGAAGTTGGCAGTCTTTTAATGATATATATTAATCCCTTGAATTTTACAAAATACTTATTTTGCAGTTAACAGACACATAAAATTCTCTGAACTGAGTCAGTCTCATCAATTTGAAATATCAAAGCTCTAATGTCCCATGTGACCTCTTTTTGTAATTGTGGTTAAATGAAATGATAAGAGTAGCTCTTGATCAAACAGAATTTTGAGAAGAAAAGAGAGAAGAAACATTCCATTTTCTCCTTCCTTTCTCCTTATCCTTCTATAATCTCCATCATGAAAGGGCTTGCCAAGAATGTAGCACTCTTTTAATCAACAAGAAATGCAGAAAGTGAATATCCTTGGAACCTTCATCTTGTTTTTCTTTCAGCCGTCTGAACTATGATGAGGTAAATTCCTAAATTTAAAAAATCCTTTCTGTGGTAACACATACACCACACCGTCGGCACTCACACACCACACGCTGTTTTGGCAGCTTATGTAGACTGATATATATGGCTATTATAATCTGAAATGATTACAAAAAACAGAG
The DNA here is from genome assembly GCF_004664715.2 of Peromyscus leucopus. Lineage (NCBI taxonomy): Eukaryota > Metazoa > Chordata > Mammalia > Rodentia > Cricetidae > Peromyscus > Peromyscus leucopus. Next base: position 16,661,511 of record NC_051078.1, on the reverse strand, counting down.
CTGTCAGAGGTAATCTCATAATTTAGGTTATTTTCAGACAAATGCTTATACATTTCTGTTTGTACAGGTCAGACAGCATAAATATGGTCAAACTTAAAACATACAAGGGTATCAAGTTCACCGCGTTAAATTCCCACTAGCTCAGTGACTATCCTGCTGGTCTACATTCTCTTCAGAAGTCACAGATTCAATCTCATTAACTTTAGCTAATTTGAAGTTTATACAGAGAGGGAATATTAATAGTATAAAATCCTTCTGGAAGATTGTTCATAATTTGAGTAACATTTTATCTGAGGTAAATGTTCTATTTTTTTTTTATATTTCTGTTGGCTTATCTATCCATTTTCTTCATGAGTAAGGTAGTTTTAAATATTTTTAACTTCTTTCCCCTCACACATTTTGTGTCATTGTCTCATAGATTTCAAAAAATGGTCAGGTAAGAAATTATGTGTAGCTTCAAAGGCTTCTTTCTTTATATTTACAGTAATGTCATGGAAAGGTAGTCTGTGTGTTCATTTGAAAAATTGCAAAGGCCAAAAATAACCTTATAATGGAGAAAAAATTTGCTGACTGACTGACAGGTACAGACAGTAACTGTCTGACCTGTACCAAACAGGAAAGTATGGACATTCATCCTAAAATACATAAATGTATGAGAATACCCGTGACGACTCTGTTATTTTATCGTCTTGGATTATAACAGACGTATAGCTGAGACTGTATAGGCTGCCAAAAAAAGTCTCCATTTACCAAAATGTCCAACATCAGGATTATAGATAGACACATGTGAACTTAAATTGTTACAAAACTAATCACTGCTTTCCAGAAGGTGGTGTTTCATTTGAGGAAGCCATTGTTGCCAAAGATTTACCAAGTATTAATTTTGTTTGTGGGTAAGGATGGAGCTTGGGGTCTACTATATGCAATACAATTGTTTACCATTAAATACATTTCTGGTCAATGTAATATTTATCAGAAGTCCATTGTGTCACCAAGACAGTTTTCAATGCTTTATAAAATCTGAAGGAAATTTTCTTTCTCATCCTTTATGATGAAGTGGGTGTCAGCCATCACACTCTCATAAAACTTCTTGGGAGAGCAGAAGTGATGCCAGCTATCCAAGGGTGCATTATGGGGGATGTCTTGCTTATTTTTGTTGTTGTTGTTGAAATTGTATTGTTTTATTGTGAGGAAAACTCTACATTCAAAAATGCGAGTCAGAAAGGAGTTCATTAAAGGAGTACATATAGTAACAAGCAGGCCCAGGCATTAGCTGTTTGACTCAATCAAAGTCTTACCATAATCATTATGGGTGTTCCTGAAAATAGGGTCTATTTTTGCTGAGCTCTCACTTTGAAGACTAAGATTATGGCTAGAAAACTTTGCAAGGTTTTCAAAATTATATGAATTATGCCTGTACGCTAGAAGTGAGACTGACAGATTTGCCTGTCTTACTGAATGCTGAAATTCATCAAACATTTTCAACAGAGCAGAATTCTTTTGAGTAGATTCCTATTCTGATCAACTCAATTCTTAATTAGTTTGCCAGAAGTAAGCAGTAAGATTGTGACCTATTTTGTAGGGATGATGTAATTAAATTGAATACAAATAAAATTATTCCATCCAGTATTGAAATCAAAAGTCTCAGAGATTTCTAGATTTCCTTAACTATAGTAAGAAAATTCTAGAGGCGATGGGGGAATTCAAGACCTTCTGATGTTTGTAGTAATTTAATTTTCAGAATGAAGATATTTATCACATCTTCTTAAGAAAATAACAAATTGAAGTGGCTAAATTTCAAGGAATTATTTTCACAGGGCTGAGTCAAAACTCATCCTACATTTCCTTCCAAAGTATGAAATTTCAACATTTAAATTTATTATTCATTAGGGTCAACTATTCTTTTATTTGAGAAATTATATTTTTAAAAATTATACACTGGTTTATGAAAATGTGACAGTCTCTGGAGTGATAATTTTATGCTATCAGAAATTAATTATGTAATGAAATGAATTTCATAAGTTCTGATATTTCTTTTTCTGCAAAAAGTGTAGATCTGAAATTTTCTTGATTTTATTAAGTTGTAGATATCCAAAAGAGAGGAAATGAGCTTAATAAAAGATAATTTAAGATTGTAAGTGAAGAAATAAGAGGGTATTTTTTTTTACTTTATATTAAAAAGCTCATATACATATTTTATAAAAGGGATTTTATATATATATATATTAATAAGAGAGAGAGAGGGAGAGGGAGAGGGAGAGGGAGAGGGAGAGGGAGAGAGAGAGAGAGAGAGAGAGAGAGAGAGAGAGAGAGAGAGAGAGAGAGAAAGAGAGAGAGAGAGAGAAAAGAACCTTCCTAGGGGACACCAAGGAAGAGGAGGTGGAAAGAGTGTAAGAGCCAGAGAGGGTGAAGGACACCAGGAGGAGAACAAGGCCTTCTTATATCAAATCCTCTTGCAGAGACTGAAGCAGAAACCACAGGACCTGCATTGGTCTGAACCAGGTCGTCAATGTATATATTGTAGTTTTTACAGAAATCCTGTGTATATGAATGAGTGGGTCTTAGATTTTTTTTACCTTTTCTTGTGCTCTTTTCTTTCTGTTAGTTTGCCATGTCCAATTTTGGTTGAATGGTTTTTGTTTTAATGTATTTTATTTTGTTTTGTTCTATTCTTATCTCTTAGAAACCTGGTTCTTTCCTAATGAGAGTCAGAAAGCAGTGTGGATCCTGATGGGAGGGGGAGTGGGGAGGAATTGGGAGGAGTAGGGGGAGGACAAACTGTAGTCATGATATATTGTTTGAGAACAGAAGTTATTTTTCTATAGAAGGTGGGAAAACAAGATAATTTCTTTAATATATGTTTAACCTCTAACTATAAATACATAGATATTTAGGTGTGTCATTATATTACAATTAATTAAATAATTAATTAATTAATTAATATAATTTAATTATATTAAATTAGACTTGTGTTGTTGGGTTCAATTATGGAGTTTGTCTCATCTTGTTCTATGCGAGAGCTCATTTTCTATGTAAATGTGAGAAGACTTTGCTTTAATTTAGCGTTTTATTCTTTTTTTTCATTTTTTCTCTCTCACTCTCTCTCTTTCTCTCTCACACTCACTCTCTCCCTCCTATTTTATGTATAAGTCAAATGTCATAGCATATAACATAAGGAGATTTATTCTTCCAGTTAAATTTCATAATTAGAATTTGCAATTTTGATCGATGATTATGTAAGTTTTATGTAAATTACATTTATTTCCTTTAGAATTTTATCACAGTTTAAGTGCATTCCAAACATCTTAATACTTATGCCATTATTATCTTGAATTTTAACTCTTCCTAAATTTTAAAGCCATTTAGATATTATCATTTTGTAAAATGTGTTATCTCTCACATTCACTTCATAGACATAGCAAAAAAGGTACACATTAAGAAAGAAGAGAAGAATACATTTTAGAGAGCAATTAGTAGTCTCATTATCCTGAAAGTCCTGTCTCATGAGCTATGAGCATAAGAAATATTTTCCTACACAAGTGGCTTGAATACAAAAGCAGAGAAAACTACAATCTTAATGTATTCAGGTTAGAAACACAAGGAACTTCAGGATTAGGTAGTTATTACATTTAACAAATAAAATACACAATCAGAATTTTACAGAATTTCTTTGGGGGAAGTATAATCTTATCTAAGTATCAGATGACTTATAATTCATTGTAAAATTGAAATTTAGCTTAATTGAAAGTGAAATATTAAGCCATTGTAAGGAACTTTAAAAAAAAAAGAATTCTTTACCTCCTCTACAACAAAACCAAAACAAAACAAAAAAAGCAACCAAACAAACAAAAAACATTATATAACAACACAAACATGCATAAACAAAGCCAAAAACAGAATGAACATTGAACATATTTGGAGAATCAAATCAAGGACATGAGTCACTACAATTATTTCTTTTGTCATGCTGGACACTGGATACTACTAAGTGATCTCAATGAGGGGAAATTGGAAATCAAGTAAGAATTTTGGTGAATAATTTCATGAAAATGTTTGTCATTGTATCTCTTAGTTATTTTTCTACTTCTGTAATAACTAGCACACTAAAATAAATTGATTTTCTGCATTGGTTCTCCCAAATAAGTAAGCAAATTAACTTTAGTTTTAATTTATTTTACTAAGAGTACAAATGCAAATATATTTTTAAACACTAGGGAAAAATAAGGCACTAATGATCTCACATTAAATGACTGCTACTGCCAAGAATTTTATTTTTGTCCAGTTATTTTAAATGTATACTACCATGATCACATCCTTATGCCCGTATTTGACATCCACTATGTTTATTTAACATAAAATTATTCACTGACTGTCATTCATTAACATGTCTTTTCAACTTCAGATCTGGTAAATAGAATTGCTATTTTTGTTAACTTTAAGGTTATCATTCTTGTACTGCAGTCTTTCATTAAGGGGAATACTTTGCCACATATCAAATATTATTCTCAAGTATGCAAAAGTAGACAATCTTTCTGGAAGGAAGAAATCTAGGGTTGATTTTAGAATATATTTCTATTTTTATTTATGTTTATGCATGTGTCTTGTCCATTCTTTTCATTTATTTATTTATTTATTTATTTATTTATTTATTTATTTATTTATTTATTTATTTTTGAGACAGGTCTGTGTAGCCCTGGCTGTCCTGGATCTCCCTCTATAGGCCAGGCTAGCCTCAAACATAAAGAGATAAAGAGATCCTCCTGCCTCTGACTCCTGATTGCTGACATTAAAGTCTTGCACCACCACCTCCTGGCACTTTGTGCATCAGCTGTGGAGGCCAGAAGAGGGTCTTCATCTCCTCAGAAGCTGAAGTTACAGGCAGTGATAAGATGCCTGACACAGGTGCTGAGCACCAAACTGAGGTCCTCTTGAAGAGCATCAAGCAGTCTTAATCAATGAGCCATCTTCTTCAGGCCCTTAGGCTCATTCTAACTAAGCTGTATGTATGATAATTTGTTTAAATCTATCCATTCATCTAATGCTTAATGCGAAAATGTTACATTGAGTTTAATAAAAGTTGATTACAGACATTACATTGTATACTGCCAAAAACAAGAATGAAATGATTTGAACAGTCAATAGGTATGTGTGACTTACATGATAATTTTTTGTAATATTTTAATTAAAAGATTCATTTAATTTATTGCTTATTTAAAAATAGCTTTCCAACCTAGTTGGCCATGTACCATATCTATATTCCCCAGGACTTTTATTACTATAGAAAATGAATCACACTCATGAAATGGTGTTATATCATTACCAGTAGATTGATTGTGCTTTGTATGTCTTGAGAATTTAATTGAATTTGTTGATTTATTTCTTACAGTATGTTGGGAATCTTCTTCGCTGTATATGTTCAGGTTTTGTAAGCAACGAGAAATGGGCATCTTAATAATTTAACACACTCTAAACTCATGCAGATTAGATATACCTTAAATAAATGCCGAGGGTTAAAATGACTGATTATACATATTAGGCAAAAAATTAGTAGGTTTAAGATCAGGTCAAGGAACAATTGCTTTTTCCCATTTGACACTTAATATACATAAATAATTATCTTATGTTACATGGTACTGCTATTCTATTTTTAGCAATTTCCAAATTACTAATGTTTGTGCTGCCTGCATCCTTTAATTCTGAGTTCTTCTCTGTAAAGCTCAGCAGAGAAAACCCTCCTAAAATTTTAGTAAATTCTAGCCTTTTGCTTTAAATCAGAAAGTTACCTAAAATAGAATAATTGGTAGTCATGTCATTGGTTATTTTCCTAACACTAACAAGTCTTTCTAGGTGTTACTACTTATGCAATTAGTGAATAAATGAAAATTAGAAAGTAATTAAAAAACAGACAGCTAGGGAGCCTTCATGGGATTGACTTAGGCCCTTCGCATGTGGATGACATTGTGTAGTTTCCTCTATTTGTGGGGCTCCTAGCAGTAGAATCAGGACCTGTCCCTGGCACATTAGCTGGCTTTTTGAAAACTTTCCACATGCTGGGATGCCAAGCTCAGCCATGATGCAGGGGGAAGTGATTAGTCTTGACTCAACTTGATGTGTCTTGCTTTCCTGACTCTCATGGGAGCACAGTCTCTCTCTAAACAAAGGAGGAGTGGATGGGTGAGGGATAGATGGGAGGTAGGGAGGGAATGTGAGGAGAGGAGGGAGGGGGAAACTGCAGTTGGTATGTAAAATAAATGATAAAAAATGGAAGGACTACTATTTAATTGTATGATACAATAATAATTTCATTTTTATTTTAATATCTGGAGAACTACACTTGTTAAAATGACAAAGAGATTAAAGAAGTCTTTGAGTAGAAGACATTTTGAGAGCACCTCCCTAAGCAAATGAATATTAAAGATAAAGTGAGTATTCAAGAGAGGAAGCTGCAGAACTCACATTTCCAACGCAGTATGTGATGGTCGTTTCTTTTGGAAGACAGGAATCATCGCATAGTTGACACTAAGCTCTGTTTTGTCCATTTCAAAGGCTTTTCATTACCCTTAAAGAAAGTCCCTTTCTAAATATGTAAAGACCTGTATAGTTTAGTACCTCCAGACTTCAGTCTGGGCAACAATAGAAATTTCCAAAAGCTGGAATATAGAAATCCAAGTCATCAGTATGAAAAAATGATTTTGGTAGAGAGACAAATTATATGCAACTTTATTTAAATTTCATACAAAATATGCATCTACTCAAACATGTCATGACAACTTATTAATAAATTCAGTTTCTCTCTTTTAATGCATCATGTGTAGATATATCTTCATAAACTTTTCTCTTCCTGTAATTATATATGGACCGACTTAAGAGAGATTAAAATGATAAAACAGTTTCACTGTGCATCTCCTGTCTTTTGGTTTCTATTTTCTTGGTCTTTTAAAGTCCAACTGAAGTTGAAGATAGAGAGTATAGGAAGGGAGCTCTGTACCCGACCTGACACTTAGTGTTTGGTATTTTTCTGAGCTTAGAATATGCTTAAACCTAATTACTCACTATACACATGAAAGGGGTGCTATATAAAATTCTTGATGATGATTTCTGATTTTCTTCTGTATGTTTTTAAAAAATATTTCACCCTCTGTTAATAGCTCAAGGAGGGTCTTCTTGGAGTTTCTTCCTAAATCTCTTCTCCTTCCCAGGAAGCTTTCTTGGAGAAAGAAAATTTCATCTGGAGACTGTAGTTAGAGAGTTTTTTCTCTGGGTCCTGCCAAGCCCATTTATAAAATAAACACACAGATGTTTATATTATTTAAACTGTTTGCCCTAATGGCTCAGGCTTTCTGTTAACTGTTTTTATATCTTAAATTAACCAATTTTTATTAATTTATATTTTGTCATGTGGCTTGTGGCTTATTGGTACCTTACATCTTCCTTGTCATGGCAGTGGCTGGCAGTGTCTCCTTCTCTGTTTTCTTGGTCTCTCAATTTTCCTCTCTGTTAGTCTCGCCTATACTTCTGGCCTGGCTACTGGCCAATCAGTGTTTTATTTATCGATCAGTCATCCACAAAGCTTCCCCTTTTTCTGTTTTTAGTTCTTTTTGAATTGCTTATTAAATATTTTAGGTTTAAGGTGGAAATTCAAGCCTTTGGGCACCATTTGTACTTAAAGCATTTTCTCTCTGGGTCCCGCTAATCCCCAGCAGTCCCAGAGCCCACTTATAAAATAAACACACAGATGCTTATATTATTTAAACTGTTTCTCCTAATGGCTCAGGCTTTTTGCTAACTGTTTTTATATCTTAAATTAACCCATTTTTATTAATCTGTACTTTGTCACGTGGTTCATGGCTTACTGGTACCTAACATCTTCCTTGTCATAGTGGTGGCTTGCAGTGTCTCCTTCTCTGCCTTCCTGTTCTCTCAATTTTCCTCTCTGTTAGTCCTGCCTAAACTTCTGGCCTGGCTACTAGCCAATCAGTGTTTTATTTATCAATCAGTCATCCACAGCATTAGACCCCTTCAAAGGGATCACTTCTGATCCATGCCTAACATTCATGTTTGGCACAATGTTAATAAAGATGTAGTTTTTTTTATCAGATGTTAGCTATCTGTACCTTTAGAGAGCCTCTGGACATCTATTAGGGCACATGTAAGGGTCTTTGAACAATCTACTCAAAGCCTCTTAAACTTGTGAGTAAATTGTTTATTCTCCTCCTCTACCACTTCAGCAGTGAAAGTCTCTAATTGTTCACCTCAGTTTTTTATAGTTCTTTTATTCATGCTCTCTTGAGTCATTTTTAACATGGTAGTAACCTCACAATTTTTACTGAATTTGATATCGTCAGTGCTTGCTCATTGTTTGCTTCTAACTTCAGGTAGCATTGCATCAGCACCCCATTTTAACACATATATAGAGATACACATGCATACTCATTTATATACATGTACAAAGATGCAAATGCATATATATATATATATATATATATATATATATATATATATATATATATAGAGAGAGAGAGAGAGAGAGAGAGATAGAGACATAAAAAGGAAACTATATATAGAAGAAAACACTGTGGGATATAGAATCCAGCAAAGATTAGTTTAGCTGCTATCAAGATGTGTGGCAAATTCCTTATGTTTTACATTTCTTCTCTTCAAAGTGTAAATAGTCACAAAATTATTCACATTTATTTCTTTTGCTTTTATTTGAAATATATTCACTTTATAGACCTAAGCAATTAATAAAGTGCCTAGGATACCATGACACAAAAGAAAAAAAAAGTTGCTTTCCATAGTAATATCTTTCCTCAGTAATACATATGAAAATAGGAAATTTTTAAGGATTATGTCATTGATATTATATTTGTTTAAAAATGTTCAGAGCATTGACTGTGTTCATCCTACACTCTAATGTCATAATAAATGACTGCTGAAGGGGAAGGGATGAAATTACAATGGAAGTTTTCCTGACCAGTCCAAATCTATAGTTAACTGATTATGAAGAGGAAATAGTGAGTTAATTGATATTACCCTCTTATCAATCAAGATTACTGAATACGATAAACTACAATTTACTAAACCAATTCCAGATTACATGTCCTATATAATTTTGCAGATAAATACTCATCCAAAAGCCTTCCAATGACAGATTTCATTTGGGTGTATTTATTAATTAACAATAGTCTTGGTAGAACTAGTGAAACTGAGTTCTTTCACTGAACAGTCAATGTGTGGGCCCCATGGGCCCTGGCCCCCGACTGGAGTGGCTGCCGCCTTGCTTGCTGACCTTGACCAGATGTCTTCCCTATTCAGATTCCCTGCGGGTTTCCTTCTCACCTAAGGCTCACTGGAGGTTCTTTGTTCGTGTATCCTGCATTTGGTGTAAACAGCTTAGATGCAAGAATGTAGAACATTGGGTCTAGAATGTAGACCATTGGTAGCGAACTTCTGCCCTCCGGGGATCCTCCATTTGTGTTGTAAGCCTGTATTTAAGGTTTCCTCCCTCTTTCAATAAATGGCATTCGGCATTTGGCATTTGGCATTCAGCCGTGGCAAATGACTCGCTGTCTCTTGTCTCTATTTTTAATCCACAGCCCTTCGCTCGGACATGGTGAACGGGTATCAGTAATGCGGGCGTTACTGCTACATCAATGTAGGAAATACCTGAGACTTTGATTCAGATAATATAGAAGATAATCAATTCTAATAGAAAGCATAAATGCTGCTACTATTGAAACATTTTTTTTTCATTAGAGGTATGAAATTTCTCTCTAGAACACAATTTGACATTTATTTTTCTCAGGTATGTTTTAAAACCTGGACTGTTACATTTAAAAATTTAGGCTGTCTGGAGACTTTAACAATTATCTTTGCTTCTAATTCTCATCTGACTAGCAGAATCTTGCTCTCTATCTCTGGGTTTGCTCCATTACTGCAGAAAAGCCAATCATCTGCATTTTCCTAAACAATGCTTGTCAAAAATAAAGTAAATCATAAATAAGAATTTTTCCCATCAATTTTCTATCAGCATTTTAACAAAAAACACTAATAGTAAGATTCTATCTATCTATCATCTATCTATCTATCTATCTACCTATCTATCTATCTATCTATCTATCTATCATCTATTTATCTACTCATTCATCCATCCATCTATTGATCTATCATCTATCGTATCTCTATTTTCCTACAAATCTATCCATTTAAATTTTTGTATTGTTGATTTCCCTCTAATTGAGACTACAGGGCTTTAAACAGACATTTTATCATGGGGCAGTGGGTAATGAACCTTTCAAGGGAGGGTAAATAGAATCAGTGATAAAAGAAAAAAAGTGTAGAAAAGAAATAATGGAACAAAAAAAGTTAGATGCGGTTGGGAATATATTAGAAGAAGCCTCAGTTGAGGAAATGCCTCCATGAAATCCAGCTGTAAAACATGTTTGATATTAGTGGTCAATGAGGGAGGGTCAAGCCTATGGTGGATTCTATAAGAAGATGGACTGAGCAAGTCCTGGGTAAACACCATCCCTCCATGGCCTCTACATCAGCTCCTGCCTCCAGGATGCTGCCCTATTCAGATTCCTGTCCTGATTTCCTCCAGTGATGAACAGCAATGCTGAAGTGTAAGTTAAATGTATCCTTTCCTCTCCACCTTGCATTTTGGTCATGGTGTTTTGTTGCAGCAATAGAAACCTTAACTAAGACAACAAAATTCTCAAAGAATGAATAAAAATACTATTTTATTAATTAATAACAGAAGTATAATAATTTCTCCTCTATAAACATTTACTGCCTGATACACAATTTATAACATGTTTGCAAACCTGGCCCTTTTTTTTAATGATACATGAAACCACAAGGTAGCATAAGCAGAAATGAATTGCTGTGGCTATATATACATTTATGTGCATTATATGCACAGTATTACAGTGAATAAAGTCAGAAAACAATAGGAATGACAAAAGAAAAGTGAATATAAGTATAAAAGTTGCCTCTCATAATATACTGTGAAATTTGTTTTTAAATGGTTAATTTTGTACCCAAAACACAATTTTAAACCAATGGTATCCTGCCTACTAAAAATATGAAGTACCTGAATCCGAAAAATTTTGTGTATAGCTCCTAAAAAAGATAACATAGAGGAAATATTTTACCATGAATTCTAATGTCCAATAAGAATACAGAGAAACAAAACTGAGCTCTGTTTAGAAAAGCTGTAGTTGAGAGAGCTTACAATGTATGAACACAGTATATGAATATCACATTCCATGGTAAAGTTGATAGTACTTGGTGCTGGCAATGCTTGAACCCAAGAGTGAGAAATCATACATGTCATCATTGCTTATGAGCCATGATTTCATGAGGTTGGCTTGAATAATTAAACCAGACTGACAGTCATTAACCAAGAAAGATGCACCATGGCTGTGATAGGGAAGGAAGAGGGACCTTTAACACCAGAGCCATTTTTTTTTTGTATCTTGTTCTTACTGGCCACATAAAAACATGCTATTCTGTCATTACCTTTCCAAGTTGTAATTCTTCTGTTCTTTAACAATTTCTTCTCTTTCTTGGAGGTGCAAAGTATTTAGTCAACATATGTCTAATAATCAACATGGGTTAAGAGAAGATGCAGATTAGGTACCATTTGGATGAGGAAAGGAGTAGAGGGTAGGTGTAAGAATATATTTACTCCAAGTTGAAAAATACTGTGGATCCAAATAAAGCATGGGTACTCTGAATGGACTCATAATTTAAACATAAGTGCTATAGAATAATCTTTTTCTACATTATGAATATGTGTTACTTTCATTAGTTTATAAAAAGCTGACAGGCTGATAGCTGGACAAGAAGTTAGGCAGGAATGCCAAACTAAGAATGCTGGGAAAGAGAAGGGTGGGGTCAGGAGTTGTCAGCCAGACACAGAGGAAGCAAGATGAGAGTGTCTTACTAAGAAAAGGTACTAAACCATGTGGCTAAATATAGATAAGAATTATGGGTTAATTTTAGTGTAAGAGCTAGTTAGTAATAAGCCTGGACTATCAGCCAAGCATTATAATTCATATAATCCTCTGTGTGGTAATTTGGGAAGTGGCTGTGGGTATTTGGGAGCTGCTTGTGGGACAGAAACTTCTGTTTTACACATAAGACCTTCAAATTAAAGCAACAAGGAAAAAAAGTATCAAAGAAAGCATTTTATAGCATTAGAGTAGATAAGGATTTTTAAGAAAAGATCACAAAAATAAAAACATGTAAAGATTATATCAAATGGAAATGTTTTTGCACAAAAACAGAATAATGATCACGTGAGTAAAAAGACAAACCAGAAATAAAAGGGCGAACATATTAGCAAGTTATTGAAGTGACAAAGAGTTGGTACCTAGAATATGTGAAAGTCTAAATCCTTAATGGCTAATATCAGCAAAATTATTTAAATGGATAATAGATCGAAATAGGTATTTGTAATAAGAAGACATAAACTTAGCCATCGTGTATTTGTAATGTACTGAAATCATTATCCAGAGAAATTCGACTCAATATCAAAATGAGTTACCAGCTTATTTGTTACAAAGACCAATAGCAAAATAGCAAAATACATCCAATATGACACAGAAGGACAAATACTATTATATTACTTCATATACATAGTAGAAGGAATTGATTTCAAAGAAATTAAATTAACAGTAGAATGTTGCCTATCAGATGCTAAAAGAGTACAGAATGCAGAGACACAAGAAATGGTTGCCCAGAAGGTACAAAATTACACTTAGTTCTAATAATTGCTAGTACACTATTGCACAGTAAGGTATTTCATGTGTGGTGTCCTTCAGTAAGGTAGAGGGCATGATTTTTTTAATATCTTAATAAAAATAGTTAAAATTTGCCAATATGAATTTAGTTAATCTGATTTACAATTTATTGCATACACACTTCAATTTGATTAATGATTAGGACTGTATTTTTGAGGATACCACATACCTAAACTGCATGATACAGACAAAAAAAGCATTGGGGCTGAAGAGAAAAATTTCTGCTTGGTGGCTTGTTTCCGAAGTCTCAGAGGATGTTATGAAGGCTGCTGGGAAACAAAAATGCATCATAATTCTTACACAGCTGTGAGCATACTTAGAAGGCAGTTTGATGTCTTGTCAATTTAGTTAACCTACTTTAGTCTACAACCTCTCCAGTCATTGGTTGTTAACCAGACTTAAAACACCAAGCATATGTTCCCTGCTGTGCAGCCAACCTCCACTGCAATCAGACAGGAGTTGATTAGTCTTAAAACAGTCATGCATCTATTGCACAGGTGGGCACATCTTTCCAAGTAGATCGCCATTTGGTTTATAGGATTCGAAACAGATGTAGACTGTGCTGGTTAGTCTTATATCAATGTGACACACAAACTAGAGTGATCTGAAAAGAGGGAACCCTGATTGAGAAAATACCTCCATAAGATCCTGCTGTAAGGCATGTTCCTAATTAGTGATTGATGGGAGAGGGCCCAGACATTGAGGGTGGTTCCACTCCTGAGCTGGTGGTCCTAGGATCTATAAGGAAACATGTAGCTCGAGTTTTCCTGCCAGGCCCACAGTCAGGACAAATCTCTGTCACCTGCCAGTCCCACAGCCACTCTGACCCAACCAAATAAACACAGAGACTTATATTGCTTACAAACTGTATGGCCGTGGCAGGCTTCTTGCTAACTGTTCTTATATCTTAAATTAACCCATTTCGATAAATCTATACCTTGCCATGTGGCTCGTGGCTTACCGGCATCTTCACATGCTGCTTGTCCTGGCGGTGGCTGGCAGTGACTCCTTCTGCCTTCCTGTTCTTTTTTTTTTCTCCTATAGTCCCGCCTATATTTCCTGCCTAGCCACTGGCCAATCAGTATTTTATTTATTGACCAATCAAAGCAACACATTTGCCATGCAGAACATTCCACAGCAGAAGCAGGTTGAGCAAGCCATGAGAAGCAAATCAGTAAGCAGCAACCCTCCATGGTCTCTGCATTAGCTCCTGCCCTGTTTGATATACAGGCCTGACTTGCTTCGATGATAAACAGCAATATGAACTGTAAGTCAAATAAATCCTTTCCTCCCTAACTTGCTTGATCATGGTGTTTTTGATGCAGCAATAAAATCCCTAACTAGGACAGAGGCTATCATAGAGAAACAGAGCTCACCAAAATCACAGAGCAAAGAGAGTGTGGTTGCCTGACTTCAACTGACACAACTACAATGTAACCTCTAAACATAAGGCTCAGGGAAAATTGCAGAAGAGGGAGCAGAATGTAGAGGCAGGGGATCAGGAGGCCAGCTGTAAGATAATCTCTTCTAGACATAATAGAGTGCTGGACACATTAAATATGAAAATATGGTTTCATAAAGAAGACCTGTATAATACACTTGTACACATGCTAATGTGATGGGTGGATAAAAAATATGGGCCTTGTCATTGCTCTATATCTGTGAAAAGATATAATAACCAATAAAAATCTAATAAAATAAAGCATTTAATTGGAGGCTTGCTTGCAATTTCAGAAATTTAGTCCATTATCATGATGGTTAGAAGCAAGGCAGGGTATGCAGGCAGGTACTGGAGAAGTAGGTGAGAGCTACATCCTTATCTATATGCAGAGAAAGAGACTCCAGGCTCCAGGCAAGAGCTTATGAAACCTCAAACACAAACCAGCAACACATTTCTTTCAATAAGGCCTCACCTCCTAATCCTTTTAATTCTTTCAATTGTGCCACTTCCTGGTGACTCAGCATCCAAATATCTGAGCCTATGGGGGCCATTCCTACTCAGATCACCACAAGCCCTCCCAAGATGAGGATCTACTGGTATTCAATGACTGTTGTGAATGCCAGAATCAGTTGTTTTCCAGGCATGGAATGAGACTCCTAATAGATTATTCAATTGCAACGGTTCAGCCCTAAACACATTCAAGCAACACTGAATGGACACAGTCACACACACACACACACACACACACACACACACACACACACACACCATACACACACACATGCAGACAGACATCACTGTATGTATATGTATGTGTCAATAGTAGAGAAGACGTGTTCATGAATTTCAAAGAGAGTTGGAGGGGTGAGGGGAGTGGAAATTATATATATGAATGCATGAAATTTTTAAAAGTCTAAGTTAAAAATAAACAGTACAAGAATTATTAAAAAAGAGAAATATTTATATAAATCCTTTGGTGAGAGAGAAGATGATCCAGATTGGAAACATATATATATATATATATATATATATATATATATATATATATATATATATCAGAGAAGGTAGTAATGAAGGCTTGCTCCTTTACTGTGGAACCCGTTTACTGTTTGTGAATTAATTACCATGTATCCTTTTTGGCATGGTGTAGTTTAATGATTTCCTCCAAGTTAAAATAATGGACCATAGAGGAATCTCCTCAAAAGTGAGCATGTTCACTGAAGCTCATGGAGTCCTCAAGATTTCCCCCTTAAGACTCAGCAGGTTGCCGGGCGGTAGTGGCACATGCCTTTAATCCCAGCACTCGGGAGGCAGAGGCAGGTGGATCTCTGTGAGTTCGAGGCCAGCCTGGGCTACCAAGTGAGTTCCAAGAAAGGCACAAAGCTACACAGAGAAACCTTGTCTCGAAACCCCCCCCCAAAAAAAGACTCAGCAGGTTAATATCCCCCAAACCTTAGGACGCCCTTGAAATTTACCAGATGCACAAGGCTCCTCCCTCCACAGGTTAAATAAGCAGTAGGAACTGCTAAAAAGATAGAGGTCATCTAAACTGGGTAGATGAGACAAACCAGCTAAGCTATCTGAAAGAGATGATCTTAGGCCTGTCAAGATGCCTACAAAAGCATTCACTGATCTCCAGGGTTCCAGCTTCCATAAGCAATCGTCCATGTTTCAGGGGGCTTTGGAGAATTCAGTTGCTGTTGAATTGCTTTTCCTGTACATAATCCTTGACCCATACTAACAGAGTAAGCCGAATAAACTCATGGATTCACCAAGTTGTACGTTGGTGTCCACCCTTAATTTTGCTTTTCCTAGGTTTCCTATCAGTGATTAGTAGACATTTGGCCATGTCTCTCCAGGGATGGTGTCACTCAACACATGATCAAGTCATTGGTAGACAATATTTCCACATGATTCACACAAAGAAAAGAATGGGAATGGATATATTATTGTACAAGGTTAACACAAAATGAATTTGGATTTCATTTTAGATTCTGACAAAACTGATTTCAGAACAAGGGTGATTATGAGCAATGCATTGCATAAAAACAAAAGAATCGATTGTTCAGGGAGACAAAATAATCTTAAATAAAGAGACCATTTATCTATGAATTCAGAAGAGCATAGTTTTGCCTCAGAGACATGAGGTAAAAGCTGAACTGAAAGAGAAATAAATATAACACTGTTACAGCCAGGAACTTTAACAATTCTCTGTCAGTAATTGTTAGATGAAGCAAACAGCCACTCTGAAGGAGTACACATCACTTGAATAGCCTTGTCTATCAAACTGGTCTAAGTGACACTTATGGAATACATCATCCCACACAGAAGCATACACATTCTTCTCTAGCTTTGCCTGGAACATTCTTCAAGACAAACCAAATTCTGAGCCATATAAAACAGGTTAGTAATTTTTACGGAGTTTGTGTTACTATACATATTCCCACATAAAAATGAGATTCAGTTAGACAGAAATGAAGAAAAATAACTAAATGATACCTACAAACACTTGTGAATTATACAAAAGTTATAAATATTTTATATGATTTATATTTGTATTTAAGGTAGTTAAATGCTTTTTTAAAATTCAAATTGTTTTTTTACTAAATAATGAAATGCAATTTATCAAAATTTGTGGTCCTAGAAACATAATATAAAAGAAAAATTCTATCATTAAAATAGTATAATATGAAGGCAATCTACATTCTATAGCATGTTCAAATAATGACTGACTAAATAAGTCAGTTGAGATTTTTGCCAGGCATGCAGGCACACATACATAGTTTTAGTACTTGGAAGGTTGAAGAAAGAGGATTCCTGTCAGTTCACACTCAACTTGATCTACACAGTAAGGCTAAATAGCTGTAGCTAGTTATGGAGAGAATGTCTCAAAGAACAAAGAAATCACGCACTCACACACACACACACACACACACACACACACACACACAGAGCAAAAGAATAATAGACAATTATTTTGTGCAAGAAAATCTCAGTAATTTATATAATATTCTATTTGGGAAGGTTTGAAAGGTCAGGTGCTGTTCACTCTACAAAAGAATTATTTTTCCAAAGAATGCTATACTGAATTACATGTACTATAGGATGTTTTGTAAATAAACCTACTAGTTATAGTATAGTAATCGTATGATTCTTTATGAATTTTCAGTTTTCTGTATTACTATTTTTCTTTTTTTTTTAATTATTAAGAAATTTTCTACTCACTCCACATGCTATCCACAGAGCCCCCTCCTCTCACCCCCTAGCCCTCTTTCCCAAGCCACTCCACATCCCCACATGCCCCAAATTGAGGTCTCCCATGGGAGTCAGCAAAGCCCAGCATACTGAGCCTAGGCAGGTCCAAGCCTCTTCCCACTGCACCAAGGTTGTGCAAGGTGTCACACCACAGGCACGGAATTCCAGAAGCCTGCCCATAGACCAGGGACAAATCCCAATCTCTCTGCCTGGGTGCCCCCAAAACAGTTTGAGCCAATCAATTGTCTTCCATATCCAGAGGGCCTAGTCCATTCCCATGGAGGCTCCACAGTCACTAGTCTATAGTTCATTGGCTTCTACTAGTGTGGCCAGTCATCTCTGCATGTCCTCCCATCATGATCTCGACATCCCTCACCTGAAGTATCTCTCATCAATTGGATTCCTGGAGCTCAACCTGGTGCCTGGCCATGGATCTCTGCATCTGCCTCCATCAGTCACTGGACAAAGGCTCTATAATAATAGCTAGGTTATTTGCTAGGCTTGTCACCAAAACCGACATGTGGACCAATGGAATGGAATTGAAGACCCTGACATTAATCCACACACCTATGTACATATGATTTTCGACAAAGAAGCCAAAATTGTACCGTGGAAAAAAATTAGGCATCTTCAACAAATGGTGCTGGTATAACTTGATGTCAGCATGCAGGAGACTACAAATAGATCCATATCTGTTGCCATGCACAAAACTCAAGTCCAAGTGGATCAAAGACCTCAATATAAATCCAGTTACACAGAACTTGATAGAAGAGAAAGTAGGAAGTAGTCTGGAACGAATTGGCACAGGAGATGATTTCCTAAATATAACACCAGTAGCACAAACACTCAGAGCGACAATTAATAAATGGGACCTCCTGAAACTGAGAAGCTTTTGTAGAGCAAAGGGCATGGTCAATAAGACTAAATGACAGCCTACAGAATGTATTGCTATTTTTCATCCCTCCATTTTTCTTCAGTATTTACTGTCTGACCCCTTCCCTAAGGAGTCCCCACTTTTCCAATTTTCCAATCACATCAATTAAATCCTGCCATTCCTCTTTACCTTTCTCTGATCATCTTCTGTATTCAACCCCGTTTCTATCCCTGAGAAGGCTCCTTTTCCCCATTTCCCTAATTAGATAACTTGTATCCTGCTAGTCTCCTCTCTATTGCTCCCCAAGCCCTCTATTCTGACAATGTTCTCATTTTACTTTCCTGGTTTCTGTGGTTACTGCAGGCTATATACTCACATCTGAAGATTTGGAGCTAGGGCCTTCCAGTAAAGAGAGAATGAGTGATATTTGGTTTGGGGTCAGGATCACTATTAAATAAGGCATATTTTTACCTTCATCCCACAGTTAGAGCAGATTTTAGTATTTTGGATGCTTTGCACTAGACACAATTATTAAAAATGAATTGAACCTACCAGATTATTGGACACTTTTCTTCAAATCCAGTGATCTCAGCAGTATTTCTATCACATATCCACTGTGAAATATGATCATAAGTTTTCTATATAAACTTCAATAGAACACATGTGCCAAGAATAAAGTTTATTATTAGGTGTATCTGTATGGTTGCTTCTGTATAAGAACAGTATTTGAATCAGTGGACTCAAGAAAGAATGAGTGTGATTTTTTTTAATAAGTCATTTAACTTTGTCTTATAAGAAAGTTGGCAAGTATAAGCAGTAGGCATTCCATAACTCCTCTTTATTGTTATGATATCATTTCCTGTATAGCTTAGAAAAGAACAAAATGGAACCAAGAAAAAGGTGAAACTCATTACAGTATAGTCAAAATATTTAAATCAAGCTTCTGTCTGGAATAGAGATTCTTGTGTGTAATCTCAGAACATCAGATGTTGAAACACAAATTCAAGTCCATCTTTGGTTACATATTGAATACCTAGGCCAGCTTTGACAACAGGGTAATATATTCATTTAAATAACATCTTTAACAACAATAAGCCAAACAGTTGTAACAAATATAGCTCTAAGAAAACAAAATCAAAGATGCTTGTGGGATTTTTGTGTGTATGTGTGAATTTTCTACGTGATTATTTCCATCTACTATTATAAATGACTCTCCCCATTCAGTATACATACAATTTTCTTAGTGCAAAGTCTTTTACTTGTCCACCTTCATTGGATATTTTAGAGCACTTTATTAGACTTGCATCACAAGTGATTTTCAATTCCTAAATCAGAGTTTTCAGTTTGAATTTTATAACATACAGTATCTGCATTAACGTAATCAAAATGTTCG
The DNA here is from genome assembly GCF_004664715.2 of Peromyscus leucopus. Taxonomy (NCBI): domain Eukaryota; kingdom Metazoa; phylum Chordata; class Mammalia; order Rodentia; family Cricetidae; genus Peromyscus; species Peromyscus leucopus. The sequence goes on along the minus strand of NC_051078.1, from coordinate 16,641,739 downwards.
ACATATCAAGTTGAATTTACTATCCATTAAAAATCTGTATTTACAAAACTGGTAATACATGTACAGATGTGATCTGTGTAATTTAGTAATCCCACTTGAAAAAAAATCCATCTATTGTAGATTTACTGTAAACAATTTCATTGAAAAATTTGTATTTGCAGTTCCTATTTAAAAAAAAAGTGAGTAGCTGAGTGGTGGTGGTACACGCCTTTAATCCCAGCACTCGGGAGGCAGATCCAGGTGGATCTCTGTGAGTTCAAAGCCAGCCCAGTCTACAAAGCAAGATCCAGGTCAGGCACCAAAGCTACACAGAGAAACCCTGTCTCAAAAAACCACACACACACACACACACACACACAAATTGAGTGTTATATTTATTGGCATGGGAGGTTACTAAATAATGACTTTTCTATTCTCTGTATCTGAACTTTAATGAGTGCCTTGAGATCACAAAAGGTGTGTTCTGTACAAAAGTTTCCCAAAACATGTTTTATCATTCTTATGAAGCACAACCATTTCTGTAAATTCCCTGAGAGATCTGTTAATGTGTTTTCCTTTGGAAAATTATTGCTCATTAATTTATTTGTGACTTTTCAAATATGTTTAGGCAGCCAGAACTATAGTAATACAAAGAATAAAACAGAAAAGGTTTTAAGAATACTAATAATAATAAAAAAGAATGTGTGCATCATCCAATCTCTTGAAGCACCAAGGAGAGTACAAAGCCGAAGCAGGCAGACTATGCATCTATTCTGCCTCACTTCCTGAGCTGGCATATCTCAACCCCATTGTCCACCTTGCCCTCTAGGGTTTGTGTCCCCGACTTCTTTGCCTCTCAGACTTTAGAACTTAACATGAATTCTAAAAATCTTGGAACAAATTCTCATTTCTTCCGTTCTTCTTGGATAAATACTGTGAAGCATAGAAATCTGCTACAGAGAGAGTATTATTCTGTAAAGTGTCCTAAGACCTAGAACATTTTTTCTATATCCTTAAGAAGAATCATCAACAATTTTTTTTTAAATAAAGGATGCCACTGGGAATTTATACACTCCTGTTCTTATAGAGGTAATCTAAAATTTTAGGTTTCTAGATTCTGACTATGCTGTTTTGAAAAATTTAGATTAGGAAAAATTGACAAAAGGCATATATAACTGAAGTTTCTTGGAGTCTCGCCAGGGCCTGCAGCTGCTCAGACCCAAGTAAACACACAGAGACTTATACACTTATAAACTGTATGGCCATGGAAGGCTTCTTGCTATCTAGTTTTTATATCTTAAATTTACCCATTTCTATTCATCTGTATCCTGTCATGTGGCTTGTGGCTTACCAGTACTTTTACATCTTGCTTCTCATAGCAGTGGCTGTCAGCGTCTCTTCACTCAGCCTTTTACTTCCCAGAATTCTTCTCTCTGCTTATCCCATCAATACTATACTTCCTGCCTGGCTACTGGCCAATCAGTGCTTTATTTATCAATCAATCAGAGTAACACATTCATAGCATACAGAAAGACATCTGCAGCAGGCATAAAACTGTTATTTTTCTTTTGTATTTTGTTTTGTTATACCTTAATATGATGTAGCTTGTGATGTATGGGACTGGATGCAGTGTCAGGTCTTCAGAGGACATTGGAATAGCAAAAAAATGGTATGAGATGTACAAGACTTAAGGGCTAGCATCAAGACTGAAACAAAATGACACAGTTGGCTTTTCACTGAATAAAATAAAAATGAGGAAGGTCAGATGACTGCTCCAGAGGAATAATGATTATGGTGCTTCAAGGGACCTCACCATAAATACTAAAGCATTGTTCACTAATGAGCAGATTTCACATTGGAGGAAGAAAGGAGTAGGAAATCATGCTTGACTACATTGCAAGTGTGAGGCCAGCCTAGGCTACATGACTGATTCTCTCTCTCTCTCTCTCCCTCTCTCTCTCTCTCTCTCTCTCTGTGTGTGTGTGTGTGTGTGTGTGTGTGTGTGTTAGTGTCTAATATCTGGTTGTGAGTCTTTATTTGTTCCCATCTACTGTGGTAGGAAGCTTCTCTGATGATAGCTGAATAAGCCACTGATCTGTATGACAGAATATCATTAAGAGTGATTTCAGCACCACATTTTTCTTTTTTAAAACCAGTAGTATCTGGTTTTATCCTAGTTCTCTGGGCTATCTAATCACTGATTCCTGATCAACCAAGCATTATCAGGTATGGTACAGTGGGACTTAAGTCAAATCAGACATTGATTGGTCACTCCCAGAAGCTTGATGCCACCATTGCCCTAGCATATTTTGCAGTTATGACAGCATTATATATCAAAGGCTTTGTGGCTGGATTGGTGTTTATGTTTCTCTTTTGGTCACCTGAAGAGGGACCTCCCTGTACAAAAACACTAGAACACTGGGGTAAAAGTTCTATGTAGGCAGCTTGAACCTCTTCACGTTTAATGAGTTGTGTGGATGCTGTCTTCTGTCTTGGCAAAGGGCTGGGTAGTTTGGGGACATATATGGGACCCTTTGGCTAATAACTCAATTGGGTGTAAACCAGTCCCAGTACTGGAAGCTTTGTTTGGTAACTAGAGATGGTCTTTTGAAACTCTGTCTTCCCCATTATGTGGAGACTTCACTAGGCTCATTTTCGTACTTTTTAGAAAGTTTTCATTCCATTAAGTTTCTATACCATCCCTGAAATACCCATTAATATTAGCTGTCTCTCTCCTTATTCTTCCCTCTCCCTACCTCATCCTCTCATTCTAGTTCCCCGATTTATCCACAAAATCGTTTCTATCCCTCCCTCCTAGGGAGATCCATGGGTCCACCTAGTTGCTTCTTCTATACCTAACCTCTCTTGGTCTAAGGATTGAAGCTTGGTCATCACTTATTTAATGGCTAATATCTACATATAAGGGAAGAAAGACAGTTTCCTTTCTTGGTCTGGATTATACATTAATTTTAAATGTAGAGAGGAAGAAGTCAAGACACTAGGATCTCCTTAAAATTGCTGATGTGAGCTAGGTGTTCTAAATAATTGTTTAAATTAGGACAATTTGTGACATAAAACTACACAGTCCTAGGAAACATCTTACACATGTTAAAGTGGAACCAAGTGTGCATTTCCCCCAAAGTAATTTAACTTAATGGCCCAGAATTACTCATACACTGCAAGATAAAAATGCCACAGGCAATGGATATTTTTGCCTTACTCTTGGCTGTCAGGAGACAATTGTTTTCTCTTTGATTACCTGACAGATCGCTGTGTCTCCTGGTTTTCAGAGACACAGTCTGTTTCCTCCAGGCTTACTGCTGGTTCAGTGCCACCTGTAAATCTCGCTTTTCTAGTTGACCATCAGTTTTTATGACAGGATAGTCTTGCTTTTCCTCGGGTTTTCAAATATTTGTAAGGTATTTCTTCTCTATGACACACAGAGAACACAGCTTTGGGTGTTTATTTTTCTTCTGTGTGGTATCATTTCCTCTTAGCAGTTCAACTTACAATTCACAAATGGTCATTTTGCAAAGGTTATTCTGTTCAGAAATCTAAGCTTAAGAATATAGAAGGACATTCACAGTGCTCTCTTCTGTTTGTTTCTCTTCTTTTTCAACATGTTATTTGCAGCTGGAACCATAACCAGTGTATCAATTAGAATTTTAGGGAAACTAGCAAGGAATTTTCAATTTTATAATGAAAAGATAAATTGAAAGTAGTTTTTGTTCCTTGGAAGGCTATGTTGAAATGACTATATGACAAAAAATATAATTTAGCTTGTTCATTTGAGCATTTTCTTCTTCTATTATGCTATTTACTTCTTTAGCAAGTAGGAAGGTCTCTATTCCTTACATGATACATACCCAGCGTTTAGTTAGAAGTAGTCTTCAAATTTTCTTCTCACATCTGCTAGTATATTGTTAGCTCGTTGGAAAGCACTGAGTTTGCAGAGAGATTATTTTGAAGACAGAAATATACCATACATTTTTCAAGTTGGAAAGGACAAAGGTTCAGTGAATCCTGGAGAAATAAGGCTTCCTTCTTTAACTGTGTATCAGTGGTTCTCCACCAGCGAGTCACAGTCCCTTTGTGAGTCACATATCAGACATTCACCCTACAATTCATAACAGTAACAAAATTACATTTATGAAGTAGTAACAAAAATAATTATATGGTTGGGGATCACTACAACATGAGGAACTGTATTAAAGGGGTGTAGCACCAGGAAGGTTGAGAACCAATCTTCTAGATAGTCTTCAGGTATCATCAAAAAAATCTCCAGAACCTCCTCTATAAGAGGATCACCCAGGTCATTGACATTCTCAAAGAGAATACAGAGTCCAATCAGGACTCCCCAAATTATTCCGAGAATGACCACACTGAAGAGAAAAGTTAGCCTTGATCCATATACTTCTGCACTAGGTAAAATTTCAGGATGCAACAGAATCACAAGTGTTCCAAATTCCTCTCTGCATTTATCAATAGAGAAACTGAATAAAAAAATGCTTAACACTGAAAATAAAACCAAACAAAACGTATATTTTCCAGAAGACAATTTCACTTAATCATAATTACTACACACTTAAAACTTTTCATTTTATTTCTGATCAACTGAAATAACCCCTGATTCTATTCAGCTGAACTTGAACATGTTAATATTTAAGGAAGTGACTGTGATTTTTAATGTGACAGCCATAGAGTTGCAGGTAAGGTTGGCTCTGGATCATTGTTACTGGATGGACCTTCTTTTAATGATCTCAACCTCTATACACTTCTGAGAGGAGCCCTTTGAAAACCTTGCTTTTTCTGTGACTTGTTTTATCCAATTAGACCTAAGAATCTGAAAAACAGATTTAAGAAATGTCTGAGCTTTTCCTGTATCCTACTTGTTTTTAGGAAATAGACATCTGGAAAACATGATACCATACTGACCCAACAAATGTGTGCCAACACAACAAAGGCCTGTAGCAGGAATTGTTAGAAGGTCTTATTAATAAAAATCAAACCCAGGGCCAGGTATTAGGGTGAATGCTGGAAGATCACAGAAGCAGAACAAGCCACAGTTTCCTCACCTCGCCAGTTCCTCAGTTGATCCTGTTTCCTCAGACTGGAAGCCTCTGAGTCCTAATCTGAATGAATTTCAGCTGAACTGTGCTGCTCAAAGCCTAAAAGCTTAACCAGCTCTAGTTCCTGGTTTTCACTTCTTATATATTTTTCTGCTTTCTGCCCTCACTTCCTGGATTAAAGGCTCACTTTCTGGGATTAAAGGTGTGTGTCACCATGCATGGCTGTTTCCAATGTGGCCTTGAACTCACAGAGATCCAGACAGATTTGTGCCTCTGGAATGCTAGGATTAAAGGCGTGAGTGCCACCATTTTCTAGCCTCTGTATCTAGTGGCTGTTCTGTTCTCTGACCCCAGATAAGTTTATTAGGGTGAACAATATTTTGGGGAACACATTATAACCACATTTCCCCTTTTTTGTCTAAATTTTAAAACAAAGCTTATAACTAACACAAGAAAAACTATATCCAATAAGTACAATAACTATATACAATATATACAAGCAATAAATACCTAAATAATGTTTGGTCCATTTGCATTTGACAGATTCAGATAAAAAACTCCATTATATATATTAACAATGTCCAGTCCAGTAACGTTTGATAAACTCAGACAAAAAATTTGCATTACTTATCCTATTTAAAACAAGTAGTTCCTTTTTAAAAGTGAATTCAATAATCTCCCTTTTTATTTTATCATATCCATATTCTCTCTTTTTTCTTTTCAAATTAGATTCAATAATCTACCTTTTGTCATTTTTGTATCTTCCTCTTTTTCTTTTTAGAGTAGATTCATTGATCTACCCATTTTTCTTATTATTTCTTTAATTTTTTCCTCAGAGTAAAGTCAATGATCTACCTCATATCTATGTTCTCTTCTTTCTTTTTTCTTAAACAAAACCTCTGAATCTAATCTCCATGTTCAGCTTTTTTTCCTGACAATTAACAATTAACAACTTGTAACCAACCATTGTAAACAATGACAATACCTGAAACTCATTAAATGACCAAAAACCTCCCATCCTACCTCTTGGGAATGTGGGCATCATTTTCTTAAAATTACTTCCTGCTTTCTGGGGGTGAAGACATCGTTAGAGAATTCTGAAAAGAAAATATTTGGGTTAAGTGTCAAGTCCTGAGAAAGTTAACTTTATCATTTGTCCAGTATCTGCATGATGGGAAAGTGCAGGGCTTGTCTCAAGTCCTTGCTCAAGTAGTCTATGAATCTGGATCATCTCAGCTAGCCATTTTGAAATTGTCCTGAACAGTTTGTAGTCCAAAGTCGATCTTTCTGTGGTGTTAATCAGCTTAATGGCTTTACCATAGTCCATGTGGAATCATCTTTGTAGTGTCCCATCATCCTTTTGAAGATTTCAAAGTGCTATTAGTCCTGGTCATAGTTTCCTGTAGTGGTTTTTTTTGTTGTTGTTGTTGTTATTGCTGTTGTTTGTTTTTTTGTTTTGATTTTGGTTTGGTTTTTTGTGCCTCCTCTGTGGTTTGGAGCAATCACAATCTGATAAATGTCTGTCTCTTGGGACCATGAATGTCCTTCCCTAGAAGAGAAAATCTTCACAGCAATTTCTCCCCATCATTTGTCTTGCCAAACTTTTCCAAACTGACCTTTGCTGATGTTTTCTTGTAACACAATGGGCCTGGCAATTCTTCTCTAAACAAGCAGCAGTGAACCCTTCATCCCAGGTAGCAGCATCACTGCAGTCATCAACACGATGAGAAGAAGCTGGCAACCCAGAACAGCGGCCTCTGCCTTCAAGGTCCCACTGCCACCATTTATAGCTCAGCCGAAGCTTCTCCTTAGTAAGCCTCCTAGGCCGGCCTCAAACTCAGGATCCTCCTACCTATGCCTTCTTCAATAAATCCTACCAGTGTGCTCCACCACAACCGGCTGAGGGTAGCTCAGGTCTGAGCTGGGGCCCAAAAGGCCACAGGCAAGCGACTTTTTCGTGAATTCGTACCACGAACTTTGGGCACCAGATGTAACAGGAATTGTTAGAAGGTCTTATTAATAAAAATCAAACCCAGGGCCAGGTATTAGGGTGAATGCTGGAAGATCAGAGAAGTAGAACAAGCCACAGCTTCCTCGAAGGCCCATATACTCTGCAGGCTTATAAATGAGACTGCTACATACCATCCATCTTAGTTCATTTCCAGATGAACAAATCTCACTTGTCTCTTAATTGAAATTAAAACTGTTAATACCAGAAGAATGATCTAGCTACCCCACTGATGGTGAGATAATACATGTTTATTGTTTCAAATCACTTTAGTTGGAAACATTTTTTAATTTTTCAAAGCTAAGTGTTGTCATGTTTGCTGTATCCTTGCATACCTCATCAGGGACTGACCTGACAGGGATAGCAAGGGAATGCATAAATGACAGACATGCAGACTCACAGAAGCAAAAGGCTGGGATCAGGTATACCGGACTGTGATGGGAAAAGACTGAAAGCCCAGAATTTCAGTGTATTTATGATGTACAGTTGAACATGGAGGTAGAGTTATTGTATACAGCTGAATTAGGGAAGGAGGTTTAGCTGATCTCAGTAGCAGCAGTCTTTGTGGAAAGCAGTCTTCAGACTGTAAATATCTGGAGAGGAGAGATTTTGGTGACATTTTTGGCATACACTGTCCACACTCGCACTTGCATAATAAAGAAGGCTTTGCCAGCCCCCCTGAACTTCACCGAGGGAAGCAAGCAATGCCACTCATATGGGACAGAGACACTGGAATCCTTGACATTCCTATACCCTGTGATCCTTGACGTGGCTGTATCTTTGTCAACAGCAGTTATTCACTCAGGATATCATTCACTCAGGGCCTTCTCTGTGGCCCACTCATACACTACAGTTGCTGGAAAGAAGTTAATTATTGATAGTGTTCCTCTTCAATTGCATACATACTATTTTAGTATGGTAAATCATGTGACCACCCTAATTAAAAAGCAAAAATGGATATCCCAAACTGCACTAAAAAGCAATTTGTTATGTGTAGAGTTTGAGAAGTCCCAGTATAAAACTCTGGCTGTCTTCATGAATTAAGAACTAATTAAGTGAGAGATGTGGAAAACAGACAAATGGAAATGGATATATCAGCTCTGCTCTGTCATTGGAGCATGCTAGTTTGGAAAATGTTCTTTAAGGATTTAGAAGCAATGTGCTCTCTGACACTTCACCTCAATTAAATTTATACACATTATCATTAATAGAGTAGAAAGAATGCAGAATCACAGGAGTTTTAAAGAAAATAAAAATAAATAAAAATGGGCATATATGGCCCTTGTTTATATATTGGTATTAACCAAGAATTCAACTGGTGCAAGCAATTTTTATAATTAAATCCAATAGGAATTATAATAAGAGGCAATCCTTTCATGCAGTCTATTTTTCAACTACATTATCCCATCAAAGTGGATGTAAAATTGCATAGTGATATGGAGAAGTGAGAAGTCAATAAATAGGAGGGCCTAGGATGGTTTTAGGATTTTGAAAATAGTATATGGGAGAAATGCTGGTGTTCAAAGAAACAGTACACAGAGATCTGGGTGCTCCATATTGAGGTTTATGAAAAGGATAATAGGCGCAATGATGGATGAAATGGCATAGAGTTGTGACTGAAAGAGAAAATCAGACGAAAATGGAATTTATTTAACATATGACAGTCAATGGGATCATCATGCATCATTGAAAAATGAAAATAATCCTCAATGGTGATAATAATAATAATAATAATAATAATAATAATAATAATAATATTTTCTGTTTGTTTTGTTTTATTTTCTTTTTTAAAAATGAACCTGGAGAGGTGACTCAGCAATTGAGAGCATGTAGTGCTTGGGATGACCATCCATGGTTTTCAATTTGACTCAAACGAGATTTAACTAAAACTCAAGCAGCTGGGCACACCTCTGAAGTATTTTTCTTTCTTAAATAAGTCACTTGAAGTGGGGAGAGCCAACCCTAGTCTTGTTTTTGAGGGGGGAAGGCCCACCTTTAAACTGAGCCACACATTCTGCTGGCAGCCTGTATAAGGACTTGGAAGAAGGAAGCTTGCTCTCTGCCTGCTTGTGCTCACTCTTGCAGACAACTCCACTCCTTCACTGGCATTAGAGCCTACTTCTTGTCGATTCTGTCATATACTGAAAACCAGCTAAGATATCCAGTCTTGTGAACTGAACAACAACTGGATTTTTTTTTTTTTTACCTTCCATCGGTAGAAAAGCACTGTTAGACTAGCTGGACCACAGCCTATAAACCATTTTAATAAATCATATATATATATATATATATATATATATATATATAGAGAGAGAGAGAGAGAGAGAGAGAGAGAGACACAGAGAGACAGAGAGACAGAGAGAGAGAGACTCACACATATTTTAGGCCAATCCCCCTACAGTAAACCTCTCATCCTAGGATTTGTCTATCATGCAGACCCCTGGAGACAGGCATAGAACTGTGGAGGTTCTGCCAGAATAGCAAGATTATAACCACACACACACACACACACACACACACACACACACACACACACACGTGTGTGTGTGTGTGTATACCATATAAAGCAAGATTATAACCATATTATATCATATGTTCATGTATATAGCCATATATATGAATATATAGTCATTTTAGTAAATCCCCTTTATACATATGTATACACACATATACACAAAATATATTAAATAAATAAAATTGTCTTTGCTGGAATTGATAACTAAGTAAAATAGTATTTTCCATCTTGTGGTTCATTTACATGTGACTTATGGAAGGAGTAAAAATCTAGAAAGATAGCTTTGACAAAGTCCTGTTGTTCAAACATCTTATTAGAGATATCCACAAGTCAATATTTTTTCTATCTTTTATCACTATGCTTTTCCTTAGCCAGAAAGTAGGTGCTTTTACCAGGAACACTGTTCCAAATTATGCCTTTACTATCTTTCCTTGACATTTCAAATCTTTTTTAGGATACGTGGACTTTTTTCATATCTGTACCTTTTTCTTTCCCATAATGTCATTAATCCCATACCTGTCCACAATGAAAACCCTACTAATCTCCCCAACATAAAATATTTTACTATTACTTTATAAAACTGTAATCAATATCCATACACTCATATTCTGATAAGGCCTGCTCTGTTTTCATCCTTTGCTCACTTTGCTCTAACATCTACCATTTTGATATGTACTATTCCCTTATGGCTAAGAACCATATTACTTTTGTTCTTTTTGCCTAGTATTTCCATAGTCACCTGCAAATTCTAAGATGATTTATGAAAGTTTTGAAGAGCAGTGGAGTGGGTCTTTCCTAATACTTTGACCCTTTGGAAATAGTACACTACCAAGTTACATTGTGAGAAACAAGAATACATGTCCTTTATTCTGAGTAGAGCCATGTCCTGTGGGAAACATGAGGACCACAGTGGACATGATTGCTTTGACTTTAATCTCAAAGTCTATTGAGATCTCTAAAGCAGACTAAAATTAACAAATTTAGTCGAATGACACTATTTACTTGTGATTTTAAGCATCATCAGTGAAAAACAATCCTACCTAAAGGCTCTTTGTTGACATTTTAAGCAATCACTGTAATTAACTCCTTTTAAATATCATGCACACATTAACCATTCATGAAAGCATGTGTACATAGATGTACACATATTGATGTGTGCTATCTTCTTGTTTTCTTCTTATTTTGTTTGTTTTTGTTTTGTTTTGTTTTCCTTTTGGAAGTGCAATGGATTCAGTCAAGAGACTTTCACACACTAGGCAAGTACTGAACTACTGAGCTACATTCTCAGCCTGATGTCTGATGTCAAAGAGCCAGAGTTAAAACATTAGAATTCTTATCACACCCCTAGCAAATGAACTAATGTTGTGTGTGTGTGTGTGTGTGTGTATGTGTGTGTGTGTGTGTGTGTGTGTGTGTGTGTGTGTGTGTGTGTGAGAGAGAGAGAGAGAGAGAGAGAGAGAGAGAGAGAGAGAGAGAGAGAGAGAGAGAGAGAGAGAGAAATCAGGGAGAATAGTGTTACCTGTAATAACATTTAGTGAGTGTTAAATGAAATGACCTGTACAAAGCATTACTTGAGCAATTAACACATGAGTGATATGTGTTTGCTATTCCTATAGGAGCCTAAATTCCTAGAATATCATTAGATCATCATGATCTAATGACCTAAAGGTGAAGAAAAAAGAAGTTTTCTTATTAAAATTAATCTTTCCAGGTTGGGTAATACATTATTAGCAAAATAATAAGACAGGGTTTTGAATAAGGGCACCCATGTGTAAATATATAAAGACTCTAAAGAGACAATGATAATTTCATACAGTATGTATGTATGATAGGTAAATGTCTGCAAAGATAACTCACAAAGCATAGAGAAAGAGAGTGTATATTCACTGGTAGCAGAATCCCACACATCTGACAATTCAGTGGGTTGGTTCCGCATGCCTGTCTGACAGTGAATAGACATTATGGGTCAACATCAGCACATAGCCAGAAAAAAAAAAATGTTTGTTTTTTTCAGTAGGCAGAAAAGTATATCATATAGTTTATAAGTAGAATCTCTCTAGGCACAGGAAAAGATGAAGAGATAATATTGCAGTCAAGAAAGAAAAAACTTTAAAATTACCTCATTTTAAGTCAACGTGACACCCTCAGAAAATGATGAAGGCATAGGTCATATGTGATCGGAGGTTAAGAATAGATAAGGATTCCTATTTAAAACATACTTGGGGGTTATGTGCACTAAATAATATGGTATCTGATATTTGACCTTTATCATAATAGCTTTTGCAGTAGCCTTGAGTGGTTTAATAAAAAATCTGATGACAGAACGTTTTTAATTTTAAAGATTGTATTGTGAACAGTGTGGAAAGCAAAGGGAAAGATGCTGTAATTGAAGACAAAGAGATATATTATCTGGCTATTGAGTTAAATTAATACCAGAAAAAAGTGAGATGAGGGGGCTAAACAAAGGCATTATTCCCACAGAACTCACACTAAAAACAGAATATATGCATTAACAGATTTCTGAGCATGTCTAATAGGAGTAGGTGTCTCTTAAGAGACTAAAAAATTTCCCATATGCCACTGGGCTACCTTGCAGCTGCTCTGGTCCATAGTACATGAGATCATAAAAATGTTCTCATTCTGGTCTGTCTTTAAGTGAAACAGTGACTTACACTGAGTACCCAAGAATATTGCACTTGGCATGAACTCACTACAAGACAGGGAGTCTGAATTCTTTGAAGATACTTTACTCCGAGAAGGTCAAATCTGTTTATGTAGTGAGGACACATTGAGATACTGAAGCGAGGCAACCCAGCCAACATCAAAATATCTTTTCAGAAACTTCAGCACTGAAAAGTGAAGGTTTGAAGCCTTGATACAGGACCCAGTTTAGTATCTTAAACTTCTCTAGTTATTCGTGCTATGCCATATAAAAACAGAAACTGCCATGTCTGATTTTTCCACTGGATTCACAGTTGGGTACATGATGGTGTCATTATTAAGGAGCTTGTTTTGTGGCATGGTTTTTCTGTAGCAAGAGGGAAATAAATAATTCATACATTATTATTTCTTGCCTATAATTTTATATTATAAGCTTAAGGGTGAAGTGTCCAGATTTAGGTATCTTTCTAATTGTTGGCCATCATATTCTAAAACTAACACTTGAAACAGTCCAGTAACTAAAAGTAGAATAAAATGAGCATAGTAAACATTCAGAGAACAAAATATATAACATCTGATGATGAACAGTATAACTAGTGAATACAATGGAGAGGTCATACTCAGCAAGGCTTTTGATTGCATGAATTAATATTGGCAACACTAATTTAAAAAGAAAAATAAGGAAACAAAGTTGTTTGGGATTTATGAAGCAATTTATTTTACTTATTTTGTTTTGTGTTTTGAATCACTGGGAACTGAATATAGAGCTTCCTATATGCTAAGAAACTGGTCTACTACTGACCTATATCCTCTATCTGATTCCTTTAATGTCCTTCCAGTGTCAGCTATCAGAACATAAAGAGGAAATGGTAGATGATTTGTCTAATATAATATTTTCTGTATTAGTGAATATCAGTTGCATTATCAAAGATATATAATTATAATGAATAAAAATTCACACAATCCATTTATAATAAGAGAATAGCAAGGAAGAAATCTGACCTTACTGTAGATTATTTTGAAAATTAGAAGATCATTTGTAAACTGAATAAAAACAAAGGCAAATAAATAAGAGGTTAATTAATCTAATGTTCAGAGGTTGCAGAGATGAAAATGTAATAATTGGATATACCAAGTATAAGCTAGTGTTCCTTGAAGGCCAAGAAATATAAAGTAATATTTTTCCAAAAGATAATTACAAATGACCTCTTTTGCTATAAAGTACACTAACATGGAAGAAAGAACATAAAATCATAGTGAGCCTACTAAATTATTTCAGATGAGGGCCTCACTCAATATTGCAAAATCAAAGTCATGAATTAGGCAAGGATACATTATCACTGTTGGAAAAATAACATATAATTACATAATGCAACATCCTATGGATCTAAGACTTATTTGATATTTAAATTATCAAAACTATTGTAATGGATAAATAAGATGGCTCCATGGGTAAGAGCACTTGGTACAAGTCTGATAGTATAAACTCAATCCTAAGGACTAAAATGGTGAAAAGGGAAGACCACTGCCCAAAAGATTTTCTCTGACCTTCAGGTGCACCTCTGTCTCTCTGTCTCTCTGTCTCTCTGCCTGTTGCTTCCAGATCAGGATATAAAGTTCTCAACTACTGCAAAAGAACCATGCTTCTATGTTTCCTGCCTTAGTGATTATGGACTAACCCTCTGTAATTGTAAGCAAGACTTCAATTAAATGTTTTCTTTCATAAGAGTTTCCTAGATCATGCTGTTTCTTCACAGAAATAAAACAGTAACTAAGCCATTGAACAAAATCAATTTGGGGAGAAAAGGGTTTATTTGACCTCAAAGGTTAAAGTCAATCATCCAGAGAAGTTAGACCACCAAACCAAAGCAGGAATCTGAAGACTCAAACTGAAGCAAAATTGTAGAGAAATGATGTATACTGGCTTGCTTTCCATGGTTTGTTCAGTCTGCTTTTGTATACTACTCAGGACAACTTGCCCAGTGATCTATGCCCTCTAACCTCAATCTTGAGCCAAGAAAATGTCCCACAGAAATGCCTACATGACAATCTGATGGGGTCATTTCCTCAACTGTGGGTTCCCTTTTCCAGCTGACTTGATATTGTGCCAAGTTGATGAAAAAAAAAAATAACTGGCACAAAACTGAATAATACAATGTTAAAATGAGCTTTACAAAAAAAATTAAAATTAAATGTGATTTAAATTTTAAATATATTGCTATTTCCAACAAATTGTTTAGAATCAAATTATTGTTTCTAAAAGAAATAATAGAATGAATGAGGAGGGAAAAAGAAAGGGACATATTTTGTCAGAATTGAAATCTTTGTACAGTCTGTGAAATCCATAACTGTTGGAGTGTTTCATTTCTTTTTAATTTTTGACATTATACTTTAATTGTAACATTTATCCCTCCCCTTTCTCCCTGTCAACCAACGGTTCTCAACCTTTGCAATGTTGCAACCCTTTGTTACAACTCCTCATATTGTGGTGGTTCCTAACCATAAAATTATTTTCTTTATTACTTCATAACTGTAATCTGGCATCATGAATCATAATTTAAATATCTCATATCTAGGATATTTGATATGTGACCTTTGTGAAAGAGTTGTTGGACCCCCCAAAGGGGTCATGACCCACAGGTTAAGAACTGCTGCTCTAAACCCTTGCATATACCCCTTGCCACTTTCCTTCAAATCCACAGCCTCTTGTTGCACTAGTTGTTACTGCATGAGTACACCATCATGTATATACATATATTCTCCTAAATATAACCTGTTCAGTTTATATAATTTTACCTGTCTGTTTTCAGACCTTAATAGGTTGACAGTGGATAACCCATTGGTATGCTCTTCCTCAGACCAACTCTCCTGTTCCCAGTTTTCCTCAGTTGCCTGTAGTTCTGTGTAAGGTTGAAGCTGCGTACTACCCCTATAGGATACCTGAGAAAACTAAAACAGTTCACCCTAGTCTGACTCTAAGTTGCCTTTACTTACTGGAGCAAGTTTTGCCTGAACCAAATAACTTCAATGACCTATAAAAGGAGTAGATGTATGCATTGGAGCTAGGCTAGAAGAAATATTTTCTGAGAATCAATGCACTTCATTCATCAGTGGCTGATCATCACAAGTAATCAGAAAGAAATCCCAAAATCTTGAGCAAACAGTAAAATGTGTATAAGCAACACAGCACAGATGGTTGTGAAAGGAGGCTTTCCATGTGTTCAAATACAGAGGGAGTCTAATAGCACTCAGCATCCTGGAGTTCATAAGTCACTTTTAAACATTGCACTCAATATTTGTAGGTATTAGAAGAACGCTTGTCTGATGTGGGTATAATACCAAGCATGCATTCTCTGTACTTAATCTTAATGAATAACTTTTAGGGATTGGAGCATGTACTGCTTAAAGATTATTCATGAAAAGCAGCTCAAATGACTTAATAAATAAATAAAATTATATTTTGAACTGGCAATTTGAATTAGATTATCAAATGGAACTAATTAGGTGATGTTTTATCATCAGTTTGGTTTTTCCTATGATTGCAGTGATGTTTTTCTAATCCTTTTATATTAAATTATGAATGATTAAGAGTGTAGAAAAGGGGTCAGATGATTGCTGATTAAGACATATAGCAGAAAATCCTTGATTGTTTTGTTAATGATATGCATACTAAAAGTAATGTCAACACTTGCATGATCCCAACTCACTACCATTATTTTCTTTGTTAGAGAATAAAAATTAAAAGAAAATGCATTTTACTAGTATATAATAAAATGTGTATCAGTGTGTCTATTTTATGGGAATAGTATTATAAAATATGTCAAACTACATAATACACTTCACATGATAAGAATTAAAATTTTCTCCAAAAAAGGTAGTGGTCAAATGTCAAGCAAGTGTCTACACATGAAGTTCACATAAAACACCATGAGACTCATTCTTTACTGACATAGAACCTCAGATACACTATTACGGCTTTTAAAAATTAAAGACAGGTTTCTGGAATCCATGGTTGTTTCTCTTTTTTTTGACATATGTTATTGAGTATGGATATTTATAAATATTTGTGAACAAAAAACACACTCAATAAACACAAGACTGCCAACAACTTGGGATATGTTATGCCTCTATTTGTAAAATAAAGGAGTTAGATTATTCAGAATTAAAATTCAGAAAGCCAAATTGTTGTTGGGGATTAAGAAGGGGTGGAGAGATGAAGAGGAAGCTAGTTTGTTGTTAAAATGAATATGAAAAGAGTTCTGAAGATGAATACTGTTGATGTTTTTCATTATAAATGTACTTCCTTCTCTTAAAGAGCATACATCACTATGGTGCAACATGGCAGGCTTTACTTTATATTTCACTATAACCTAAAAATTTGAAAAAAGTCATGGAATGGTTCTTTTCAGACATATATTTAATGGTTGATGCAATTGATTCTCTATAATTACATTACTTATACATAATTATGTTACATATATAACTATATGATATAATGATATAAGTTACTTACACTTGCATGCATCTATTATTCACACACACACACACACACACACACACACACACACACCTCATAGACATATCTTCAGTGACTGTCATACATACTCCAAATTATTTCCAGGAGCTATCTTTCCTGAGAAATTTTTGATGTTCAAAGAGGAGTCACTTTATTGATAAATAAAAATGCCCCCAAAATTCTTTCTCTCCAGTCATATCTATGGAACTACTTCTAGGGATTATTATAATGAAACTCTGGCTCCCTTGCCTGCCAATGCATGTATGTAACCACAGTTCATTACGTCTGTAGACTCCTCTGAAACAGCTTACTGAAACATGAGTCAACCCTTGAGTTCTTGTTTGGCTTCCCTCACTGACTTATACTTCTCTGATACCTTCTCTCTTAAGGTTCTCCTGAATCAGTATCTTGCACATACATCCCCTCTGGTTCCAGGAGAACTAAAAGATGAAATAGTAATAGGAGCTGTCATATGCTCCTCTTGGGCATTTGAAAATAACCTCTTTAACGGTAGAATTATTGAATGGAAAATTACCAAACACTAGATGTATCTGTATAGTTTATCAGATTTCATATGTAAATTAATTATGGTCTAAAAATTCAAGTTTAACATTAAGTTAAGTACTTTGGGAATACACTGAACTTTAAAAATGTTATTCAGAGTATTTCAGGTCTGAGAAAACAGATTATAACCATTCATAAAATCTTGCCTATTATAGAAGACAAGTCCAGATGGATGGCACAGGAAATAGTCATGGACCTGATGTTAATATATTAATTTTATTATGAGTAGGTTGGCAGAAAACTTAAAAGAAACTAAAATATCCTTATGGACATATGGGAACATCAGGACATCTTTCACAATGGAGAAGGAGTATTGCTGAAAGATGATTACTAGCTATTTCCAATAACCTTTGCCAGAATGCATTAAATAGAACACATCATGGCTATTTGAGCTCATGAAATGACTCAAAAGAAAGAACAAGGCCCACAGCATTTGACAAGTATCCGGCAAAGACTTTTATGAAAAAGTAGATTCTTGTTGGTTTATATGCCAGCTCTTATACCATGAAAATATGAAAAAGGTAGTAATGAGAACACCAGCAGCTGCCAGACTGTGGGGGCAAGCTGGCACACACACACACACACACACACACACACACACACACACACCAGTTATTACCTACATTAAAGACTTGGAATTGTTATTTAATGGTCTGGAAGCATTAACATAAAAAGGGACAAGAATGAACACCCCATAGTCTGTATGCACAGAGAGTAAAGCTTCGTAAGTATAAAAGGAGAGAATTAAAATTTTGTTTGAGTTTATGTGTGTAGTGTAAATGTGTGTGCATATGGGTATGCTGTGCACTGATGCATACATCCCTGAATGAATATTTGGAACAGAGATTGATGTCTGGTTGTGTTTTCTGTGTGCTGGTGCATACACCCCTGCATGAATGTGTGGAGGTCAGAGGTTAATTTCGAGTGTCTTCCTCTATTTTTTTTTTCCACCTAAGTTTTTGAGACAGGGCCTCTCACTAAAGCTAGAGCTCACTGACTGACTAGCCTGGCTAACCAGTGAATCAGTCTCTTGGATCCTTCAGCCTCTGCCTCTCAGCACAGGAATTACGGTGACACAAATGGTTTTGAGTGGGAAATTGGGGTACAAACTCAAGTCCCCATTCCTGTGTTATATCTCTGTCCCAAGACAAATTATTTAGAAATGTGAAAAATTTATACTTCAAAATATGTGAAACATTTATAATCAACCTACTCAAAGTTGACATGGAAGAAGTACTGGTAAGCTAACTTTTTTAAAGCTTTCCAAGTTAATCACATATAGTAGTTTTACTATGCTTAATGTTCTGTCAGAGGCAAGTAGAATCCTGGTAAAATATGATCATAACTAAAACAACCCATTATTCTTGGTTTTTAAAATGTGTAATGTACAAAGACCTTCACTATTACTCAAACCATGTAGAATACATCAAATTATGTATCCTATAAAATATCTATAATAAATTTTGCCTGTTATTACTGTGACAAGGTATATTCATTTTTCTTATTTTGTGAAAAAAATAATGATTTTAAAACTCTACATTTTTCTTATTTGGAAATCCATCCTTGATCTTTTATAGGCATATCTGTGACCAGTTTAATTTATGTGCATGTGAATTACCACAAGCCCTGTGGATATTCTATATTGGTGTTTGTTTTAGACTTGGAGATTAACTTACTCATCAGTAGAAGCTTGTGTTTACTAAGTCATGTCCAGTACTAAGCTCTAATCTTTTAAACATAGCACATCATCCAGAAAAATTTGGAGTTCTTATATTTCAGATTAAATACATGAGAGAATTTAGACCAGTTTATTAACTTTTGAAATACAGTGATTCATGTTGTACATTTGCAAAATACAAATACCAGAATGAAACCCCAGAATGATAACTTTGCAAACCCGAGTTAATAAATGGAAGGAAAAATAATTATGAAATGAATTCATTATAAATACCAAACTCACTGTGTGGTTTTGTGTGTGATTTGTTACATAAATGTTTTGATAGAGATAGTGTATTGCTCCATACCGTTTTAAAGTCTATAACTGCTAAGAATGGTTTCCTGCGTATTTTCCCTTTTATTAGAGATAGATTATTTTGTCATACAATATATCCTGATTATAGTTTGCCTCCTCCTACTCCCCTCAATTACTCCTTACCTCCCCTTCCATCTGGATCTACTCTCTCAGTGTCTCTCATTAGAAAAGAACAGGCTTCTATGACAAAGCAACAAAATAAAATATAATAAGATAAAACAAAAAAAAAAAATCACAATGAAGTTGGAAAAGGCCAACCAACAGAAGGCAAAGAGCCCAAGAGAAGTCACAAGTATCGAGACCCACTCATTCACACACTCAAGAGACTCACAAAAACACTAAACTAAAAACCATAATAAATACACATAGGACCTGGTGCAGACCCATATATGCCAGGAAAGGAACAGGAAGACCTGGTGGGGAGGGAGGTGAATGCAGGGAGAGACAGCTGGAATTGAGAGGCATTGAAGGGGTAGTGAGGAAACCTACTGTAGTAGAAACTTCCTAAAATGTGTGAAGGTGATTCTAAGAAAGTCCCCAAATAATTGAGGAGAAAGAGTACCAAATAGCCATCTCTTGTCACCAAATAAAGTTTCCAGTACTGGGATTGGGTTACATCCAAATGAGTTGTTGGCCAAAAGGAGCCCATGGAAATTTCCAAACAATCCAGACAATAGAGTGGCTTTCCACAAACTGACTTCAAGCCAACATAGCTGAAGACAACACCCACACAACTCATTGAACATGGAGATGTCAAGTTGATGCCTACATAGAAATCTTACCACTATGTTCTAGAATGTGTCTTTGGTATGAGGAGGTACACTGCAGGCTACCAAAATAGAAAAAAAAAATTCATCAGTCTAGCCACAAAACCTTTGATCTACAATGTTATCTGCCTGCCAAATATGCTAGGGTAATGGTGGCACAAAGCTTGTGGAAGTAACCAATCAATATCTCAATTGACTTAAAGACCACACCAGGAGATGGAACCCATACCTGACACTGCTTATGTGACCAGGAACCAGAGACTAGAAGGCCAGAGACCGAGGGTATAAACATATACTACTGGTCTTTAAAAATTATGGAGTGAAAAAATGACTCTTAATGATAATGTGATATATTCCTACATATTTTATAAAAACAAAATGCTCACCTGTGCTAAAAATGATCTTAGTTTGGATATAGATTTTCATTTGCTACTATACAAATCACACACCTTATTTTTTCAGAATAATAAGGCATGACATTACCTCCTATTTTGTTTTATGTCACAGGTATAGTGTAAGTACACATCATTAAAGTATAATGGATATAAAATATCTTACAAGCTTTAATAGCAACTAACAAATTTGAGGATGCACTCAGTTAAGCATATGGTGATTATCAAACTAATCATATTATATTATATTCCTTGGAGAAATAATTTGATGCTATTAAATGAATTTATTCATCTCTTTTCTGATTTACTACTAGAAAAGAAGTTTAAAAATGATTGACTAAGGGACAAAAATGATGCACAAGCTGAGCTGTTGTATTTCTGTTTGGCTTCCAAACATTTGGTTACTGGAAATGGATGTTATAAGGACACGAAACACAATGAGTGATTTCTACTTATCATTTCATATTCTTATATTTTCTCATTAGAAATCATGTGTCACCAGAAGTCCTAGACAAGTATAAAACAAAATGAAAGAAGACACTGAAAGACAATTTATAGTGAAAAATCTGTCATCTAAGCAATGATAAGAATCTAAACTTCATTAAAATGTAGATGCTTAAATATCACACTACTACCTGAAATAAGTTTTTTTTATAAATTCCAGCATGTAACAGAATACAATATTAAAATATGGATTTTCATATATTTACATGTTATTAAGTCATATTTTTTAAAATTTGACATTATTATGGATAATATCTAATATGTAACATATGTTTATTATTATATTTAAATTTAATTTAAATATGTTTAAATATATTTCTAATTTATTAATGTCTGTGCTCAGAAATCATTAACCAATAATAATAATAATTATAATGGGAACTCAAAGTTTGTTCTTTGACCTCTCCCCATTCTTGGATCGACTTCTGTCTTCCCTTTGATAAGAATCACAGCATTTCACTGACTGATTCCTTGCTCTATACCTTGGGTATAGAAACTCAGAGAGAAGCATCAGAAAGGATCTAGCAAAGAGGTCCTACTGTGTCTTCCTGTTTGTTACCATGGCATCAGAATACTTCACACCTAACCATGTTTCTGCACCACTGTCCTCTATAGCAATTCTTATAGAACAGTTGGGGTGGAAGTAAAATACTTTTCTCAGCTTCTTTCTATCTCTTTATTGCTCCCTCACTGCTGAAAGATGGCTGTGTTGGGTCTGGGTTCATTGTTTGATAGCAGTATTTTCCTTAAACTCTGTAACCTTTCCTCTCATGACTTGATAAATCTTTTGCTCTTTTATCTTCTAGAGATTTATTATAATATATGGCTGAATTAAACCTGACTGATCTGACTGGTGATCTTTCTCCTTCACACACACACACACATACACACACACACACACACACACACACACACACACACACACACAGAGTGAGGAGGGGGGATCTTTTTGTAGATTTGCATTTTTTTCTCAGTAAGTCTTCTGTCCCTCTTGTATCCTCAGTTCCTTCTTGGACACCAGTATTCTGAATACTCGCTGTTTTATTGTGGTGACAACTGTCTCCTGAGAATAACTTTTATAGTATTTTCTCTGATGATTTCACACAATGTGTGTTATAGGTCACTGATTCTTTTTGCTCTTTGGTCTATTATCCTATTTATTCATTTTATCAGTTGTATTTTTCTCTCATTTACTCTTTTTTATATTTTTTCTTTTAGATTTTGAGATTATAACATAATGACTTCATCCCCTCTTTCTTTCCCTCCTTCCTAGCACACAATTTTAAGTAAATAGGTTAAGGGTTTCTATTTGGTTTCTTTAGAATGTTCAATGTCGCTTTTAACATTTTCAGATAAAGTATTGAATTAACTCTCCATATTTTGTTTATGACCATTGTTTCTTTAAATATTTTTATTTCCATATCCAATAGTTTAAGCAAATCAATTTAGGAATGATTATTCACATCTTATTTGGTCTGTTGGTTAGAGCTGTAGTGTCTGTAAATGTACAACATTTAATTGAGTAAAATGCCTATAAACACCAATAGACAGCAAGATTAGGTATTTATTCCCATCTTTCTGATACGATTCTGTCTGTAGCTCTCCTTCCAGAAATTCTAAGTCGTTTGCTTTCTTTCTCTGAGCCTGCATTCGCTTCCATTGTTGTAGCCTCTAAGTTCACATTTTATACAAATCTACAGCCAGTGTGTTTTTACTATTTCCGCAATAGATAGGACTTCATGTCTAAGAGTTTATCGAATGTGTGGTTGTTGACAATAATGAACTAGAAGAGTGTCTGCATATGGTCCCTGGGCCAACAAGCTTCTGCTGGGATACAGGCTTGTCCCAGTGCTTCAGTCTCTAGTCAGGCACCGTGGCCAATTAACCAGGTCCAGGATTTACTATTTATGGAAATGGACTGATATTTCAATACAGCAACTTGGCATCTACTTCCTTCTTCTTCCCGGGAAGCAGAAAATTACACTTCATACTGTGTTGCTTGGGGTTGAAAGAAGGATACTGTACAAAATCCCTTGACCACCAGTGCTATAATCCCTAGGGCTCATAGCCCACCAAGCCAAGTAGCATATAAATAGGACAGACTCTGTGATGCTATCAACAATCTGCAGTTCTGGTAAAAGACATGTCTTGAATTCACTGTAGCAAGCCAAGGTGATGCTGTTTGGAAGAGAAATGTTATAAATCAAGATCCAGAAATTTCACAATTATGCAGGTCTAGAGGCTTTGTTTTCTGTCTTGGTTTGGGGGTCAGGGGACAGTGAAGTCCGTACAGTGCTAGTTTACATAGGTGCAACATTAAGCTCCAGGGAAGACCTATGTTTATCTACCTGCACTAGCCCAATAAGTACCCGTCTCAAAGATCATGAAATGACTATAACCACAAAGCCCTAGCTCATGGTAATAATAGACACAGAGGGATAGTGTAGGAGGAAAGGAAAGAATAAGACAGGAAGTGAGAATTCTGACTGGATCTCCAGCCACTCACCTCTTCTTTTCTCTTCTCTGGAACATCACAATAGACATGCACTGCATGGGCCTTGCCCCTGCAGTTTTTAGCTCCTTATCAAAAACATGCATTTCTTCCCTCTGTGACAGGCTCATTCTTCCTTTCTTTATTAAATATATATTCTAATCTTGACGATTCCCAATTGCTTTATCTTCCAATATTGGTTCATTGAGATATTGGCAAAAAAGTTCTTCACCTATGAAAATTGTAGATGAATAATTCTGCTTTTTCTTTAATTGCCTTTCTTCTTTTATATGTATCCTTTAATCTGCTTCATGCTTTATGAATTTTTTGTGTGTAACATGAAATAGATATTGAGCTTAATTATTTCTGTCAGTGTGGTTACTTGGAAGGTTTATATAAACTTATTGAAAGAAAAATTATTTTTTAGTTGAATATAGTTTTATGACTTGTCAAACATCAGCATACTTGTGTGTGTGTGTGTGTGTGTGTGTGTGTGTATCTGTGTGTGTGCAGGTGTGCATCTATGCTTCTATGACTTCTAATCTACTGTTTTTCTTTTCTTTATGTAGTCTAAGAAAACAATGTCTTGATCATTGCAATTTCATATTGAAGAACATAAAATCTTGAAATCTAATAGTATCTTTTAACATTTTTGATGAATGTTATTTTTAATTGTTCATAATAATTTAAGTATATACATATGTTTTAGTTATAACTCATTGGTTATCATAAAAAATCTTGCTGGAATTTTTACTTGAAACCAATTTCATCCTTTAAATTAACTGAAATATTAGCATGATTGTTTTGATTCCTGAATATAATAAGTCTAATTTTTAATGTCATTTTTCATTTCTTGTAGCAAATCTTTGATTACTTGGCAAAGTTTTTAATTATCATTTACTAAACATATAACTTTGGTGGATTTTTTGACACAACTATTAATACATTTATTTTTTTCTAATTAATATCTACTAGTCTAACTAAAGTCACATGATAGCTTCAGGAGTAGTGTTTAAAAACCTTTTGCAATGTCTGCATAAACAATTGTGACATTTGTGAATATAGAATACTAAACTTTCAAAATAAAATGTTTCAGTTGTCATGCATACTCCTGTTGCTGTACCGATTAAATTTTCACCTCAAAGTGAAGGAAAAATTGTCAGAACAGACATCTCTTTTCTAACCTGAAAATTTAATGAGAAACTAGTAAATATTACACCAATAGTATGCTCTTCAAGTTTGGTGGAGTATTACAAGCATTAGTCTCACTTTTTGTAGAAATATGTTTCTATTTCATCAGTTTGAGTGCAGCCTGAGCAACAAAACAGGACAATGTCTACCCAAAATGCTTCTTTAAAGAACAAGGAACTTCCCTACTGTCAATATGCAGGTAGACATATTAATGCACTAAGATGACTTGCATATTCTGCTTCAATTAATTAATATGTTGGCTTCCTTTGATTGATTTTGAATGTTAACTTCTTCATTCTTTGGATAATAATACCCACTTGGCTAGAATATATTGTTCCCAAAATGGTTTGCAAATATTGCTAGCTCAAGCGTGCAAAGATTTTGTTTATTATCTTTCCATGTTCATGTGCTAGTGGTCTTAAATGAAAGAATTCAGCATTACCTTTTTGAGTTTCTGTCTGTTAATCATTCTTGGAATTTGCTGAGTTCTTAAGCTCATGGCTCATTGTTTCATATCAGATTTGGTAAAACACTTCATAATTTAACACTATTCTGTTATCCTGTGTGTAATTTCTACATATTTGAATTTGTGATATTGTTTCATGTACCTCAGATTCTTTTCAATTTTTTATTGTTTCTTTTATTGTTTTGAGAGTATAATACAATTACATCATTTCCTTTTCTTTTTTTCCAACACCATCTTTATATCCCTCCTTGCTCTCTTTCAAATGCATGATTTCTTTGCCATTAATTGTTGTTATGTCATTTTTTCTCAAGGTCTTAATGAATGCTTTCTAATACATATCTTCAATATCAATTGGACACTCTTCCTGCCTTCTCTTGAAGCTACTATTAAATATACCAATTTATTTCATTTTTATATGATACTTTTAAAATTTCCATTAGACTTACTGCTACTAAGTCCCATTATTATATCTGGTCAAGGTAACTGTTTTACTTTGTCACTGAGATTGGTTGAATATCTATGTTATAAAGATTATCTACAAAATCCACATCTGAGTTTTCCTTTACTCTTCTTCCAAGGTCTGTTTTTCTACATAGTGGTCATAATATATTATGCACTAACACATTTAACATTGTTTAGTTATGCTCTGGTCTTTGCAGCTAGCACCTTGTAAAGTCTGTTATCTTCTGATATCTCCTTAGTTTGATTGGCTCAGTTAAACTGGCTTTTCACCCTGAACTTTGGTTCATTTGCCTGTACTTTGTTGTGGTAGAATCCAGGGTCCAAGGTTTTCAGGAAACAACTCTAACTTGACAGATTCAAGCTGCAAACTACTCTGCCTTTCTCACCTTGAACTTGACAGATTTTGAAATCTTTCCCTGACCTTTCAGTCTCCAAATCTTTTTCCTTACTATATTTGTTTGTTTATATTAGTATGTGCATGCATACACGTGTGTTAGAGACTAGGTCTCCTTATTTTGCACATGGTAATCTTGTAATCCTCTTGGCTTTATTTCTCCCACTTGACTTTTATTTATAATCTCCCTCATGAATGTTCAATTTGGGAGTAATTCATGACTTTTCAAGG
The DNA here is from genome assembly GCF_004664715.2 of Peromyscus leucopus. Taxonomy (NCBI): domain Eukaryota; kingdom Metazoa; phylum Chordata; class Mammalia; order Rodentia; family Cricetidae; genus Peromyscus; species Peromyscus leucopus. The sequence goes on along the minus strand of NC_051078.1, from coordinate 16,615,497 downwards.
TGTTTATGGATTCATTTTAAGAGTCTTTTCTCTAATTTTTTCTTTTCCATGACTTGCATACTTAATTTCTTTACATTCTGGGGTGTCCAAAACTCTGTTTTGTGAAATCTAAGGCTGACCACATTAAAAGTGACTGCATGTGGCTTCATGCCCATATGCATGTGGACTGGGAAACAGAAGTTGGGTAAGACAGGCACATTTGAATCTCACCCAATTTACTTATGTCATAGAAGATGATTTAGAAGTTTCTAATTTGAATTACTTTCTAATTTCTCATTAATTTTCCCATAGCTTACATCTTTTTTTCTTAGAATAAAAAAATAGACATAACTGAGGACTTTTTAAAAGTAAAATGGTGGGATGAATTGTTGTTAAAGGGTCACACAGTATAATTAATATTCACTATGTTCTTAATTCAGTTAGTGTTCTTAATTCTGTTAGTGGTTTTCACAATAAAGTTCCAATTTGTCTATTACAGATGTGATTCTATTGGAAGGCGTTCCTATGTTTTGGATTCTACAGGTCTACCCAGATCTAATCAAATTCACATTTACGTTGGCAGCAACACAGAAGAATAGGATAAAAGCATCCCCTTGGTTTCCACTGCCCGTGAGATAAGATAGAGGCACACTATTAATAATGGGATGTCATTACACATTTCATTACACTTAAGCTATTCCCCTTCTTTCATACATATTAAGCTTCTCAAACCATGCACAACAAAAGATCCCAACAACAAAAGTGCAGGTAATAATCAATATGCAATTCTCCTCCCTATCACTCTCTTTGATGTGAGCAGGCTGGGCCAGGGGATGAGGATGTTCATGGTAGGGTTATTTTGAGCTACTTATTAGCAGGTCCTTATTACTAGCTCTCCCAGGCAGTTGTGACATGTTTTTAAGATAACTCTTTTGTTCCATGAAACCACAATGCCTACTTTAATCTGCAGTGAATTCTAAAAAAAAAAAAGGCAAGGAAAGGCCAATTAAATTATAAAATACCTCTAAGGTCCCTGCCATGTATCACTAGTTTTTACACGTTATACAATATTAAATTATAGAGATTTTAGTGAAAAACTCTAGCTTGCTTTGAAAGTAGTCTGTCAGCGATGATGTGTGCTCGCTCCCACATAATAACGGGCTGAGAAACTAAGCAATGACAATCACAGCTGAAGGAAGCCCATAAATGAAAGGACTTTAGAGAAGCTAGTGTTCATTGTACACATTTTGAGTGAACAAAAGATCAACTATTAATGCAGGAAACAACAAATGACACCTTATTGTGGGTGATCAGCCCCAACACCACAGAACTGCAATCCTTTCCTGTTGGTTAATTCAAGGCACTTATGAAATCAGTGCTTTATAAGCACTATGGATACTGACAATCTTACTTTCTAAAGAGTAGACAGTACTATTGTGATTTTTATTTTACTGAGATATGAAGAGGAACGGAATTATCAGGTTACATGGTCAACATAAAAGAGACATGTAAGCAGAAATGGGACTTTGAGGAAGGAGAAGGTGCATTAGCAAGAGTAAACAGGGAACAAGAGACGGTAATAGGGGTGGATATGATCAAAACACATTATAAACATAAAAATCCCATAATTAGAGCTATTATTATATAGAATTATGATATGCTAAAAAGAACATAATAGACAGACTGTAGATGATAAATAGATTGAACATGTGATGATATATGATTTATAGATATTTTAATGGATTGTTATAGATACATAGATACACAGATAAACAGATTAGGAATATATATATATATATATATATATATATATATATATATATATACATATATATATATATATGAAGCTACATACAAGTTTTGAATCTACCTCATGAAACATTAGGCTATACTAGCTTTTTGTCTTTGAACATTATTCATTGATTTTATTTCTGTACATTTGTTCTATACTTAGATGAAAACATGCCATCCCCAAGTAGCAGTACTTCACATACACTTGCCCAGTCTTTCTTAATATGCCACTTGAGATATTTTTTATGTCTTTCTTTCTTTGTCCTTTGATTTTGTTTTTAATGCTCTTGATTAACAAAATAGCTGTCATTTTGCATGCATTAAATGAGCCCCATGTAATGATTCTAACAATGTCCAACTGCTAACAAATCTTCCCTATTTCTTCCTCTATATAGAAATGTTACATCACAGTAGACATTCCTTATTTAATGCATTATTGCCCTAGAGCATACTGACTATCACTGATCTCCATTCCTTCACAATGATTACAAATAAGAATCGTTATTGAAGCAAACCACAGATTTTGAATGAAAGAATAAGAACCAAAGCCAGGAAATACCAGTCAAAACTCATTTTTCATAGCTCTGACATCTGTTTTCCCCAAAATATTATATTTTAACATAGTTTAAATAATATAATTATTTAGAAAATTCAAGGTGGTGGTAAAATGTTTGTGTTCTTTAAAATCAAATACCACAGTCCCAGGCATGGTGGTATTCTTTAATCCCTGCACTATGGGGCAGAGGCAAGCAGATTTCTGTGAATTTGAGACCATTCTGGTCTGCATGGCAAGTCCTAGGTCAGCCAGGTTTACACAGTGATATTCTGTTCAAAATAAAACCAAATAGTATCTTAATTAGGATTATCGTTGTTGCAATAAAATTCCAACGCCAAAAGTAACTTTCAAAGGAAAGGATGTATTTCATTTTACAGCTCTCAGCTAATGCTCCATCACTGAGGGAAATCATGGCAGGAACTCAAGGCAGGAAGCTGGAGGCAGGAACTGGAGCTTAGGCTAAGTGGAATTCCACTTACATACTTTCTCCTAGTGGTTTGCTCAGCCTGATTTTTTTTTTTTTTTATAGTAGCCAAGACCATCTACCCAAGGGTGGCACCTCCTACAGTGATGCAGTGACCTGGACTCTCCTACATCAATCATTTTTTTAAAATGCACTATCGTAGGCATTTTCACAATTGAGATTCCTTTCCAAACTGACTCTAACTTGTGTCAAGTTGACATAAAACTATCCAGCATGAGTACTATAAGCATTTTAGTTTCTTGGCCTTATACCCACATTATCAAAAGTGCATAGTTTCTTTTTGTTGAACAATATTCCTCTGACACTGGCAGTTGGTCACAGCAGTTGGGTTGTTTCCGGTTTCCAACTAATACAAATAAATCTGCCACAAATGTTCATTTGCTAGTCTTAGGGTGAGGGTAAGCACTCTATTATCTTTATTATTTGCAGATGAAGTGGTTATAAGGATATGTTAAATGTTTTGAGGAACTGCTGTCACATACTACAATGCAGTTGTCACAGTCTCTACTCACACCAGTCCTGCATCAGATTTCAAGTGGATCCCTCAACAGGACTTTGTCACTTCTGTATATTTTTTTCTTATGATCTGTCATATTTAAAATATGTACTCTAAACTTAGGTTGACACATGATCTCTTATTCACTTGTAACATGTAATCTTCAGTCCTCTGACAATGGAGTTGGAGATTGCAAGCATATTCCAGTACATCCAGCCATCCCCATAAAAAAACAATGTGAGCTGAATCTCCACCATGGAAATCTGTTGACAGGTTGAGGAAGTCTGTTGTGTTTGGGGGTCGTTGAGGGATATCTGTCATTTGGGATTTCTAGACATTTAAAATTAACTTTTTGTGCCGGGTGGTGGTGGCGCACGCCTTTAATCCCAGCACTTGGGAGGCAGAGCCAGGTGGATCTCTGTGAGTTCGAGGCCAGCCTGGGCTACCAAGTGAGTTCCAGGAAAGGCGCAAAGCTACACAGAGAAACCCTGTCTCAAAAAACCAAAAAAAAAAAAAAAATTAACTTTTTGTATGTTGAACCATATCTGCTTCTCTGGAATGAAGCGTACTTGTTCATGGTAGATGATTTTTTTGATGTGTTCTTGAATTCGGTTTACCAGGATTTTATTGCATCAATGTTCATGAGGGAGATTGGTCTGTAATTCTCTTTCTTAGTTGTGTCTTTTACTATTTAATAGTTTAGCTAATCCTAGATTTCTAAGCTTTTCAACTGGTTTTCATGAACGCATTGGACACAAATAACACAATTAATAATTTAATTGAAATGGAATTAAGCAGTGTTCTCAAAAGATGAAATACAGATGGCCGTGAAATACTAAAAAATATTCTGTTTTTGAGATAATCATATGTCTTGTAGCCTACAGTTGTATTAATGGTTTATAAATGTATTAATTTATAAATGACATAGATCATTATTCCTAAGTATTACAAATGGAGTATGTTTAATTGTATGACAATAAGTATCTCAGCAGATCCAGATTTTCCATCTCTCAAAAAGACAGTAAAGAATAATAGCTTTGTTATACTTTTATCAAATAAAATATCACACTCAGCAACTCATATAACTATGATACATAGCAACAACACCAGTGATAGTAATAATCTTTATTATTACTATTAATAGTTTTTATTCTTATCATGAATTTGTAATGTCTCATTTCTTCCAGTTTCCTATAACTTAAATTAGTTAATGTACGAATTAGCACTTAAAAAATCAAGTGAATTTTTTGATAAGGCTCACTATGTTCTGGGACTTGTTATGTAGACCAGGCTAGCCTCAATCCCATAGAGACCTCCACCTCTGTTTCCTGAGTCCTGAAGGCAAGTGTTACTCAGCCTAGAAAGAAACAATTTTTAAGTGATATATTTCATAAATAATGGAGTACAGTATTCCTCACCTAATATCATGATAGAGGAGGCCAAGATAACAGAAATCTATCTTTTGGATTAGATTATATATTTCTATAACCTTTTCTTTGCTGAATGGTGCTTATGGGTTCAGATATCAGTACAGTGGCTAAATGAACGATGATACATGAGGAATATTCTGTGACACATAAAATCCCAGAAAGTTTTCTTCCTAAGTGGCAATATGTGTGCTTTTTAATAGAGAAACTACAGTTAAGTTTCTGATATAGGTTTACAGCCTCTATGAGCAGCATTAAAGATTACTGAGCACCGTTGTCAAACTAGTGGTCTGTGAGACTTGTCTCTGCCATGTGTGACGTGTTACTCTAGAAACTACCACATTCCATATATACTTTTGTTGCAGAGATTTAAAAGATGTGCGGGGTGGGGTGGCGTGCATTAAAACCAGAAAGTCTCCAATGGACCTCTCTGATGTGCTGTATCACCTCTTCTTTTCTAGTTTTTCACCATTTGAAGCATGTCATCTCTTGTTTTGTAAGTGTTCTTTCTTTACTTTATTATTATGAATCGACAGAGTTTCACAGAACATATTTAGGGCCAGAACTTGTAGCATATACCTGTATCCTCAAACATACTGAAGGCAGAGGCAGGACATTTCTATGAAGTACAGACCAACCTGGGTAATATCCAGCTTATCATTGCATTTTTACCCAATGCCATCAAGAAACATTCTCAGAAGATTTAGAAATGGAAAGGTTCTTGCTTATACTTTGGTTCAGTGTTTTTCCAACCATCAACCTTTTTTAATCGTGTGCTTTAAAAATTAAAAATTTCCAGGCATTGTTGGCACATGCCTTTAACCCCATCACATGGGAGGCAGAGCCAGGAGGATCTCTGTGAGTTTGAGGCCAGCCTCGTCTACAGAGCGAGATCTAGGACAGTCACAGTAGTTTTATAGAAAGGATTAAGTATGGAAGGAAGATATGCTTTGAATGTGGACAGCATTATCTCATTGCCTGGGATTTTCCAACTAACACAAAGGAGAATAAGTGAAAGCCAGCCAGAAAATGTTCCCTCCCTCTGCTTCCTGCTTCACTGAGATGTGAAAAACCAGCCACATACTTTGGCTCCACAACTGTGAGATTGCTCCTGATTCTTGCTTTCCATTTATCCTTTTCTGCTTTTTTTCAACAAGACTATTTTTAATACCGATGTGTATTCTTACTCATGTTATTACTTATTTCTTTTAAAATTACTACCCACCAAATCAGCTAAATGCACTGTTTGGTTTTAAAAAGTTTAACTAAAGAATGGATGATCGTGAGTCTGTCTAAGTTCTTTGTCAAATGTGGGAAATAATTTGAGTTGTATAGTTCTTCAGTTTTAAGTTCCTTTTCTTCCTGTTTTGGTCTTTTTTAATTGTGTTTTTATCTTTCTGAGGCTGCAACTGTACAGATTCCAAAATATTTTAATGCATTTTAATAATCTGTAAGATGGTGATTTTTTCTTTTTTTTTCATTTTTTAAATTTATTTATTAAATTTAATTTTACATATCAGCCACGGATTCCCTTGTTCTCCCCCCACGCCCCCCCGCAAAGACTCCCCTGAGGATTGAGTTCAACCTGGTAGATTCAGTCCAGGCAGGTCCAGTCCCCTCCTCCCAGGCTGAGCCAAGTGTCCCTGTATAAGCCCCAGGTTTCTTTCTTTCTTTCTCTCTCTCTCTCTCTCTCTCTCTCTCTCTCTCTCTCTCTCTCTCTCTCTCTCTCTCTCTCTCTCCCTTTCTTTGTGTAGCTTTGTGCCTTTCCTGGAACTCACTTGGTAGCCCAGGCTGGCCTCGAACTCACAGAGATCCGCCTGCCTCTGCCTGCCTCTGCCTCCCGAGTGCTTGGATTAAAGGCATGCGCCACCACCGCCCGGCAAGCCCCAGGTTTCAAACAGCCAGTTCATGCACTGAGGACAGGACCCGGTCCCTCTGTCTGGATGCCTCCCAAGCAGATCAAGCTAATCAATCAACTGTCTTATTTATCCGGAGGGCCTGATCCAGTTGGGGGCTTCTCAGTATTGGTTCATAGTTCATGTGTTTCCTTTCGTTTGTATATTTGTCCCTGTGCTTTTTCCAACCTTGGTCTCAACAATTCTCACTCATACAAACCCTCCTCTTTCTCACCAATTGGACTCCTGGAGCTCCACCTGGAGCCTGACAGTGGATCTCTGCATCTGGTTCCCTCAGTCATTGGATGGGGTTTCTAGCATGACAGTTAGGATACTTCAGAGATCTATTCAGAAACCCCATCTAAGGACTGAGGAATCTGGATGCACAGATCCACAGCTAGGCCCTGGGTGGAGCTCTGGGAGTCCAATTAGCGAGAAAGAGAAGGGTTTATATGAGCGAGAGTTGTTGAAACCAAGGTTGGATAAAGCACAGGGACAAACAGCCAAACGAAGGGAAACACATGAACTATGAACCAAAGGCTGAGGGGCCCCCAGATGGTGATTTTTTTTCTAATTATTTTCTCTGTATTTTTTATATGAATACCTTTTATTCATTTATCTAAAGTTTACTTTTTTACCTTCTCTCTAAAATCTCTAAATAAGATCAAAAGAGAAACATAAACAACAAGCCAGCCATAAATTATTTGACCTACAATGGTGTACTGCTTGCTTGTGTAATACGGTACATCTGTGGGAGTAACCAACCAATGTGTGATTTGAATGAAGATCCACTCTGCAAGATGTAATCCATACCTGATACTGCTCAGGTGACCAAGCACCTGATATTGGATAGTTCCCGGACTTAGGATATTCTGCTACACTCAGCACTTTGCTGAGTCGTTATCAGAGAAGTTTCCTTCTGTAGTCGATGGGAACAAATACGGAGACACACAGCCAGAGTGGGATAAATCTCAAAAACAGGGAAGGTGAAAGCAACTGGGAGGAGCAGAGGAAAGGGAAACTGTAATTAGGATGCATTATAGGAGAAAAAATTATTTTAATAAAAGGGAGAAAGGGATCAATTGTCTTTTTTTATTTTATTGAAAATAGAGGGTTTTTTTGTTTTGTTTTTTTCGTTTTTGTTTTTTTTTTAAGAGTTATTTATTATGTATATAGTATGAATGACTGCAGGCCAGAAGAGGGCACCAGATCTCATTACAGGTGGTTGTGAGCCACCATGTGGGTGCTGGGAACTGAACTCAGGACCTCTGGAAGAGCAGCCAGTACTCTTAACCTCTGAGCCTACTCTCCATTCAGATCACAGTTTTCACTTTCCCAACTCCTTAAAAATTTCAATTATTTTAATCTTTACCTCTAGGATTTGCATTTGATTATTTCCTTATGCTTTCCACTCATTTTAGAGGCACATTATTCTAATATCATTGTCATAGTTTCTATTACATTAATTTTTTTATGTTTACTGTGGCTATTACATTTACTGTGGCTATGTTCAGGTACTCATTTAGTAACTCCAATTGTGGACAGTTAGATTCATACACATTTACATTTTAAGGTATATATTTCAACAAATACTGCACTGTCATTTTATCAGTTTTTAGATATATTTTATCTACATACCAGGTACTTTTGGTGATGTATTGCAGGAAGTGTGGAGTCTCACTATTTTTTTTTAATTTTTTTTTCTGAGAAATTTTGTACTTTATTATCTTGCCTGGGGCTGATATCTCTATCTACCTCACAGTATACAGCTGCAGTAGATTTTATTACATAATTTTCTATTTTATTTTTTTTTGGGGGGAGTATTTTCTCTTAGTCCCTTCCTCCCTTCATTTATTTATTTGTTTGTTTATTTATCATTTTTTACTTTTGTGGAAAGGCAGATTTTATTCACAATTTATGGTTATCCCATGATTCTTGCGGCTTTTACACACATAGATCTCAATCAGAAGTTCTATCTGTTTGATAGAACTTCTTCAAAGTTAAAGCAAGTTCTCAATTATTTTTCAGAGCATTCTCTCCTATAGGGACTTGACTTCTCTGCACTTGTACAGTCTAAAAATCAGCCGGGAGTACCAGTCAAGTTCATATCAGTACTTCCCTTGTTTCCTTCTTCTCAACTCTTCCTGATGTTCTAGTCAAGCCATACTGAGATTATAAATGTGTTCCCATTTATCCTACATCTAGTTAGTACCATTTTTTCCAGTAAAATGCTCTACGTTTCTTATTCTGACATGACTGAATTTGTTGTCAGCTACAATTAAAAGAACAGTGTTGGGTTTTTTTTTTTGTGTGTGTGTGTGTGTGTGTGTGTGTGTGTGAGAGAGAGAGAGAGAGAGAGAGAGAGAGAGAGAGAGAGAGAGAGAGAGAGAGAGAGATTGACCTGGTGTGAAAGATGAAAACAGCCACCATTCTCACCCTGGAGATTAATTTTATTGTTAGTCTTGCTCGAATTCTACTTTTCTCAAATGCTCACAATATAATATAATCATTTTATGTTTCTAATTTGTTTTCTGTAGGGTGGTCACATTGAAGCTCTTCTATATTACAGTTACTAGAATGTCAACAGAACTTTATTTTTCTAGAAATTCCATTGGATAACACTAAACTCAGGAAGGAATGAAAATATGTAGATGTTATGATTCCTTAACCAAGTACTACTGAACAGAGTAAGTAGATTATAAGCTAAGTGCACTCTAAAACATTGACAGGCAACATGGTGAGCACATACAAACTCGTTTGGAACTCAGGACTGTCAACCTTGCAAAAAGACTATCATGAGAGGTTAAAAAATCTGCATAAAGGAATGTAAAGGTGCTTATGTGATTGACTACATGTAACCTGACTTAAAGAACACTTACAACCTTATAAGAAAGATGTTGCCAAAAATAGGTATTTACTAGGTGTCTGTAATTGATTTCTGATAAGGTTTATTTCCTTACACAAATGTTTTATTATTGAGTGATTTAAATCAAGTAACTTGTTTCTAAACTAATGCCCCCCTTTTGATGCTCTTGGCACAGAAGCATTGTTACATACAAAGTTCAATCAAGATGAGTAGAATACTTTAATTTTGCACTTCTTATGACATCAAGATGACTCTAAACTATGGAAATTTTTTCCAAAGTATTATTATCATTTTTACGCTTTATTTTTCTTTGATACAGAGCACTATAACCTATGCATTTCTCCAATCAAATGTCTACCATTCCAGTGTACTTTTGGATTTAGCCCTATATTATAATGTTAGTCCAGTCTACAGTCTTCTATCATTGATAAAAGCACCAGTTTATCAATTAGATCATTACAATTAGTCTGAAATCAAAAGTCTAATTGTAACGAATTGTCTTGAAAGTATTCAGCTGCCAGTGTTTGTTTTAAATATTTAAGTAATGTTTTCTCCTCAGTCTCAATAATTCCTAGGTTAATAACATCTGATTACTTTCCAAATAGAAATGCAGCCTCTGAATTGACTTACATGTAAGTGATTACTGAGTGGCTTCTTGCTCCTTTGCTGAAGAAGCAGCTCAGTCCATGCACTTCTATCCAAGGAGCAAATTAAATCAATCTTTTCATTTAATATGACATTTTCCCTGATAAAAATGGAAGAGGAAGATTGATAATTTTTCTCTCATTTCAAGAACGGTGTATATATTTCATAACCTATAACATAGATTTTCACTTCAGAGGCTACTTAGTTTTCAAGCACATAGGGAGAAGAAGAAATGTAGTTTCACATCCCTCCCAGACAGAAGACTGCATAAATCTTCAATATCTGATTATCAGATAAAGGGAGGATGGCACTGAGCTCCAAAGACTTAAAGGACTATTTTTGTTCCCATTCAAAACTGTCTGATATAATGAAGCCCCTTACACAGTATGTCTGACACTGCAGAAGCCCTGACCTCAGAAGCAGCCTGAATTATTTGCTAAGAAGGTTGTTTCCCAGGATGTATTCTACTCAAGTACCCTTGCAGAATTTCTGTGTTCCTTGAGTGGCCAGTCACAGAGGACTTGACAGTCATGAATCAGAATTTGTATGAAACAATTGCCTTTGATTTGAAGTCAGTGCTTCCAGGAATGTCACCTGGAAGTCAATTTCGTGGGGGAGTGGAGGGGGCACATAAACTTAAACAGCAGGCTGAAACAAATTCTATCTGTTGAGGAGGAAAAAGCATAATGTTTACATTACCTGGGGCAGAAGTTTGGAAAGTTAGACACCTGCTGAAAGGGAAAGTGGTGAGAAAAATGCCATGTGAGATGTTAAAAAAAAAAAAAAAAGAAAAAGACTATCAGCAGCTCTGACAATAGGTCATTAAATTTCAAATAAGTACAATCTAGAAAACTCATGTACTGAAATAGTCTTTTTTTTTCAGAGTTAAAAGTCCAAGAGGTCAGAGCAGTAGCTGAGAGCTCAGACTTAAAACCGCCTTCTTACCCTTCCTGCTGCTGTCCTTCCCCTCAGCAAGAGAGCTGCTTCCTGTGTATACATCTTTTTATTGACTTTCTGTTCTGCCTTCTCATTGGTTGTAAACCCAACCACATGACCTCCACCTCAACTTGTGGCATGTGGAAGGACTCCATCTGATTTCTAAATTTCATTATTTCTTAGCATATCTCTTCCAAAGAAATCTGCAAAGAAGACTTAAAGAAGAGAAGGGCCAGGAGAGGCAACTTAGGGTCTCATAGAAGGCAGAAAGTTCAAAGGAGACTGTGTAAGAGTCGGGATGGAATCAGACTGTGAAATATATTCTCATAGTAGTTTTTGGATAGGATTTAATTTATGAAACACTCATTACATTTGTTTGCATATTAAATTATCTTAAAATACATGGTAGTTTTTATTAGTAATAATAATGAATAGAAAAACTAACTTTAACAGATGTGAATCCTGAACATGTTGAAAAAAGAAGGCAGAAAGATGATAGAGAAGTAAGCAAAGCAAAGTTAACATGGGTTAGCTTCAAGAATGGCATGGAAAAGGATATCAACAGAAATTTTTTGCCAGATAGCTATGTGTATTTTTTAATCTTCAGATGTGGCAGAAGGTTTTTGCAGAGGGTTGGGGGTTATAGAATACCTACTAATAAGATAAAGTACCTGAGAAGTCCCTGGGATTGTTACTAAAGAGTTACATGAATTGGATTTCTATGTATTTACCTTCAATCAAATGCAGGGAGTTCTATTGCACTGGTGTTGCTGAGTGACATTGTTTAATGGTGGAACTTTTGTTTGTCATAGTCAAGATTTGCACATAGAAAGGTAACTTTAATGGAAGCTTAGTTTTCAGATTTGACAATTCTGCAAAGCAGGGTATCTTGAAAACTCTTATATACTTAAATATTGGGAGGCAAATCCAGGAAGATCTCACATAGGTGATCAGACATAGTGAGCTCCATGCTGGCCTGAACTAAAAACTGAGACCTTGTCTCACAAAAACAACATCTGCAAGATCTCAATCTTAAAAATTGTAGTTATATGTGTATTATGAAAGCAAACTGGGACAGAGGGAAGGTCCCTATCTAATTTAAGTTATTGCTCTCCAAAATCTGTATAATTTGACTTATTTAGCTTAGTATATAATTATGCCAAAAAAGGATTGAAGACAGAAAAAAAAGTTAGACTGATTTTATCATTTTTAACTATGACTAATATAGGTCAAAAAGAGTCAAAGTTAAATGTTCCTGTTTTCTAAGTGTTTTTAGGTTTGTGTTGACCTCCAATGATAAATAACCACAATAAAGGTACCATTGGTTTCAGCCCCTTGTTTCTTTGTATTTTCATACTATACATTTGGTGATCTGACTTGTTTTTCCAAAAGGAGCTATAAGGTTGTCATTGAAGAGAATAGACATCTTTAATATATTTGAAGTTGTATTTCAGTTCATTGTTTTACAAAGAACCATTCTGAACAAATTTTTAGTGCAGTAAAATCCACAGCCTTTTAGCAGGGAAAGGTACTGTGAGTGGTAGGAACAAATATAGATGAGGCAATGGAGCAGCTTCAGAAGCTGGGACGGTTTAGTCTTATCAAAGTGTGATACAGAATGATATGGTTAACACAACTGAAATCCAGACAGAGAGGACAAAGGAGTCTTAAAGAAAAGTAAGTTCAACAGTCTTGAATAAAAATTCAAAAAAAAAGGGTATCAGTACATCCTTATAAACACTGCTTCATAGGGAAAATGATAGAGCTTGGAGATGAAATTCAACTACTGAATAGCTTAGACGCCATGTTTCATACCTAAAATGTGATGTTTATTAATATCATTTTGCTGGTTAAATTAGATTAGTTCTTTTACTTTTGCTAAGTTGTGATTGATACACAAATATGAGATCACAAGCCAAGGCATAAAAAAACTCCATCTCCAAAAGTTTCCTTACCGTCTCACTTTTTGTGATAGTAGTAATCAGAACACTTAGCATAAGATCACTTCTCTTAACAAATTTTTAAAGGCACACTACAATGCCATTAGCCAAGTTCTATGAATTTTAGCAGATTTCTAGAAACCATTCACCTATATCATTATCCCCAATCAATCACAATTTCCTCTCTCTATGCATCTTCTGGAAAGCACAGGGACCTAATATGCTTCTGTAAGCCTAACTGCTTTAGGCATCTCATGGAAGTGGAATGATCAAGTGTGTGTTCCCTTTGATTGAACCCTTTTACGAAGCATAATGTCATATAGGTCCATTCAGATTGCAGAAAATGGTAAAATGTCCTTTTTGTTATGTCTGAATAATATCCCACTGGATAGTCCCATACCCATGGTCATTCAGACAGGCCAGGGTTAAAGTCAGCAAGCCAAAAGACACAGTGACATGAACCTGGGAAGTGACCTGGAGGGAGGATGGGCAGACCATCAGTATAGGGAGTAGTTACTTTGTTAAAAACATACAAAAGTGTTAAAAAATAATTTTATTTAAGAAAACGGTATAGTGTGTTGTGTGTTTGTGTGTATGTGTTTGTGTGCATGCTTCTCCATGCATGTGAATGTGAGGACCAGCCATCTACATTTTAAGGTAGAAATGTTAAAATGCTTTGGTACTTTGCATTCAGAGGACTGAAGTACTTTTGACAATACCCATGGCTTACAGTTTTTAAAACCACCAGTGGATATGCAGAATAAAGTATAAGAAGAAAAAAACTAGAAACATAAACCTGTTGAAAATACTATTCAAACTTCAATTAATGCATAACTATTTTATAAATGTGTGACAGTGTGAGCATTGCCGGTAAGAACATGAAGCTGATGGAAAAGTTTATTTCTCTTCCTTGTGAACTCTTCCGTCCGGCCAGCACTGAAATCATGTTTTGAGATCATTCTCAAATCTCCTAGAATACTTCTTGCTCATTGAAAATCTTACTGAATACCTACTGTCCCCTTTTCTCTAAGTAGCCAATCTCCTGAAAATTTTATTGCATTCCTGTAAAGCGCAGTTATCTGGCAATTCGTATTTACTTATGTAATTACATCACGTCACTTCTGGTGTTAAATGTACTTATCCTCAACTTCTGGGTATGTGCACGCATGTGACTAGCGTTTAGTTTTTTCTAGTTCAATTTCTGATAAAATTGTACTGAAGTGAGGCCACAAAGTGACAGAAGAAATTTTTTTTTCTAAGAATAGGTAGCAAGGCAGTGGTTTAAAATTACTAAAATAACCTTACCTGAAAATCAGTAGTACCCCATCTAGGCTACCATTAAGTAAGAAAATAAATCTATATTTGAATCTGGATAAGCAGTACATTCTTAACCTTAAGAAGTGTCCTTTTTTTCATTTATTCTACAGATATTCACTAAGCAACTACCGAATTGTACGCTAGAGTTACCCAGGAAAAAAAGAGCAGACAGGCAACAGGCAAACCTTAAGGCAAGGACAGAATATGAACTGAAAACCACTAGGAATAATGGAAATAACATAATAACAAATCTAAGAGCCTAGGAAAAAAAAAGAAAGCAGATTTTAAAGCATCATCACGTAGACAGGGAAGCTGGCCTAGAAAAGAGGCAAAAACAGCCATGGTACTTATTTGGACCAAATGACTGCTTTTGTGTCTTTGTTATTTGTTTTGATGTTTTCACTACATATTTATTGTATGGAACTTCTCTCCATCATTTTTTAATGGAAACTAGATTCTTCTCTCATACTATACATCCAGACCACAGTTCCCCTTCCCTCCCTCCCTCCACTCCTCCCAGATCGCCACCACCACCTACTCTCTCCTACAGATCTACTTGCCGTTCATTTCCCTTCAGAAAGGAGCAGGCTGCCAAGAGACAAGAAACAAACACAACAAAACAAGATACAGTAAAGCAAGACAAAAGATCTCATATCAGCGCTGGACAAGGCAACCCAATAGGAGCAAAGGGGCTCCTAATGTTGGAGTCAGATGCCTCACTAACTCTGGTTTTTAAAATCCCATCTCTTGAAAATTTCTTGAAACCCTTATCTCTTCTTTATACCAGGCTTGCATCTCTCCCATCCATCCCATCCATTGGCCTAGGATACAAAGCCTCACCGAATGAACAGTTTGGGGCTTGAGAATGTACCCCCTCATTTCTAATCCTGCACTCAGCAAATACAGGCCACTTACACCTTTGTTACTCAGATTATTATGACATGCAGATATCAGCCACAGGCTAGAGAGGAGAGGATTCTAGCACCTCCTGTAATTCTGTTGAACTCTAAGAATGTCTCATATTAAAATTAGACCATAAAAATCAATTTCTTATAGGAAAAGCACAAAGAATCAGAACAGTCTTTATTTTGAAAAATTAAGCCAAGCATTTGTAAAAGATGCATTTGCTACTCTGCTTATATGAAACTTATCGTTCTAATTTGATATCTTGCAACTAAGAATATCTGAATTCCTTTGCCAGAAGATTTCTCCTCAGAGGAGAGAAATTCTGTGTCAAGGTAAAGCAGAGAAGACAGAGAGGGAGAGAGAATTAACATTATGTTCACCCAAGTTTCTGATGCAACCTCAAGCAATGTAAGAAAGAGATGAAAGATGAGCTTGCTCACTCCCTGAGACATATCTCTGAGATGTGTATTTTCTATCAGCCCCCAAAAATCTTGGTAGATTTGGGTTCTGGGCATTCAGAAAGGCTGTTAAGTTCACAGTGTCTGCTACTTATTATATAGCCTTTGTCTCAGTGCTTTAAACAGAACCACTTTTCCTTCACACTTGTGGTGATTCTGGAAGTATTACATGGCTTACTCTCAAAACCTCAAGAGTGGATAAATTCCTAGTGTAAGATGCATTGAAAGATTAAAAAATAATATCAAATAGTGATGTGATATAAAGCAGCCATCTCATTTCCCCCTGTCTTCGGTCATAAGTCAACTCCCGTTTACCAGTGAGTGATGGAGATGACCCCAACCCCACCCCCGGATGAGAAGACAAAGATGTCCTCTTTTTCTTGGTTGAAAATGGCAAAACAAACGTAGTGTAACTCAGTCCTTTTTTGTAATAATACAATAAAAATTCAGAGTAATAAGAATTCTGATCCAAGACTTAGGAAAACTGGGTGTTCTTGATTTGGGAATTAAAAACAACAACAATGGCCGGGCGGTGGTGGTGCACGCCTTTAATCCCAGCACTCGGGAGGCAGAGGCAGGCGGATCTCTGTGAGTTCGAGACCAGCCTGGGCTACCAAGTGAGCTCCAGGAAAGGCGCAAAACTACGCAGAGAAACCCTGTCTCGAAAAACAAAAAAAAAAAAAAAAAAAAAAAAACAAATGATAGAATATTAGAATATTAATCTCTTGTAGATAAGTCTCCACAGGCTAGTGATCTGTTAAGTCATTATGTAATGCTAAGATCATCTATACTTATCTAAAAATGTCAAATCTTTTGATAGGAGGGGTGTATATACTTCGATCTTTTTTTCTAAATATATGGTCACAAAGGGAAATTTGCATATTAAAATGGAAAGAAATTTAATTGTTTGTATGATCCTACCCTTTAAGTCTATGCACCCCCATGCAGAAATGGACAGTTTACAGATATGTAATACATCCCTTCTCAGGATATTTTATGGTCACAAAAACAGTGTTGAAGTATCACTGGATGTCCCTCCAGTCAAAGAGCTGTATTTTGGTGTGTATCACTTCTCTCAGTGAACCGTACTGTACTGTGTGTCCCTTCTATCCTTTCATTCAGTGAACCATACTATGCTGTGTACTCTTCTATGTCAATAATACACATTCAACTCTAAGGTTACTTCCAGTCCATGTAAAGATAAGTGTGCTATGCCGGGCGGTGCTGGCGCATGCCTTTAATCCCAGCACTCGGAGGCAGAGGCAGGCGAATTTCTATGAGTTCGAGGCCAGCCTGGTCTGCAAAGTGAGTTCCAGGAAAGGCACAAAACTACACAGAGAAACTCTGTCTTGAAAAACCAAAAAAAAAAAAAAAGATAAGTGTACAAGTGTATTAAGCATTATAATATGTAAAAGTAGACTCTTTGAGGTGTATAGTATCACACTTCTACTTTTATTTCCCTCCTGGTTCATTAAGAAAAATCAGTACCACTAGATGAAGATCTGTTGCCTACAAGGTCCTCATGTCTCTATTCAGTTGAGGATCATGAAATTTTCTAAAACACAATGTTGAGACTTTTAATACTGCATTTGAGTTTGCTTAAATACACATAGTAAAATCTCAGTCAAAAGGAGGCTTCAGTGCTTCCATGAACATACTTAAGTGGCATTACAGAGAATATAGAAAACTTAGGCTTTGGGTTATCACTGAAAATTATAAATAGAATGGGAAAGAAATGTATCTGTGAGGATTTGCTCCATTTGTTGACTACTATAATGAATAATTTACTAGATAACCTGAATAGTTTTCAGTACTACTCTGTGGGTTCCTTGCATTAACTCACGGCACCTGAACACTTAATATTCAGATTTCAACAAGAACCGTAACATCACAACAATAATAATTATTATCGTGGGTAAAATTTCTTGAACTCTGAATGTATACCAGAAAATCTTCTAGGCTCTGTACTTCCAGATATGTATTAAAACACTTGATTTTCCACAAGAGAGGTAGATATAATTAATACCTTTATTATGCATAAGGAAGCTTAAATTCTTGATTCATAAATTTTTCAAGGTCATACAGTATTATGTGATAAAGCTAAGGTATGTATACAGGCAGTAAGAATTGTGGCCAGTATGCTATTCTGAATACAGCCATATCACAGTAATCACTGGGATAGTGTGAAAATTACAACATGAAATTTTTGCAACAAGGTATGCAACCAAGCAAGGGCCTTAACCTATCTTTCCTTTTCTCTGGAGCATTTCAGATACAACTGCGAGAAGACTAAAAAAGTGTTTGATTTAGAATTATTTGGAAGATGTAAAATTAAGTTTGCCGAATGATACCTTGTCAGCATATAGATAAAAAGGATGGGGTCTCTAGAGGTGGGACATGCAAAAATATTTTACCTTTGGATTTAAAAGATGAGATTTTTCAAACAGATGTTTGAACATACATAAAGGCATATGTATCCGGTTTGATGCAATTCATTAATGATGAAACAAAGGTACTGGTAGGAAAGATGTGCTTGTTCACATTATCAGAGGTGAGAAACTTAAGATCACAAATCTGACTGGAATCAAAATATGACAGAAACTGGAATTATTTCAGAAGGCAAAGAAAGTGTTTGGATTAAAACGAACATTTCTCATCCCTGTGTTTGCGAAAATTGAGACGGTTGTCTGTTACAGCCATTGCTCAGCTGATCTCTTCTGTCTAAAGTCCTGAAATGCCAGCTACTAGAGAGCAACTGGAGGAGTACTTATTAGCATCATGATGCATCTTCCAAAGCACCCCTGATGGTAGACCAGCTATGTTATGAATACAATGCAGTCAAATGCTAAAACAATAATCAGTGATGAAGCATAAAATGTAAATGAATTATGGACAGCAGTGAAAGTGTGTCTGTTCTATTTTTTTTTTCTTTAAAGAGGAAGGCTGTATATTGTAAAGATTATTTTTTCTTTCCCAAGGGTTAAATATATTGAATTAGAACCTGCATTAAAACAAAGACATAGGGTCAAAGCAGGAGAGCAAATATAGTAAGGCCAACAGTGTCAGAGCTTAGTATTCAAGTGTTTCCTCTTAATCAACTTGAATGTACTTCTTTATGAGTCCTCAAGTATCATTAAGAGAAAGGAATCTATTGCTGCAGAATGCAAATTCAAAACACACTTAAAAGTTATGATTTTATCTTTATCATCCTTGTGTACATTGATAGCAGAAAGGGTGTGTTTTCATTTTGGTCAATGTCAATATTCAGTCACATACTCAATCTGTATTTAATGTAAATTCCTCAGATTTGGATCTACATATCCTATGATATTTGGTAGATAAGCTCATTCAATATTACTAAAAATAAGCACAGTGTGTCTGGTGTACTGATTAGCGTAAATCATCAATTTCACAAGATCTGGCAACATCTAGGAGAGAAAACTCTAGGCACATCTGTTCTCCTAAGATTATTTAGATTAAGCTAGTCTCTGAGAATAATTTTTAGGGATTATATTATTAAGTTAAATAAGGTTTATTTAATTATTTAATTAAATTATTTAATTAAAATGAAGATGTAGAGGTTTTAACTTAGGTTATATTATTAGGTTAAATAAAGAAGACCAACCCTAAGGAAGGGTGGCAGCATTTTATGGAATTGGGGCCTGGAAGTCCCAGAAAGGAGAAAAATAACTGACCAGAAGCTTCTGTACTGAAGAAAAGGACTAGTTTTTTTTTTGTTTGTTTGTTTGTTTTTTTTTAAGTCCTGCTTCCATGCCCTTCCTGATGGACTAGATCCCTGGAACTGTAAAGCCTAAACCAACCTTTTCTTTCTTAATTTGCTTTGGTCAGAGAATTTTATTACAGCAGCATAAATAACTAAGGCAGCTGAGTTAACTTAGTCAGTTGAGAGCAAGTAAGGCAGACAAACAAAGCTATAGGCTTTGGTAGATGATAAAACAGGCAATATTTCTATGTGGCCATGAGCTCCGTGTAAACTAAATTTACTCAACTGGATAGCAGAAGCAATATCTGGCTCATAGATATTTCAAATATAGGTGAGGTGATGGAAGGATATTCATATGGACAACCTTGTGTGTGGTCAACCTTGCTCATTGTCAAATTCACAAAGAATTGGAATGATGAAATAGATTATGATTCAAGAAGAAGATGTAGAGGTTTTAATGTTTCATGGAATCTCCTACATTATCATCCAAGCATCCTTGGAAGTGTTGGTTACATGGTACTATTTCCTCTACCAGTCTGAGAAAACATTCCTCTGAACAATGCTCCTTTTTTTCTAGAACTTATACAACATCACATAATGAAATAAGCTCCTATATTTAGTGTATATATAAATGAAGAAGAGAATGCAAATGAAACTGAAGTATTTGCAAAGACATCTCAGTTGTGTCTAAATGAGAACAAACATTCATGAAGGATCATTGCAGCCTAGAAATTAACATTTCAGTAGTTAGGATGGTGAAAAAGAGGAATATAAAAATGTCTATATATTTTTTATCACCCAACATGAGCAGACTGTACTCTAATATTTCTTACCAAATGGCATTTAACTTTCAAAATGTAAAAAAAAAAAAAAAATGCTCAATTAAGTAGACATCTGAACTAAAGTATTCTCCCTCTACTTAGAACTCAAAACATTAAAGGAACAATAGTGTGTGTCTACTCTGTTCAAGTGGAAATTAAAATGGTGGACCAATGACGATAAATGTAGAAAGACAGAGAAGAATATATATTCAAATAAATAAAAATGCTTCTTATTTTTCTAAATTAATGGTATTTTGCCATTGTAATTCATATGTATTTCAAAACTGAAATAAGGCTATAATATTAAAATGTTAGAGGGAAAAAACACCTTTCAGTTACATTTCTCAACATTACCACCGTACACCACAAATTCTGCATTGGCAGAGTGGCCAAAATTCCTCAGAATTTTCTCTCAATTTGCCTGCCCCAGTTACAGTATGTTACTATATCTCAAGCCTCTGCCAATGTCCTGAATATAGTCACTGTGGTTATTTTAATCTTGTTCTGAATCTAGTAAGCTTATGAATTTCAACATATTGAATCAATTAATTCTCCAATTTAAAAAACTTATTTTTAAATTTTGCTTATTTTCATTTTCATAATTTTATGAAAATTTTTTCTTCCTCTGCTGCTTCCCTAAGGATACAAGCAATGTTCTCTCATCTGTGTTTGTGTTGGGGGGGGGGGAGGCGCACGCACGTGCACGTGTGTGTGTGTGTGTGTGTGTGTGTGTGTGTGTGTGTGTGTGTGTGCATACTTCAGTACACTTGAGAACTTCGAAGGACAACTTGCTGCACGTGGCTTTCTCACTATCCCCTGCGGGACCAGGGAACTGAACTCAGATCATCAAATTAATGACACGTACCCTTAGCCTATAAATGATCTCACTGACCATTATTTTCCATTTCTTTTTCTCCTCTTTCTCTTCCTTTAACAAACTAAATCCATTATGCTATGTATAGGTGTGGATTTTCTTCTACACATGCTGTGCGCATTTTAAATCTGAGTCCATGTCTGTAAATCCTTTGGATGATATTCAGACTGTTACTGGAGGGCTTCTCTCCAGGTTCCACCAAACCCCACAGTCCCACAATCCAAGTATAAAATAATCACTCAGATGCTTATAATACTTATAAACTGTATGGCCGTGGCAGGCTTCTTGCTAACTGTTCTTATATCTTAAATTAACCCATTTTTATAAATCTGTACCTTGCCACGGGGCAAGGCGTCTTTACATGCTTCTTGTCCTGGCGGTGGCTGCAGTGTCCCTTCTTCCTTCTTCCTGTTTCCCCAATTCTCCTCTATCCTTGTCCCGCCTATACTTCCTGTCTGGTCACTGGCCATCAGTGTTTTATTTATATAGAACGATATCCACAGCACAGACTTTTAAAAATGTCCCTATCTCAATTTCCTTTACTTCTTCCAAAATTTTTTGCATAGTAATAGTAAAACATGCATATCTTTATTCTTCCACTTTTATTTTTAATATATTTTAGGCATTCTATTTTTTCCTAATTTATAGGATTAAGATTGATATTTATCAAACAGATACTTGATAATTGTTCTTTGTGGCCATATTTAATGATTACTTGGGATTTCTGTTTGTTGTATTTGTTTGATTTTGTTTTAAATTCAACTTTTCTAATAATATTCTCCATTTTTCCAGTTTTTCAATGTATAAATAATGATGCTACCTCATCAGGATTAGCTTGAAGCTTTTCTTGTTGTATTGCCATGTGTTCACCCTTCTATCTCAATGCAGTGTTTGTCAGCACTATTTAAATCTTTAAAACTTGAAATATGTATCCAAATATTCTTCAGATGGGATGAAGTTATCTCTTTATGCCAAAGAGGATTAGAATATATAAATAACTCCAAGAATCTCAAAATCAGACAGTTCAAATGATGTGATACAAATTGTCAATAATATTATGAAATGTTTTCATTTAATCTTCAGACCAATGAAAACTATTATAGTTCATATTACCTGTGCTAAAACAGATATTATCAAAATGTGTTAGTATTTGGATAAAAAAGAACCCTTATATGGGATCAGCAACGTAAATTAAGATAGTCATTATGGAGAAGAGCATAAGGGTTCTTCCAAACACTGGAGTCATAACTCCCGTACCATTTAGTTATCCATCTTATGGGGGTTTAATCAGTAAATGGAGTCAGGCTATGTAAGAAGTATGTGTGCATGTTTGTTGTGACATTTACAATAGCCATGTTGAGGAGATAGGGCAGGTGTCAGTCAATAAAAGAATGAAGAATATGGTATGTAAAAAACAGCATGATTTAGCCATGATGAAGGAGATATTGTCCCTTGCAGGGAACTGGAGGTATGTTGAAGGCATTCAAACTGAAGCATTTAAAAGTTTTTCTTTTTTGGGGGGAAAATTCTTATAAAAGTAATTAAAAGTTTTCTTCATGTATGGCAAGAAACAGACCTGAAATTAGGAAAGGAGCTAGTAGAGACTGGACAAGAGATGGAAGAGTAATAGGGAGAGAATAGAGGGTACATATACATAATTGATGTGTAAATTATTATTTAAGGGGAGGGCACTGTGAACCCCATGTTTATAGTCTATATAATAAATCTAAATGTGGCAAATATGTAGAAATATAAGCAAGAATGTTAAAATTGTTCCACAGCAATTGGTTACTCTCTATGTTTATAATCACACTCCCATCAGAGCTCAGGAACCTACCACAAAGGGGAGGCAGGAAGAGGGTAAGAGCCTGAGATGATGGGTGACTCCCAGGAACAAATGGGACTGATGCACATATGAACTCAGAGACTGTGACAGCATGCACAAGATTTATGCAGGGTCAAACCAGACAATATCTTATCACTGGGAAGGGGAAGTACAGATAAGTCACAGCCTGAGCAAAAGGCTGTTTGCAATAGACACCTACTAGGAAAGGCAAAATCAGTTTTTTCCAGTGTAGTTAACTGCATATATAAACCAAACTTCAGGACTGGCCCCATGCTCACGAGTGGTTGGTAAACACAAAGCAAACTCCACATTTGGGGGTGGAGTTGGTTTGTGATATGTGTATATGTTTGTGTGTATTTGTGTATGTGTGTGCTTGCAAATCTGTGCATGCATATGCTTATATGTGTTCTTCTGTGTAGCATGCATCTTAAAGGGTCTTATTAATAAAATCAAACCTGGAGCCGGGTATTGGGGTGAAGCTGGAAGATCAGAGAAACAGAACAACCCACAGCTACCTCACCTCGCCAATTCCTCAGCTGATCCTGTTTCCTCGGACTCATCTGAATGGATTTCAACTGAACTGCTTCTCGCAAGCCTGAAAGTTTAACCAGCCTAGTTCCTGGTTTTCACACCTTACATACCTTTCTGCTTTCTACCATCACTTCCTGGATTAAAGGTGTTTGTCAGCATGCCTGGCTGTTTCCAGTGTGGCTTTGAACTCACAGAGATCCAGGCAGATATCTGCCTCTGGAATGCTAGGATTAAAGGTGTGTGCTTCCACTGCCTAACCTCTATGTTTAATATTGTGGCTGTTCTGTTCTCTGACCCCAGATAAGTTTATTATGGTGCACAATATTTTGGGGAATACAATACCAACAACACACTTCTGTGCCTGTGTTCCCATGCATGTGTGTATACACATGTGTGTGCATTCATATGTGCACATGTAGATGTATGTGTGTGCATGTGGGGGTAGTATGAGCATGGGCAATTGGGTGTGTGCACTCATGTGTGTTGTGTTCATGTATGTATGCCTACATGGGTAAACTTGTTTTTAATGTGCATGTGTTTATTTGTGTCAGAATTTTTCCTAACTGTTGTCCTTGTTTTTCATTTGTTTGCTTGTTTTCATTTTCATTTTTGTTTTTTTATCATTTATTTTATTTTATTTTGTCTGTTTTGAGAGAGAAAGAAAATGAAGTTGTCTTGATTGTGGGGGAAGAAAAACGTCTGGGAGTAGTTGCTGGAAGGGGAATAATATGCTTAAACGATATTGCATAAAATTTTAAAATAAAAAGTTAATTTTCTCTTATAATTATTCTGTTATAAAAAGTCAACAAGAAACCATTGGGATTTAAAGACATTGAACTATAAAATGAAATATCTGTCGTCTGAGCTAAAGAAAATAGCTGTATCTAAACTTGTTTCCAAGATGAGTAGCCTTCTGTAATATTTTTAAAAGTATAGCTAATATCTACTATTTTATGACTAAAATGTATTTGAGAAGATTTGTCTGCAGTTTAAATAAACTGAATTAAAGTATGTTCCTATTTGTGTGATAAGTTAACATAGAAAAATTAAAACAAGTATATGTAATACTAATATTTAGAAGTATATAAAACTTGCTTTCTACTACTATGAATCATTGAATATTATTGCTGAAAGAAAAATGAGAGATTAAATAACCCTCACATATCATTTTACATTAATTATTCTGTGTGAAAGTGCTGAGTTAGTATGAACTATGTGTGGAATTGGTTCCCCTTTGATTGCACAAATTCTGAGACTGTGGGGCTGTAGGTCATAGTTTAGGCTCCATTAATTTAATCACATGATTTCTCATTTAGTCAGAAGAAATTGAAAACATACTTCTCAATAGAATTAATATATAAATTTGCTCTTTACACTGCTCTGGAGATGCATAGCGAATTTAGCAAAGCATTATCTTCACAAGTTAGCCTACCGATGGCAATAACCCTTGATGTTCATTACACAGTCTAAAGCCAAAAAACAAAATGTGTGTGTGTGATGTTTGTAAAAATTATAGATTTTATGTAGCAGTAGGATATTGTCATGCCTTTGGCATGATTAAACTGAGTAACTAATTTGATATTGTCATTATGTTTAACCTTAAAGAACTTTGCTGACAGTCTTTGGACCTCATTCTAAAATCTCAAAAATATCAACACACAAAACGTGTCATTTTTCCATGATAATTTGAGTATTTGAATGTCAAATGACAGATTCAGCAAGGATATTCTCCTTTCCCAAAACTGAATTTTTCTTTCAACACTTTACCACTTCTTTCATAACAAGTACATAATTTCAACAGTGAATATTTGTATCAGAGTTTCGCATTTATTGTTATTTTCTAAAAACAAAAATTCTCTCTTTTTCACGGGAGAACATTTTGTCTAAAAGTAAATACCATAGGATTTTTAAATGTTTAAAGTTATTAAAATTGTCTTCATAGCCGGGCAGTGGTGGCGCACGCCTTTAATCCTAGCACTCAGGAGGCAGAGCCAGGTGGATCTCTGTGAGTTCAAGGCCAGCCTGGGCTACCAAGTGAGTTCCAGGAAAGGCACAAAATTACACAGAGAAATCCTGTCTTGAAACACCCCCAAAAAATAAAATAAAATAAAAATAAATAAATAAATAAAATTGTCTTCTTAAATATATGTTAACATAGTTAAAAATGTTATTTCACATTTAAGTTCAAATTATACAGGATTAATCAGATATTTGTTCCAATGAATTTGAAATATAATGTTTTATAGATGATAAGGATGAACTGGGAGGATGTTGGGAAATATTCCTTTGTTAAAAGCACAAGTGAAGAGTAGTGAATCCTAATTACTGCAGAGATAAAGATAAAACGTAGTAAGGCAGTTGTTTGATAGTTACATGTGTCCGTGGATTGCTTTCATCTCACTAAACAGAGAGAGCAAAGTCAAACCAATTATATTTTTAGGAGGAATATTACACAGAAAACAAAAAACACATGCATCAGTAAAATCATGTTTAAGCCATATGGGTAGTGTACAACTTTTGAAGAATCTTTATATTTGCCTGTCAAATTGCATTTTTTTCATTAGATTTTTCTTATTATCTTTCATGATTACCATGGTCTTGGTAGAGTGTGCTAGTTATCATCCTGTGTTTATTCCTTAGTTACTCTCTTTAATAATAGATCTTTCAAATTTATTGTGAATAGATAACCTAACTAAGCACAGTTTATTGTCTTTTGTAATCCAGATGCACCGAGTCCTGATTCTGGGGCAGTGGCATTTGCAAGCACTCAAGAGTGAGTGTTGTATTATTTCCCTGGATTTTCTCATTAACTTTCTTCTGGTGGATATGCACAAAAAACAGCATTGGTCATATCATCTCAGATGAAATAATTAGGCGTGATGAAGCAAATGGAAAGGAACCTGGAAGTCTAAATATTTTGAAGAAATACACAATCTCCAGCCAAAGAACAAAGGTCTCAGCGCTGCTCACACAATGCACATCACTTGGTTTGGTTCTCATTGTTGCAGAGTTATTACTTGAACACTAAGTAGTATAGAACTTTGTGCCCCTAAGTGGGCTTTGAAATTCATGGCATGAGTAGTAGTAACTGGGAGTCACACCAAACACCTTTGAACATGTAGCTGTAGGGGAAGAGACTAGAGAAAACAAGGGTAATTCTGTTCCCTGTGACTTCTTTCAAAATCCCATAAGAAAAAGATAAACCCAGTCATGGATTTACCAATGTGCTAGCAGAGGTAAAGGTGAGGTTCTCGCTGCCTGTGACCTGCAATCTAAACTTCTGAGAGATCGGGAGACTCAAAGAGATGGAAAAGTCAGTGTTTTTCTAACCTAAACAGCAGGAAATGTGACGTCATCCAGGACCTTCCTAGTCAGCCTCAGCCAGCCTGTATTCCAAAAAGAGATTTCACATGCTATCCTCTCACTTGACTCCCTGTTTCTTTTTGTCATTACTGACTCAAGTCAGACAGATGAGAAAGACAAAAATCTATTGCTATGGTTGCTCAAATAACATAATTCTATCACTGATCATAAAATAAAACAATACAAAGGGAGTAGAGAAGGAAGTAGGGTAAAACTTATGCTGGTCTACAAGATAAACTAGACAACCCTAGAAGATTTTTTTTAAAACTGATTTTGTAGAACATTTTCCTTCACAAAGTAACTGTAAATGTTTATAAGTTACAAAGAGCTCTTTCGAGATATGTGTGCACTGTGTAATAATCATTGCATGTAATTGGCACGATGTAGCAGGAATCTTAAAAGGTCTTATTAATAAAAACAAACCTGGAGCCAGGTATTGGGGTGAACGCCGAAAGATCAGAGAAGCAGAACAAGCCACGGCTACCTCACCTTGCCAATTCCTCAGAGATCCTGTTTCCTCAGACTGAATGCCTCTCAGCTAAACTGTGCTGCTCAAAAGCCTAAAAGCTTAACCAGGCCTAGTTCCTGGTTTTCACACCTTATACACCTTTCTGCTTCCTGCCATCATTTCCTGGGATTAAAGGCATGTGTCACCATGACTAGCCATTTTCAGTGTGACTTTGAACTCACAGAGATCCAGACAGATCTCTGCCTCTGGAATGCTAGGATTAAAAGTGTGTGTGCCACCATTTTCTGGCCTCTGGCTGTTCTGTTCTCTGACCCCAGATAAGTTTATTAGGGTGCACAATATTTTGGGGAACACAATATCACCACAGCATATATGTCTTCTAACATATTCATCATTTCTTTGTGATAAGAACATTCAAATCTTCTCTATTTTTTTTAATCACACTGCAAATACTGGATGGGTGAATATAATCCTATCCAGTGTAGCAGAACATCAAGCATAGAAGGGTGTCGACAGAAATCTGTGGCTAGAGAGCTTTGTGAGAAATAATACACATAGGTTCCTGTTTGCTTTTGGTTCTAAAATGTATATCCTGTTATTTGAACCTTATATGGTCAGTGTTGTCAAGAAACCGTCTTTGTCCAAATTGCCCTAAGCAACAATTAACCACAAAGGATGACTCACCACATGGCATCCAGACATTTGATTTCTACTGGTGAGTTATTGGTAAGATATTTATTAATTTGAATTTTAGGAACATTAAATATCCTAAACATTAGGAATTATCTTTGCCTCTAATGACAATATTTAATTTTATATAAAGTAGTCATAGTTGTAATTATGCACACATTAAAAAGTAAAAATGTATTTGTCAGGCTATAATAAAATATTTATACATATATATATACATATATATGTATATATATGTTCAAAATAAATGAAGCTTTCAATTTGAGAGTGTTGTGGGACATGGAAAAAGTTGGAGGAGAGGAAAAATGATATAAATATATTTTAATTAAAAATGTAGAATTACTAAATAAAAATGTAAAAATATCAATTTTGTAGACTAGAAACACATCTATTTATTTTTTATTTGTATCACAATAAGCCTGGAGACAGTGACAAACACACGGAAGATTTGCTGATTAAATAAAAAGAAAAAAGAATAAAAGCCAAGTCTGATTGCATAGCCTATAATCCTATTTGGAAAACTGGGGCAGGAGGATCTTGAGTTCAATGCCAGCTTGGGGTACACGGTAAATAAAAGATGAAAGGTTAGCAACTTAGTGAGAGCCTGTCAAGGTAGATAGGTAAGTAGGTTAGTAGGTAGGTAGGTGGGTAGGTGGATTTGGTTAACTGTTGACTTGTCTTTGAAGGCAAATTTTTATCAAAAAAGAGTTAAGCTGCAACAGCACATGGATATGAGATGTGTATTTGAAGAATCACTATTTGGCAAAGTAAATGCAAAAATAATATTTTCTGTAAGTAATCTATGTATCTTTCATAATAAATGATGCCTGAGATATTTTAATTGCTTTGGCATATCCCTGGGCAACATGTGTTTTAACTAGCACAGTTCATTCACTTTTTACATCAAATATTACCATGAAATGAAAGTATTATTTTCACAAGTAAGATTATATCACATTATATCACAGTTATATATTTTAATGTCATCAGATCATTTCCCTGTACAAATGACATATGGAAGTTAAAAGATAAATTTAATGGATCTACCAAGTGAATGACAATACTTCTTAATCAATTCTGCATCCTTGGTTTTGTTAAAATTGTTTTGCTCATCTCACACATAATTTTTTTAGACATTACGCTTCTGGATATTTCCCATCGTAACCAAACTAAACATGGTAATGCATTTCAGTATTATAAAAATTTAACTGAAATTTATACCCAGATGATCATACAATTTGAATATACTTTCATATTAATCTCAAATGCTATCATTGATACTTAATTTGGTCCTCAAAAATAGAATATTGAACTCTTTGGAACAGATTTTTTAAAATGTGTGTTGCTGCCCATGTATCTGCATTGATGTACATGTGGGTGCAGGTTCCCACAGAGGCCAGAGTTATTAGATGGAACAAGAACTGGAGATACAGGCAATTGTAAGCTGCCTCGTATGGATGCTGGCAACTTGACTCAGGCCTTATGTTAAAGCTGCTTATACCCTTCATTACTTAGCCACCTCTTTGTCCCCTTGAAGATATTTTTGAGCTATTCATTTCATTACAAATACCCGAAGAACTCAAAGTGGTCTTTAGCCATACTTAAAACAACAAAGCAAACACTACCTAAGAAGCAAATGAATGGTTAGCTGTCACAAGTGAGTAATCCTTCTTTCTTTAGGAAATAGAACGTGTTAGGAAGGAGAATGGCTCAGTGGGTAGAGTATTTCCACCACAAATGTGAGTTCAAATCCCCAGAACACATGGAAGCCAAGTATGGTGGCAGACATTTATAATCTCAGTGCCCTTGCGATGAGATCAGAGGTAGAAAGAGAAGAATCCTCTGAAGTCATGGGCCAGGTAACTTGGCAAACACAATGATGAACAACAAGTCAACCTTGTCCCAAACAAGGTAGGATAAGAGGATCCAATCTCTGAAGCTATTCCTTAATCTCCACAAGAAACAACCTATACTGTTCTCAATATATAAGCTTCAGCTCGGAAGTGTTATGCATTTTGGAAACTTAAGTAACAGTTCAGTCTGTTGCATCTATTTATTTGATTGTCATCCCTAAACACAATACCAGACAACTTTGTCATATCTGAACACACTCACTTACATTTAAATATAATTTAATTATCAACATAACTGTTACAGAGTCTATATAATAGTGGAATTTGTATTTATTTAAATCCTTCCTGCACAAGTCATTAGATAATGGATTACTGTATAGGTTTGTTTCTGTTGCTGTGATAAAATATTCTGATGAAAACAGTTTAGAGGAGAGAGGATTTATGGCATTTATTTCAGATCACAATTCCAGGTTACAGTTCATCACTATGAGGAAAACCCAGTAGTAAGTGCTCCAGCTTCTGATAGCACAGTCACAGCCAGGAGCAGACAGGGGATGCATCAGTCCATCTGTACACTTATGAAGGTCAGGATCCCCAGCCCAGGGAACTGTATGACCTACTTTCAAGCTGGAATCTCCCACATCAGTTAAGGCAGTCCCTCAAGGACATGCCCACAGGACAATCAAATCTAGACCATTCTCATTTGGACTCTCTTCCCCGGTGATTCTAGGCTCTGTAAGATGAGAATGAAAACTGTCACATGCAAGATTAATTACTAAACAGCCTTATTAATAAAAACCTGGAGCCAGACTTTGAGGTTAAAACTGCGAGATCAGAGGAACAGGACAAGCCAGAGGCAACCTCACCTCACCAACACCTCAGTCTCCAGAAACCTACTTCCTGTATACCCAGGCATATATGCCTTTCTGTCCCTGCAATCTCACATCCTCTCTCCGCCCAGCTACATCACTTAATCTTCCTTCCTAGCTCTGTCACTACCTGTCTGTCTGTACAGACCTCCATCCCTTTATGGTTAACTAGTATTGGAAATTAAGGTGTGTGCCACCATGCCTGGCTCTGTTCCCAGTGTGACCTTGAACTCATAGAGATGTGGATAGATCTCTGCCTCCTGAATGCTAGGATTAAAGGTGCGTGCTACCTTTGCCTGACTTCTATGTTTACTGTAGTGGCTGGCTTTCTTCTCTGATCCTCAGATAAGCTTTATTGGGGTGCACAATACATGGGGGGGGGCACAATATATCACCACAGTCACCCTATGTTGTATCTAAGGAACCAGAAATTAAATTACCTGCATAATTTTGATACAGGAAGGATTTCAGAAAATATTGCACCTCAGTGGCAGGCAGAGAAATGTTTCAAATCACAATGATGAATGTATGTTAGGTGGTATATTTGCTGTTTTACAATTTCAAGGGTACAAATATTTCTAACCTTTCTACTTTACACCAAAACATGTTTCAGACATTTGGTCAATTAAAAAAAAAAGAATACAATATTCAGCTCTAGTAGGGTGAAACAGTACTAGTGAAATGGGGATCCACAATTTTCATAACACAAGTAATTTCATATACCATGCCACCAAAACTTACTTCCTGATCACATAATCTCTCATTGGTAAATCTCTTTGCAATGTATAAGAAAAATACGTTGTCACACAAAATTTGCAAATATTAATTGCTTCTTATCTTTATGGATAATTTTGTGAAATAGTTTTGTGGTTGGTTAGTCATACTGTCTTTTGCTGAAAGGTTTTGAAAGCAACACGTGCACTCATATTAACTCAAGCAGAATTTAATATGAAAGCTTAAGGAAAGAAGAAAAATGAAGTAGTCCATAGTAAAGCAATAGTTGTCAATTTTTATTAGTGTGTGATAAACATTGTATTACCTCGAAGAAGAGATATGAAAATAGTTGTTTTTCACGAGTAAGCAATTGAAAGTACACTCAAATGCACCACAAGACTTGAAACATCTTGACCACAGATAAATGTATCTTGTGTTTACCTGGACAGAATTCAGACTGGGATCTCCCCTCCTCCCACAAAAAAATAAATAAATAAATAAATAAAATAGCTCATCTGATTTTGGATTTTCAGATTGAAAGTGAAAGTGGTTCAGCTCCTGTGTTAGGATTAGCAAATGTGACATTGCTTTCCCATTACGATTAGCTGTCACCCATCAATTCTAATACTACAGAAATCACAGCTCTACTCTGAGCTGGCCAAAGATGATGCCAAGGGGATACTATCAGGTTCTGTTTTGCTGTGGAGAGGCAGCAAACCTTATAAGAGGGCAAAGCCTGTATTGGGTGATATCAAAAACAGGTCTGCAGAAAGTGAATAGTTATGACCTAACTTTCTTTCTTTTTTAATTTTTTTTTCATGTATTTTATATTCTGCCTGCAGTTTCTCCTCCCCACTCTCCTCCTGTTCCTTCCACCTGCCTTCCCTCTACCCCCTCCTTCCATGCATTCCTCCTATATCTCTATTCAAAAGGGGCAGGCCTCCCATGGGAGTCAACAAGGCAAGGCATATCAAGTCGAGGCAGGACCAAGCTCCTCCCCCAGCATCATGGATGGGTGAGGCATCCCAGTACAGGAATAGGATCCCCAAACCCAGACAGATCCTAAACTCACTGCCAGGAGCCCTAGAAACCAACCAAACCTCACAACTGTCACACACATGTAGAGAGCCTACCTTGGCTAACTTCATTTCTTTAATGATGTACTCTAAGTTTCCTGGTTCCCCTCATCTTCATATAAATAACCTTGAGAGAGAAAGACAAAAGTCTGGTGGTATTGCTTGTCTATACACATTTAGAAAAAAAAAAGTGACTCCAAACAAAGGTTTTCATGGCTTAAGCCTCCTAGATTGGAAATTCAGTATGTGAAACTTTAATATTCAGGCTGGGACTG
Organism: Peromyscus leucopus; assembly: GCF_004664715.2. Lineage (NCBI taxonomy): Eukaryota > Metazoa > Chordata > Mammalia > Rodentia > Cricetidae > Peromyscus > Peromyscus leucopus. The sequence continues at coordinate 16,582,696 of NC_051078.1, read as the reverse complement.
AAGAAGTAAATGACATTCAGTTGGATTAAATTACATATGTACATATAAATACATAAAATAATGTTTCAATGTATATGTCTCCATGTATATTAATACATATATCAGTTCATTAGCATATATTTTCCCTGGCTAATGTTTATACAGCAAACATTTGCTGAGTAGTTAGAATTTTTAAAACATTGTAGTAGGAGCTGAAGAGAAAATAAATGTGTAGGGAACACAAGCATTCTTTTATTCTTTAGTAAGTAAGACTGGTGCATATATAAGGAATGAGGTTTCTGTGTTCAGCAGAGGGATGCAAGGAACAGCAGAATTTGAAATGACAACATAAGGACCCAGGTTACAAGGAATATATTTAAAACTCTTAACTCAGCAAATGAGTTGTGGATAAACATGACCATTAGGTCTAGTGAAAGTGAAACAGAGAGTTTATGCTTATATGCCTTCTAGGGGGATCGTTCACCAGATGTGGGTAGAATACACTATCATCAGTCAAATGTGTCGAAGAAGGATAAAGGATTTAGAAGGGAAGGGAATTTCTGTAATACTTATCAATTTTAAAAAGTCCACATCTCCTGACATGACAAATGCACAAATAGGAAATGCCTCCTACATGCCCAACAAGGAAAATGGCATTCTGCCACTGGTGATAATGATAAAAAAAAAAAGACCTTGTTACAATAAGATAAAATTAGTAATCGCCTACCTAGCTATGCAGGGAGGAGAACTCTTAAATCACATAGGTTACAACCATAGAATTGAAAAGAGGGGAAAATAACAATGATTTCCCGTCAGTGTGTGTTTAGTTATAATAAAAGCACTCCCAAGAGATTATCACCTCGGAACATTGCCTAACACAGTCAGTGCTCAATATAAGAACACTTTTGTCTACTAATCCTGATGTAGAAAAAAAGGTATATTCAATAAATATTTGTTTAAATTTGAACACAAGTATTACTACAGATATTTTCAGGGTTTATAGGTGGATATTAACTACAATATACATCATCTGTGGTTAAAATTTCACATATAATAATTCATAGTGTGCATCCATTTTATCTTTAGTCAGGCCTGGTAATAAGCTAGGTTTGCATGATTATCATAGAAGCACTCTCAATACCCTGGCACACACTTGTTTACCTCTTCTCTTTAACACTTAACACAGTAGTGTGGAGCAAAGTATGAGAACACACTAAATTCAGGTCAGATTTTGACTAGACTGACTCAATTGTTTAGAGTTAAGCACTAGGAATAAAAGAATCCTTAGGTAAGCAGTATGTCACATTTGTGTGTGTGTGTGTGTGTGTGTGTGTGTGTGTGTGTGACTAGATCTTCCAAGTACTAAAGAAACTGCAGTTGAACTAGGGAATAATTTATGCTCTTCCACTAAAACCAATAAGCCAAATTCTCTTCAGAGTTTTCTTTTTAATTTAGGACTCTCAGCTGTTCTCCAAAGTTATTTATTTATTTTTTTCCTTTTAGATTTTTTCTCTCTCCTCTCAGCCTGTTCTCCAGTTGCTTCAATGGAAGGAATAATTAAGCAACAACACTTTGGGCATGATGGACAAATGTATTGTTATTAATTGCCTGAAATGAGACTTGATATCAAAAAATTATGCAAAGTATTTTCATGTTGATCATATTCTATGGTTACAAAGCCTCCCTTTGGGAAAACTTACTGTGTTACAAACATCACCTTTTTCTTACTACTTAAGACGTGACTTCTCTTGAAGATTGTTAACCCCTTACTATGTGCTGAAAAATCTGTTATGTTGTATAGGTATAAAACAATGCTCCAAAGAAAGTATCTAATGGTGTTGCTAATTGGTCAGACTAACAATAAGGTATGCACTTGTAAAACCAGTCTAAACACATCCAACTAGGACACACATGTAACTGGTATGTATCTGTGGCAGAAACACCTCAAATGAAAATCTAGTACTACATTGTTTAGGGAATGGATTTCATTTACAATCTGTTTCCATTATTATGTGTTGCTTTATCTAGAATCTTAATGACATTGATCAGTGAAGTTGAGTCTCTCCAATCTAAGACTAAACAGAGTACTTGCAGTCACTTTTGAAAGCATCCCTTTGCAGCTTCTAAAATAAGCAAGCAACTTCACGAGTTCCTGAACACGTAAGTGGGTGTTCTTGATGCTTACGTTTCTCTCAACCCAAACCCAGATATGAAATATAGAAATATAAGAAAGGATAAGATTCAAGGGTAAGTCATTCTACATGTACTAGAATAGGAACGTGGGGTAGGGCCACAGTTGGCCAGGACTTACTAGGTTCCTTCGAAATCAAGAGAATCCAGTTATACACATTACATTTAACCCAATTCCTTTGAACCATGTCCTTTTTTTAATGGCATGATGGTTACTTTTAATTGTCAACTTGAGACAATTTAGAGACACCTGAGAGAAGGACATTATGAAGGGTTATTTTAGTTATCTTAATTGATGTGAGAGGATCCATCTAATGAGGGCAGCATCAGGCTTTGAGACCCGTTTGTTTCCAAATGCAGAAAGCAAGATGAATACTCATGCAATCATTGGTCTTATATTCCAGTTGCTGACAGTATAGAACCAGCTGCTTAAGCTCCCAGGTTGACATCCCGCTATGATGGGATAAAACACAAAACTGTTAGAGCTACAATGAACCCTTTCTCCCTCAGTTGCCTCTGAGACAGTATTTTATCATAAAAACAGGAAAAGAATCTAAGACAGTTCTAAAATCTAGCAATGAGTTTCAAACAGGACAATTACTTTTCAAAAGTATTGCGGTGGTTTGAATGAGAATGACCCCCATAGGTTAACGTGTTTGAGTACTTGGTTCCCAGTTAGTGGAACTCTTTGTAAAGAATTAGATGTGGCCTCAGAGGAGGTGCATTATTGAGGACAGGCTTTGAAGTTTCAAAACCCCATGCCAAACCCAGTTGGCCCATCTAGGATGTTTTCTCTCTCTCTCTCTCTCTCTCTCTCTCTCTCTCTCTCTCTCTCTCTCTCTCTCTCTCTCTCTCATTTGTAGATGAGATGTGAGCTCTCAGTCTCAACTATTGTTCTATTGTGATACTTGCCTACCTGTAGTCATGCTCCCTGCCATGATGGTCATGGACTCTCCCTCTGAAACTGTAAGCCCCTAATTATTCTGTTTTCTATAAGTTGCCTTGGTCATGGCATCTTATCACAGGAATAGAAAAGATCTTCTAAGACAAGTTTCTAAGCCTTTATGTTAACTATCCTTCCCCATAGTTCCTCTTCTACTATGCCTTTCTGTCATCCATCCAATTTTTATTCTAATTTTAGTTTCTTCTAAACCTACTACTCTTGAAACTTCCTAAAATAAATAAAAGATATTTAAATATAGTTACCATATAATGCGGGAGACAGTGCCCCAATTAATTACTATGTTACCAAGTAAAGCTCCCAGTACCAGGAATGGGCTACATCTTGTTGAGTTGTTAACTAAAGGGGTCCCATAGATTTCTCCAAACATCACAATCTATTGGCAATGTTATTGCTCACCCTCTACAACCTGACTGGAAGAGTCTACTGCTGAAAACACCACATACTTATGTCATAGAACATGGAGGAATCCATCTAGTACTCAACCTAAATACCCTAAATAAAATGCTGATTGGCCCGTAGCCAGGCAGGAAGTATAGTGGGATAAGCAGACAAGGAGAATTCTGGTAAGAGGAAGGTTGAGTCAATAGTCACCAGCCAGACACAGAGGAAGCAAGATGACAAGGCAGAACTGAGAAAAGGTACCAAGCCACATGGCTAAACATAAATAAGAATTATGGGTTAATTTAAGTGTAAGAGCTAGTCAGTAATAAGCCTGAGCTAGTGGCTGAGCAGATATAATTAATATAAGCCTTTGTGTGCTTACTTGTGGGATGTGAGTGGGAGAGATTTGTCCCAACTGCACGCTGGCCAGCTGGTCAGGACACAGGAAACCTTCCAGCTACACCCTGAGATGATATTTATCCTTGAGGTTAAGGTGTGTTTTTTAGATATAGCAGAAAGATGAATCCTCTTTTTGCTGTTGTTGCTGTTTGAGGGGGTTGGGTTTTGACATTTTTAAGAGAGAAATAGAACAGAAGGTTGTGTTTGTAAGGAGGTGAGGGAGGACCTGGAAGGCACTGAAGGAAAGGCAAAATAAGATCAAAATATGTCATAGGAAATTCTCAAAAATAATCAAAGCAGGAAACGACATGAAAATGCATGTTATTAAATAATTGATACTAATTACAAAGTCCTTAATATAAACAAATCTCCAATTCTTCCTCTCAATAAACTTTTCCCTTCTGGTTGGTCATTTAGGTGACAACATTGAGCATCATTGCTAAGAATTCACAGTTAGAAGTCTTGTTCAACCAAATTATTCAAGTACCATTTTCCTTACAGAAAGAAATTAGCTGTTTAGATAAGTATATAAATTGAGTATTTGTTTTTTTTTTATTGTAATCTAATTCAGGATACCTTGGCATACAACACCTTATAAGTTTAGAAACAAATCATTTTTTTCTGTCCAGTTTTTAAAACTCTTCCAATTTTCTTATATACATAATATCTAATGCTTCTCAAAGCTTACTATAAGTTCATTGGTCATTATCACTTTTGCATTGAAATATTTTCAGAGACTGTTGGAATCAAGGTGATGCTGTAACCACTCATTCATTCAAAGCAGAAGTAAGTTCAGCCTCTTTATTTCTTGATGTATGGTGACTGACATTAACAGAAGGACTCTGTAACACTGCCCTGTAAGAAGGCTGTGCCCCAGGAACTCTCACTAAAGATGAAGAATAGATATGTCAAGATTCTTGCCACAAAAGAAATATGCCAAAAATCATAAAGAATTGTGATAGAAGTCCTTTAAGAGGGGAAGAAAATGTTCTGCAGAGATGCTGTAATCCCTGTAAATCTGGGCAGAAATGTTGGGAGAGTATCGTGAGTATAATCAAACTGCAGTAAATGTAAGATATTCAATGAGATGTTGTCAAAATGTTGAGATTCTGGTTTGACTAAACTACTTCTCCTAGGTAGCTCTCAATAACCACTAAAAAAGAAAGCCATGTTTGAACTAAGACCTTGAAAATTTTTCAATATCTCACTGAGAAGTTTGCATTTTAGCATTTAATGGGCATCATAAGTGTCTTAATTCATGACAAGTAGGCTTCATCCCAGGGATGCAAGGGTGGTTCAACATACAAAAGTCCATCAATGTAATACACCATATAAACAAACTCAAAGAAAAAAACCACATGATCATCTCACTAGATGCAGAAAAGGCATTTGACAAAATCCAACACCCCTTCATGATAAAAGTCTTGGAGCGATCAGGAATACAGGGAACATACCTAAACATAATAAAGGCAATATATAGCAAACCAACAGCCAACATCAAATTAAATGGAGAGAAACTCAAAGCAATCCCATTAAAATCAGGAACGAGGCAAGGCTGTCCTCTCTCCCCATACTTATTCAATATAGTACTTGAAGTTCTAGCCAGAGCAATAAGACAACATAAGGAGATTAAGGGGATACAAATTGGAAAGGAAGAAGTCAAGCTTTCCCTGTTTGCAGATGACATGATAGTATACTTGAGTGACCCCAAAGATTCCACCCAGGAATTGATAAAGCTTATAAACACCTTCAGCAACATAGCAGGATACAAGATCAACTCAAAAAAATCAGTAGCCCTCCTATACACAATGGACAAAGAAGCTGAGAAGGCAATTAGAGATACATCACCCTTTACAATAGCCAAAAATGACATAAAATACCTTGGGGTAACACTAACCAAGCAAGTGAAGGACCTATATGACAAGAACTTTAAGTCCCTGAAAAAAGAAATTGAAGAAGATGTCAGAAAATGGAAAGATCTCCCATGCTCATGGATAGGCAGGGTTAACATAGTAAAAATGGCAATCTTACCAAAAGCAATTTACAGATTCAATGCAATCCCCATCAAAATACCAACACAATTCTTCACAGACCTGGAAAGAATAATACTCAACTTCATATGGAAAAACAAAAAAACAGGATAGCTAAAAGAAACCTGTACAATAAAACAACTTCTGGAGGCATCACAATCCCTGACTTCAAGCTCTACTATAGAGCTACAGTAATAAAAACAGCTTGGTATTGGCATAAAAACCGACATGTGGATATATTTAAATTTTGAGAAGTCTTAATCTGCTACTCCCAAGTCTCCTGCTTGTAGTGATATATTGTACATTCCAATATATTGTGTACCCTAACTGTGTGCCCTAATAAACTCATCTGGATATCAGAGGACAGAGCCAGCCACTAGATTAGACATAGAGGCCAGACAGTGGTGGCAGATACTTTTAATCCTATCACTCAGAGGCAGAGATCTGTTTGGATCTCTGTGAGTTCAAGGTCACACTGGGAACAGTGCCAGGCATGATGTCACACACCTTAAATCCCAGTACTTGAGATCTCACATCTTTGCTTAGGAAGGACACACGACTTTAATCCCAGGAAGTGACAGCAGGAAGCAGAAATGTGTATAAGGTGTGAGAACCAGGAACTAGAGCTTTTTAGCAGCAGTTCAGTGGGAACACTCTTGGGTGAGGACTCAGAGACTTTCAGTCTGAGGAAATAGGATCAGCTGAGGAGTTGGAAAGGTGAGGTTGGCTGTGTTTGTTCTATCCCTCTGATCTTCCAGCTTTCATCCCAATATCTGGCTCCAGGTCTTATTTTTCATTAATAAGACCATTCAGCAATTTGTGTTATACCTACTGAAAGCTTTTAAAGGTCCTTCTTTGTCCTTTACCAATAACTTCCATTGCTTTATCTTTCTGTGTTTCAATTGTGGTTAGAGATCACTTAAGATTGATAACAAATTACCCATAAACATTGTTTTTCATGTATAATACCTTAACTTCATGGTTTGCAATATTGCAAAATGCAACTAATTTGAAACAAAAAAAAATCCAAATTTGTTAACACTGAGATATCAAGTTACAATATAGATCATTAAACTGCAAACGGGCAGACAATAGAAACTGAACATGAAAGATGGTGAAACATGGAAGTATAGATCTAGTCAAAAGACTAGACTGTGAAACTTAGAAGAAACTGTGCCAGAAGTAAGAAGAAAACATTAGAGTTTAAACTATGGAACCTCATAATTCTGCTCTGATACTCTTTAGCATAGCAGCCATAGGAGATTTACCAGCCTTGCCATTAAAGACCAGCTCTGACTGGTCATTATCTATGTGGTAGCTGTTGAATATTTCAATTCCCCTTCAAATTCAAATTCCTGTGGTTAATGTGATGCCTCTGGTTAAATATCTTCCTTCTATTCCAAACCCATACCTAAATTAAATTCTCCATACAAAAATAAAATCAATTTAATGTACTACTATTATCTTTCTGATTGTTATGATTATTTTTTTCTCCTTGAAAATTCTATTTGTCTTAAGGAGATTATAGGGTAAAGCTTGATACAGTAACTGGCATTAGTTTCTTAGTCCACCCAATCTTTCTCTCTAGAGCCTGGTTCATTTCCCTGTTTCACAGTTCACTGGAGCCCTTTGTGGTCACTGAGTCCCATCCATCTTATTTGGGGTTGACTTTGTGAATCTCACACATTTAGAGTACTGGGTAGGGATAAGTGGAAACTCAGAGCAAAGGCCTCATATTGGATAGGCATGCAACACCTAAAAGCAGATTTGACAAAAATGAATGAGACAGCCTCGGGAGTGATGGACACAATGAGTATGACACCTTTTGTGTCCTTGCAAAGAAAATATTCAGTTTCTTTTTAGCACAAACTGAATAAAATTGATACATTTATATTTTCAAAGTGGTATAGAATTTCTAAGTTAATTCATATAAGCTATTATTTCAACATATTTAAATTCTTGTGTTTGTTGGAGGATCAGAGCTTGCCCCAGCATGTCACCCATATTCCTTTCTGTCTATTTAGACTTTATCGCCTTTATTATATTTCTCTGCTTTCATCTCTCTGGTTTGTGGACTTTCTAATTGCATCTCTTTGGTTTTGTATTTATACTTAGCACTTATTTGAGGCTTTTAATCTTCAAAGCTCATAGAGAATATTACCTAATTAATGCTCCCCACAGACTTGTAAAGAAAGTCATTATTAGAAATTCTACACTTTACATGTGGGAAAAACAAGGCAGAGAGGTCAATGGCTTAACAGAAATCCTAAGGGAGGGAGCTGCAGGCTGTAGTGAGTCTAGGTTCAATTCACTCTCCCACAGTGCTCTTGTCTCTTTTGGTATCTTCCCTCTCATGCTCTACATGTAATTTACCTGACTTGACGTGGTTTCTTCATATTTTGATCTCTCCCTGTGAACCATGAATTTTCTCCATTTAAAAATAGTCTTCTTTTTTATAAATTAATTATGTATCTCTAATTTTCTCAATGTCAGGTTGAGAATTATTCTGCCTCTATGTTAATTTTCTAGTTTATATATTTTAATCTACCTTTGTAACACTATACAGTCCTTTTTGAAGCTATATTTAAAACAACTGTAATTCACATTGAATATTTACTATGAGATTTGTATACATATTTCTCCTATTCATTCCTCTGAACCATTATATCTTTTCATGTATTAAGGAAACAGAGCATGTATTTCCTTTGACTATGAGAAAGATGAATGAATATATACATAAAGTGCCTGGCATGGCTTCCATACACATTCTTTCAAATTTTCCTTTTTTCCTAATTGCCACTACTTTTTTAAAGTTAAGACATACTTTGCATTTTAAATATAAGTCATTAAATGTGCATTTTTTGTGATATTTGACAAATGTAACATTATAATCCAGTATATAGTATATTTTTTTAATCATAAAGGTATCTTAATGACTGTTTTAGATTAATACTATCCTGGGGGAAGTGTTATTTTTATTATCTTGGTTTTTTAATTTTATTATGATTACAAAAGATCTTCATTAATTGATTCTATAACAATAGTAATAATATTCAAGATATTCCTCAAAATTATGTTAATATGAATCTAATCACATATAATCCATACTCCCATTTTGAGCTTTTTCTTCTGAATTTAGAGTAATTGCTTTGAATATGTGTCTTTGTGTAGAACAAGGAGAGAAAGATGGGTGGGGGATGAAAGCTCAGGAAATATATATTGGAAAACCAAAAATCATAAAATATGACACATTTTGTTGTAAGGCTAAAATCTTAGTAAGTTTTCAAAAAGATGTATTAATTTTTACTAGCTAGAAGCTAGCTGTGAGATAGGGACTAATTTTCAAGAAAATGCTTTCAGAAACTAGTAAGAAAATGGGAGTATAGGTTAGAAGCCAAGGATTAGTGACCCACCAGGGCAACTTTGAAGCATGAAGTGCATCTCAGGGTTCCAGGTTTACAGTCAGTAGAGTTGATCAACTGCACACTCCTGTACAGGCTCATCATGAGCCGCCTCAGGGACATCAACTCTTAGCCACTTTCCTTCTAGATGCGTTCAGGGTAATTTTCTGACCTATCTGTGTTTCAAAGGCAAGAGAAACAGGAAAGGGAAAGCAGGGAGAGAAAGTTTATTACCACAGGGAACTTAGCCTGTGAGACGCTACTTTCCCTGGCTTTTGGATTATCATTTTTCTTTTTCAGTCTTTGTGTCAATCTCAAGTTAAAGGAAGATAGAAAGAAGTTGTTTGTGGAACAGGCCAAACATTCAGCTATCAAGACTCAAAAATAGATGAGCAAAATAAAGTTGGAAAAGTACCTTCCTTTGGCCTTAGGTTTAAAAACTGAGTGTTTCAACTGGGGGTTTAGAGTTGTTCTTTCTGCAGAAAATAAATGAGAACCCCTTTTCAAAGTAAAGCAAAAGAAGACTAGTATACATGCTGAGGACCATAGAAACAACTCAAGTGGACATAGGTAGAGCAGCAACCACTCTCAGCATGACCTCTATCTGGAGAAAAACACCCTGAGCGATTCCACAGGTATCGTGGGCATTGGGGAAGCATGGGGAAACATTTAGGAAAGTAAAGTAAACCTTGTCATTTCCAGTCAGATTTCTCAGAGGAAGGAAGAATAACTTCTAATGTTCATAATTTATTGAGTATATTGGAAGGAAAAAAAATTAAAAGAGAAGTTACAGTCACACTGTTTTAATTACCTCAATAGTAGGAACTTGATGGACCTTAAGACAATATGGATGCAACTGCAAGTTTTCATAGTCAATAAAATATATAAGATGCTGAAATATAGATATGGCATGACTGCATTCATAGAAGAGTCTTAAATACTAGAATTAATAGAAATGGAGAAAAGGAAGTCTTTAGCCAGAGCTTGAGTGGCTTGGGGAAGGGGATGTTGATCAAAGGAAATAGCATTACAGTGACATAGGAGGACAATGTTTATAAATCTATCTGATGATAGAGAGAATAGAGTTAATATCAATGTCTCATCATCTTTAAGATCCAGAGCAGATGCTAACGTGTTCTTACTATAAAAATAATTGTTTAGCATAGACATACGTCTTTGTTAATCATTCAGTGTCAGCACTTCATAATGTATACATTTTCAAAGATAATATTTTGTAAGAATTAATACTTTTTTAAAGATTTATTTATTTATTATGTATACAGTGTTCTGCCTGCATGTATGTCTACATGCCAGAAGAGGTCACCAGATCTCATTATAGATGGCTGTGAGCCACCATGTAGTTGCTGGGAATTGAACTCAGGACCTCTGGAAGAGTAACCAGTGTTCTTAACCTCTGAGCCATCTCACCAGTCTAGGAATTAATAAAAATTTTTTTAATGCTTTAAAATTTCAGAATTTGAAATTGAAAAAAAAGAAACTTAAAATATAAAATACTGAAATGCAGGAATATGATTATTCAATAGAATCTGACACTCCTGCCCACTCTGTGAACTGCTAAATACTGTTGACTAGTCCCTGGCAACAATGATGTAGAAATATTCAAACAACAATGAAGAGTTAGATATAGTGAATGAATATATCATCAATGAGAACTATCCAAGGAATGTGACTTTATCATGTCTGTTAACACTACAGACAACAGAAGAATACTATATTTTCTTACTATGTAGTGAATATATATATATATATATATATATATATATATATCTGAATTAATTACTCTAATAGATGGCAGATATTAATACATTAGATCAGCCTTCACTATTTAAAAATCTTTCAATGTGGAGAAGAACTGGAAAGATAAATCAAACAAAATAACAGTTCTCAATTAGTCTCAAACAGGTCTGAATTCATAATACTGGAGGTGGGGCTTATCTCTATATGAAGATATACTTAATATGTGATAAGGAAAAATGTGCTGACTCCATGAAGAAACTACTAACTTTTATCCTTAACCTTGCTTTATAGTCCATTTAAATATAAGGCGCATCCCAGTACTTATTCCTAAAGTTTCACTTCCAGAAATGAGAAGAGCACTATGCAAACAAATATCTTGTATCCCAATAAGCAGGTGGTAGGCAGCCCTAAGGAGGTGTGGGTGCAAAATGATGATGAGACAAAGGCGCAGAAGGTAGGAAAAAGATAATGATGGAGAAAATACTGCTTACGTATCTTAGGGCTAAAGGAATGTGATGAATTGCTGAACAATTTTATTCAAGTAGAGTCTTATCAAAGCATCATTTATCAGTATCTTTTCCTAAACTGGGACATTTTCCCAATCAATTAAACAGCTAAACTTCTATTACTTTAGCTGAAAAATAGTCCATTATTTTTCTTTATTTCATTTTTCCCCATGACAGAGCTTGAAGACCACTCTTCCATTGCAACTAGTGTTGTTAGTCTTACAAAAGCAGTGACAGCCATCGAAAACTTAGGCTTCACTGACATTAATATAAAAAAATACCCTTCTTTGATCCCAACATGATCCCACATAGCCCTTCAATCTTTATGTTGTCATGAGAACTGAGGAGTAAGTAAACCACCCCGATCATCCACCAAGAATTTGTGGGAGGTTGGGGTTTTTGTTTGTTTACTTGTTTTTCCATTTGCCATTTCATGGGCTGAGCTCTTGGACTGAATGAACAGAAGAAAAACCAGTGGAGCACTATCAGGCAAGCATCTATTCACTGTGCTGTGCTCTTGACTGTGGGTGCAAAGTGAAGAGCTGAATGGCAGCCATGCTGACTGGATGAGGGGATATCTCATAGCAGTTTTCATATGCATTTTTCTGATGTCTGCTGATGTTAAAACTTCTAAAAATAGTTATTAGCCATCTGTGCTTCCTTTTTTCTCTTTCTTAATTTATTTATTTAAAAAAGTTTTTTTTTTTTATTTCACATACCAGTCGCAGTTCCTCCTCCCTCCCTTTCTCCTGCTCTCCACTTCCCCCAATCCCACCCCTAACCACTCCTCAGAGAAGACAAAGCCTCTCTTGGGGAATCAGCAAGGTCTAGAATACTAAGTTGAGGTAGGATCAAGCCTCTTCTCCTTGTGTCAAGGCTGAGCAAGATATCCCATCCTAGGGAATGTGTTGCAAAACATGTGCTTCTTCCGAACTATCTGTCCAATTACCTACATATTGGCTAGCAGTTTTATTTCTTAGTATTTACTTTTTACACTTCCCTGTAATTTCTCGATTATCAGCCCCTTCTCTTAAGGACAGCTCATAAAGAATATCTCCAAGTCAATGGGTTCTACTAACTGTTTCTTTATCTGTTCAGGAATATTTCGATTTCATGTATTCCTATCTGTTGATTCTTGGGGCTGGGTCCTGGGCTACTGGAGTTTGGCTCAAGAAGGTCCTGCCTATTTTTCTGGTGTCGTCCAGAGCATTGCCTATGTTTTCCTCTTGTGGTAGCAGCATTTCATGTGATAAATTTTTGATCTTCTTCAAATTGATTTTTTGTAGAAGGTGAAAGGAAAGATAGGCTCTCATTTTGTTCCTCTGCATAGATAGATATCCAGCTATGTCTGTACCACTTTTAGACTAGGCTATCTTTTTCCCACTGCCTATTTCTGTCCTCTTTGTCAAGGATTAGGTGTCCATGGATTTTTCCATTTATTTCCAGGTCCTCCATTAAGATGCACTGAACTGCGTGTGCTCGTGCCATTTAAGGTTGTCGTCACTGCTATAGCTCTGAAATGTAATGAAGTCAGATATTAGGTCCCTCAGGCTGTGTTCTTTCCTCTCAGGATTGATTTAGCTATTTGTGGTATTATGGTTCTTTATAAATTTTTGGATTTTTTTTTAGATGTATTAAATTTGACATCAGAATTTTGATGCATATTTCATTAAATCCATAGTGGGCTTAAATAATCTAACTCATTAACTTAAATCACTGTTCATATTTGTACTAAAAAAAGTTTTTGTCATGAGTGGCATCCTCTAAGATGTGAAGTTTATATTATTCTGGTTGCTTCATTTAGGTCCCCATTCACCCTTGTGATGAGCATAGATCGCCATGCATCAATAACCATCCAAAGTGTTGTAAGGATGGTAGATTTCAGAGTTAATAATGCTAAACAGGCAAAAGCATCATAGCTATTTCACTGAGGCTAATATACAGTCAATAAGAGGCACCATTATTTAGGCAGCACTAAGGAAGAAGAGATGATGCCATTGAAAGCAATTTCCACTTCTTGCATATAGTTTCACTTTGGAGAGTATTTACTGTAAGAGAGACCATAGATAGTATACCATTATGATCTTGTTTGCTTAAAAAGCATATGTGAACTGTAGCTGTTAAAATGCTATTAAAACTTTTTCATAGTCTCTAGTCTGAAACTTTTCAACCTAACAGTTTAAGTATATAGGTATGTATGTTTGTGTGTGTGAATGTTTTCCACGTACTATCCTCTAACATAAATATATACCACATTATAATGTATAAATAAATGTATACAGAGTTTATGTAATTTCCTTATTTGTTCTACTGTATTTATTTTCCCATATGGCTTCTCTAACATATATTTTCAGAAATCAGATTGTACTAATTTAGGAGAGATTGTTTACATAGCAAGTATTTTATACTGACAACCTTTACTAAAGTAAGAAAATAAAATAGTATTTTGGTGTTTCATTTCAAAAACATTTGGCTACTATAGTGAATATGATTAGGGCAATTTTATGATGGACTCTGGAAATGTACTTTTTATTCTGAGTTTCGTGTTATAATGTTTCCCAGACTTCTCCTCACCCTAATCCTTGGAACCTGTGACTGAGTTGTAGTGTGCAGCTAGAGAGAATTGAGGGTGCAAATAGATGATGCTCACTAATTAGCTAAGACTGACTGAGATGAGGGGACTGTCATAAAAATTATAACTGAGCACAAAGCAGTCACAAATATCCTTTCAAGAAAGATTAACTTCCTACTTTCATAAAGAATAGTGTTGATAATTAGTAGACATCTACTAACTTAGTTTCATAAAACCAAGTTTGTTTATTTATTGGTTGCTTGGTTAGTTTCACAATTTTTTGGTGAAGAAAGTGGCTTGATGTAGTCAAGTCCTAGTGAGTAGAACATTTTACTCTCAGGAGTTTATACTTTTAAAAAATGCTATCATGTTGGCAAGCTGGAAACCTTTCTTACTACAATTGAAAAGGAGGGATACACACAAATATTTCTGAGAGTACTCTTGATTGGATGAATCACAAATTGGTTAATCTGTCAGGCTACCTTTCAAGAGACTAGAGGATAATATTACCATGAACTTATTCAGCAAGAACTATTGCTAGTAATCAGATACCAAGCCACTTTCTGACAGTGGTAATTAATAATACACGTTTGTTTGTTGGCTGGCTAAATTATCAGACTGTGTGCTTTCTGTTTCAAAGGCATCTTTTAGACGAATAAACATGAAACAGCCTATCACAGAGTGTGTCATCCAACACCACACAATCTAATGATTTGTGGAAAGAAGATTCTCACTAGTCTTAAAAATTAATTTTGCTTGTAAACTCCGTTAAAAAAGATAGACATGGAATGAGAGGTGAGGAAATACTGCATTAGTTTTGAAAGCTTTCATTTCATGTGTTGTCAAAGGGGCTAGGAACGTACTAAGCAATAGAAATATTTAATTCAACACAAGAAAGCAATCTCACTGGAAATTAGCTTCTACCTCTCCTCTCATTAGCAGTCTGTGTCATCACAATGATATGTGCCTTCAGACTCAAAGATGAGAGAGAGAGAGACTAGCCATCCGTTAAAATCCTCACTGACCAAGCACAGCAGTGAATATCCATATAACCCCCCTAAGTGGGGCCAAGGTTGGGGCTTGCAGAAGTGAGTCCCAGAAGTGAATTTCTAGCTGTGTGTATGTGCCTCCTAGCAACTGTTTCCGTAGTTACGCAAAACATTGCACTGTCTCTCCACCTTTGTTTCCCCTCTCATTAAGCATAATTTTACTCAACAGCAAAGACTAATAAAGCAGAACCTTTTCATGAACTCTGGATTTCTGTGAATGCCTTTGGCATTTTCTCAGTATAGCCAGCTTCTATAACAATTGCACATTCATAGTGAGCAATCTGAGTGGTTAAAAAAGGTAATTATTTCTTTTTTTATTATTATTACAGTGGGTCAATTAAGGGAAATGTAGAACTGCAGCTTTTACAGATTTACTATAGAATCCAGTAGAAGGCCACATTGACCTGTCATATCTAAAAATTCATTCAGTACATCATAATATATTATACTAGAAGTAATAAGAGCTGTCTAGAAGGAAATAGTTTCATTTCTGGACTTTTAAAGTGGTAAAGATGCGTGGTTCACTGTTATGTGGTAAAATAATCTGTTTAATACATAGTCTGTGTCATATAACTCATAGATTTAACAGATATATGTATATTTATACCATATATGTATAAACAGACACAAATATATATATATATATATGTATACATACACGCACACACGTGCACATGCACACACACACACACACACACACACACACACACACACATGCCTCCTTATTCACAAAAGTGTTTCCCCAAACCCCTAGTGGATGCTTGAAATCATGGACAAATGTGAACCCTATGCATAATAAATATACATACAAAAATATTAGAATATGTATTCTAATAAATTATATACATTATGCATGATATACATTATGTATAATATATCATTTATTAGACATATATCCTAATGAATTTTGCATAGTAAAAGGCTGACACCAATAATTGAAACTGTCTCTGGTCCTTTCTGTTCATGCAAGAGATAAGTCAGTGATCAATATTTTCCTATTGCCTAATTTCATGTTTCTTCTCTAAACTCTTCACTCTTTGTTGAACATAATGTGTTCTGACCCTCATACATTTTGTCATTGACAGTCCCAAACAGTTATGAGACAGGAAGCACTTCATGTGTAGGACCCACTGCCATGTTATATTACATGTACATGTTATGTACATCATGACAGTTTTTTTTTTTTTCATCCACTCCTGAACTCACCTCTTGGCAACTGTGTTTTATCAACGCTAACTTGCTCCATGTTACATAATTTAAAGTCTTCCTACTTGTGAGGTGACTTCTATCTAGTTCAATATCCTATGCTAGATTTGTTCCTGGATTACAGTAGTTCAATATTCTGCCTTCTTCAGGGTGATATCTAAGTAAATCCCAACAAGGCTCAGCAGAATGCATAATGTTCTTAGTTTGCTTCTGTCCTCTCCTCAGGAACCACTCACTTTTGTTCATATCAACAGTCTCAAAGGGAAGAGAATGGAGGTTTAGTCAGGTAAGATTACCTACTCTGATTGCACAGCATGAAACAACTGACTCAGCATCAAAGTCCAAAACTTAAAATTCCAGATCACTTGTCTTGAACGTCAGTGTTATGTTTCCAGTCTCTTTTAATTCCCAAGCCTAGTTTTAATTAGTCATGTTGGATGCTTTGGCAATCTAATGATGTAGATTCCAAGACAATTAACTCATTGTTAGTTGAATCATGGCGTGGATTCCATCTAGTATGTTTCAGCATATCAAATTTGACTGATACTCAATTTCCAGACACCTTAGCTTTCAAGAAACCATTGGAGCTGAAGGATATGTTAGTATTATCCAATCCTTATATGTAATATGCATATATAACATGATCATTTTGACTCCATATTCCACAGAGTTAAAATTTGTCAACATTTAACTTTTAAAAGTGGAAGAAAAGTTAGAACCATAACAAAAGAGTGATTATTGAGCCATGCTATTTGTTTATGATCAGTTAACATGAAAATAGTTTTTGTTACTGTTAAAATGATTCTGTCCAAACCATATTCCATGGTACAGAATATGTAATAATAATGATCAGTGCTCCTACCTGGCTATGGGTAGATTCAGATTTGTGGAAGTTTTATCGTTCTTGTAAATTTTTTTTTTTAAAGAACTGGCCTTTGAAGCCGGGCGCACGCCTTTAATCCCAGCACTCAGGAGGCAGAGGCAGGTGGATCTTCATGAGTTTGAGGCCAGCCTGGGCTACCAAGTGAGTTCCAGGAAAGGCGCAAAGCTACACAGAGAAACCCTGTCTCGAAAAAAAAAAAAAAAAAAAGAGCTGGCCTTTGTATTCAGTGAAGTGATATTTGGGAAACAATTTTACAGCTCTGTTTCTCAGCTCCTTCCCCCTACTGGAAGTGTAGCTTTTAGGGCACGTGTGAAATATTGGACTTGATTCTCATTATCACCTGCTAATTACCTACTGTGAAGAATGTGTTACCTGATAATTGACACATTGTAAAACATTGATCTATAATTTCCCTGAAAAACACAGCGATCAGTTTGAATGTCTTGTTTTAGTGACTAGGTTCTCACAAGACAGGGAAGTGTTTTAGGGCCAGCCAAAGGCCAAGAAAAATTCCTTATGCCAGAAAATAATACTTAGAGTCCTCATCCATTTTTCTTCTGTGTATGACTGTGGCAGCTGATAACTTTACATGGAAATACTAACAATGCAATTAATTAAATAAATACATTCTAGGAAAATATTATGTCTCTTATGTCCCAATAGTCATAAGACTCTTTGTACTGAAAATATTTATGCCTCAATTAGCATGTAGTACAATTTCACATGCTTATAGTGAAAATTATTTGCTAAAGCCTGCATATTTTATAAGCACTCAACTCCAGAAAGGCAGTAGCAACTTTAGAAAAATCGTATCCTACTTTTAAAATAAAAAAGGATCAAATCTATTTTAATAAAAATGTAAAGATTTGGAGATTACTAATTATACACTTAAACCATAAAACTTAGATTGCAGCATTTAAAACAGTGAAAGTGCTATAATAAATATTGGAAAAAGCAAAGATAAATTGCATTTAAGTTTGTATGGTTTGTGTAAGTTTACTAATTTTCAGTCATGATTTATCCAGTTACTAAAGGCAGAGCTATAGCAATAAAAAAAAGGCCTTAGCCAAAATTACTCATTATTTTTTATCAACTCATTTAAATGTCTGAAATCTTGGAATAAACATCAGTTTTCCAACCAGAATATGCCAAAGTTATCTGAATGAAAGAACATCCAACCCAGGACAACAGAAAAGAAACTTCTTAAGTGCCACACTGAAACTTGGGGCTCGTCATCTGGTGGACGTGTATGTTTATTTCAGGGTTAGACTTACAACCTGCTTACAAAGATGACTGGGACCTTCAATGAATGTAAGAGAAAGTTTCTTGCCAATTACAAATATATTCATTTCATAAAAATCTTTAAATGCCTTATGATTTGGTCATCCCCCCTATCTATAGGTGTTTTCAAGTCTACCCAATCTAAAATTATCTAGACAAGTCATCTTTCTGCTGTTACATTTTAACATGTATTAGCATGGCAGTTTGTTGGAGAGCAACTTGATTGTTCATGCAAAATTTGTGATTTGATTTGTTTGGGTGGCTTGATCTGTTAGCCGGGGCCCCTGGTAATGGGATCAGGACTTATCTATCGCAGGTGTATGAAGGCTTTTCGGAGCCCATTCCCTATAGTGGTATCTCTTGCTTAGCCTTGATGCAGGGGTAGGGGTCTTGGTTCTGCCTCAACTTGGTAGAGCAGACTTTGTTGACTCCACAAGGGAGATCTTACCCCCTCTGAGGAGTGGTTGAGGGTGGAATGGGGGGAGGTGGAGGTGTGGGAGAAGGGGACAGAGGGGGGAGTGAGGTTGGTATGTAAAATGAAAAAAGGGAAAAATATAAATAAATAAATAAATAAATAAATAAATAAATAAATAAATAAATAAATAAATGAATTTAATAAAAACTGTGGCCCCAAGTTCATAACCAATGTTAATGCTGCAGACTGTATCATGCACAAGTGAGATGATCTGCTTCAGAAGACTAGCTTAAGGCGGGAGCAGCAGTGTGTTGAGCATTCTAATTGCTACTTCGGTTTTGAGATCTTGATTACTCGGCTTTGGAATTATTGTCAGACTTGCTTTTAAACTGGTATGGATGTTTCAAAATAGAGAATTTAAAAATTCACTACATCATTTCTTGAACTAAATTGAGGTTTGTTTTACAAACACATCGTGAGCCAAACAGAAATTTTTATATAGTTAAAGAGTAGAAATAACGGGTTCTGGAGCAGTCTTGTTTGTTTCTGTGTACTTTTTACATATGAAGCAACATCATTAGTGATGTGTGTTTTATTTTTTTAACAATTCTTCTTGAAAAATCTATGAGGTTCCCTAGGAACCAGTAAATACTTTGGCACTACATAGCAAAACAGTTTATGAGCTAGTTACTGTTAGTCATACTAACCAACTCACTTAGGTTGCATAAGAAATGTATTTTAAAAAATAAAGTATGCAGATTACTATGTTAGTTTATTTTTCAGTTGATAAATTGGCTTGAAATTATTGGAGTAAAATCACCCTTATACAAATTGGTACAAGAAATGTAAATTTGAGATTTTATTTTGAGCTCCAACTTTGAACCTTGTTGCCCTTGGGATGCTTATCTTTATGTAATATTTTCCTTTTTTGAACTACATTTTAATTTATGTGTAAGTATAATGTTTTCTGAAATGATATATATTTAGAGGAATATTTCATAATAGATACTGTATTGACAAAAACGTTAATAAGGATAGGACAGAATGGATTTTAAAAATCAACTTTTTCATAAAAGCTACTGGGCTGAAAAAGTAGGGTTAGAATTCTCTAGGTCTTCAGCCACCACCAATCTTCTCTTTGCATATACCACGAAAGTCAAAATTCTGTAAAATGGACATGTAGGATTCAGTGATGTGCACACACTATTCACTAAGGACTCTGCCTTCAGCTGAAAAGTATTCCCACTTTTGTCTTTACTTCTTTTGCTGGGGAATGCAATCTCCTGAAGACCTGGAAATGTCAACAAGAAGAACAAAATGCTACTTACCTGCAATGCATAGAAACTGAAAAGCTGTGAGAGCTTCAGAGGTCCTCATGTGCTCAGCAGAGGCTCCTGGACCACATCTGCACTGCAATGTCTCCTTTTCCCAGCACCACTTCCTTTCACAGGCATTGATCTCAAGGGTACTTCCTATAAATTTTGACCACTAAGCTTTGAACACAGTAAGTTTTCCAGATAACCCTTCCTCCAACTTGAGAGAGTACAAAACAGATAACATCAGCAGGGCAGTCAGGAACTTCAGAAATTCTATTTGTTGATCTACACAAACATGCTTACTTATACTATAGCATTTGAACCTTATTTTATCACAAAGATGTATGAAATAAATTAGTATATTAACTATCATGCCAATCAGGGCATTCAGCCCCAATCTCATTATGCCTTACCATAATGGCTATATCTCATTGGATGAATTTAAATTAAGTCAAGGAATAGAAAGCAGAGTTCACAGAAAGACTGAATCACAACTTCAGTGGAAATGATATATTCCATGAGCCTCTTGGGTGGCTAACAATGTACAGCTGTGCATTTTCTCGAACTCCATCCTTTAAAATTGGCATTGATAGCTGTAGTTATAACAAGGAATGGCTTACATGTAGTTTGTGGTGGAAATACACTCACCACACACACACACACACACACACACACACACACACACACACACACACACACAAGTAAAATGCTTTTGTAGAGGAATTGACAGGTGCCCTAATGAAACTAACAGAGGAACACAAGATGTAGGAAGACCATTCTATTCAGTGTCCACTTGAGCATTCACTAGTCACATGGTCTTGCTCCTCTTTTACCCTTCTTCTGTAGTTCAACGTGGCTTCTCTTGGCCACTTGTTCTGAACAGGATATTTGCCACAGAAGGAAGAGAATAAGTTTGCCTGGAGTGAAGTGTCTCCACTCACTCTACTTGATGCAGGCCAGGTACTACTGCTTACCATAACAACCAAGTTGATTGCTCCACTAAAGAAAGGAATCGCTGGCCATGGTTTACACTGTGTGACCATTTAATGGCCGAATGATTCTTTGACTGGACTGCAAGCTAATAAAATTCAGCTTTGTCATTTTCGGTCAGTTTCTAATCCTAGTACCCAAGAGCAGCATCCGAACCAGAGCACAAACTTAACCAGCTGTGTGCTAGGGAGTAAAGTAAGGAACTAATAAGGCAACTCCAAGTAGTTTATCTGGTACCAGACTAAAAAGAGGTATATTTGGGGGTAAATTACAACAATAAAGGGGTCTGTTAGAGAGTCTGGGAGAGGTGAGGTGCCGTCCAGCATGGTTCTCTGGAGAACTCTGACTCGGTCTGCAATCCAGCATCCTGGATCATGAGGTGCCAAGAGGGCTGGCATGTAAGCATCTTGGGTCTCAAGGGCTCCCATCTGGGCCCTGCTCCAGGGGCAGATAATAAATAGGCTTGCATGGCAGTTACCAGATGCCTTACTAGGGGCCATGCTTCAAGGTCAAAGCTGGAACTACTCACTACAAGGGAGTTTGTTAAATACCTGTAATACAAAACAATAAACCAATATTAAAAGAGTCAGCCAGACTATGCACATCTCTGTAGCCACAGTGCTCTTGGTGCAGAGACAAGAGGATCTCTGCAAGTTCAAGAGTCAATCTGTCCATATTTCAAGTTTCCAGACCAAAAATAAAAATAAAGGCAGGGGGCTGTACAGTCTCAAAAAGCAAGCAAGCAAACAAACAAACAAACAAAGCCAACAACTATAACAACAAACACCCAAAGGTTATACCTTAATGGCCCATGCTATGTATATAGGGTGAATTACTACATCACAACCGACCTAAGGAGAATGATAAGCACTTGGTATTCACCATGAATTATTGTTAGGTTAGATTTTAATACTGCTCTTTAAAATTAATTTGTTTGGTTTTCCAAACACTCTTTTCTTTTAAACAGGCTATCAGTCTGTAACTCTTGCTGTTTGCAGGTGAACTGACAAGGAATCACTTGCTTTGCTCTGCTTCCCCAGGGCTGGCATTTAAAGCATGTACCACTGCGCCACACCCAAACTACAAACTCTTAATTAAATTATATAACTATAATTGCAATTCTATGTTTCACTAGTGCCATAAAGTCCCTGCTTACCTTCTCTGTAGTTCATTATTTACTTACTCCATCTGGGCAGGTGTCCGAAATAGCAGTGGTTCTGGCAATTAAAGATGTGTAAACTTACCCTTCAGATTTTAATTATTGTTTTATTGAGAGAAAATATAAATCAGTCATCTTTTTCTTTTCAAATGGATGTGGAAAAAATATGCTGTTTTCAGGCTGCATAAATACAATGAATTATGAAATTATCAGTTTTATATTTGTGTAGGAAGCATAAAATACAGAAGCTGCCATCCAGAGACATAAGATATGACTCTTCTTTAATTTGTCCTACCTCCTTTCACTTGTTTTTTTCTATGGTTTTTTGAGACAAGATTTCTCTGTGTAGCTTTGTGCCTTTCCTGGCACTCACTTTATAGACCAGGCTGGCCTTGAACTCACAGAGATCTGCTTGCCTTTGCCTCCCAAGTGCTGGGATTAAAGGCGTTCGCCATCACCACCCGGCTACCTCCTTTCACTTGTATACTGACTAGATCTTTCAATGACCATGTCTTAGAGATATTAGATTTGTTATAGAACATACTGTGTTTTTTTCACCTAAGAGCCAAGCACACTTTGTTCTTCACCATGTATACATACCAAGAAACATAGAATTATTATAGTATCATTCCAGATTGTAATATTTTCAATATAGTTCTCAAAGATTTTTTTGTTGTTGTTTTCTAAGTCATCTTGGAAGTAAACTCTCTTTTTCTTTTCGTTTCTCTTGTTTTTGTGTGTGGTGTAGAAAGAATCGGATGCAGTGCCTCTTTCACGCTACACATAAGGAGTTGGATCCATGCTCTGAATTCTTCTTTCATTAGTGTCCAGCTGCAACCCTGCTCTGAAATTTTCTGTTTTCAAATGCCCAATGTAAACAAACAAACAAAATAACAAGGAGATTTTTGAAGATACATGATTTCTGGCATGTGAGCATAGAACCTGTATAGAACATCTGTTTGTTTGTTTGTTTGTTTGTTTGTTTTTTTGACTGAAACTTAGACAATTGTGACTTCTTACAATGGCGAAACAAGTTTCCTTCAGAGTAGGAAACAGATGAGTGGATTGATTAATTTGATGAATAGGATTAGCAATCGAATGGCAAAACATCACATAAAACTCAAGTTTCTAAATTGCTTACCCAAACCTGTGATGTCACTGAGCATCCAAAAGTGCTTACTGAGCAAGCATGAAGACTTTTGAATTTGATCTCAGGGAAAAAAAGGATTAAAAACAAAAGACAGACTTAGTGGTTCACATCTAAAATCCCAGCACCCAGCATTACAACCACAAAATGAGAAGAGGGAATTGGAGAATCACAGACACACCCAGGCCAGTAAGTCTAGTGTATTCAGGTTGGCAGAAGCAACAGAAACCTTGACTCTTCCACAACATGATGTTGATTGTTGGTGATGGTGGTGGTGGTGGTGATGATGATGATGATGATAAGGTTATATTTTTCCAAAGCTTTATTAATATGACAAGTATTCCATTCCATTTTGCCCTGAAAAAAAATCTTGAGATATTTGAGGAAAACTTTCTATACTCGATGTAAAACAAAATGAACAATTTTTAGATAGGTAACCAGTTCCTTTGAGGAAGTATGATAGATTGTATTGTACTGATCTTTTTTTGAAGCATGAGTTGTATTCTGTTCTCTGTTCTCTAAGTGAGAAACAAGCACACTGGGAATTTATGAGAGCATCACTTCATTCTTTGTGACTAACCTAAATTTAAGTAATATTTGGGTCTTTGCCGTCATATGAAATTTGTCTTGATCTCAAGATAATTGTATGGAGAAATTCTGAAATCACAAAAAAGAAACACACACACACACACACACACACACACACACACCACAATGTGTATACACTTTGCTTTTTACTCACGATTCAATGTCCCATTAATGCTCTGAGAGGAAATATTGGATGTTTTGCATTCTTCTAGATCTTTAAAGTTATTTAGCATATTTGGAACACTTTCAGACCTTTTGGTAAGATTCTTGTAACTTTTGAGGATTGATAGCTTCAGAGGCACAAGCTATCATGCTGTCTCTATTGCTTATCCATTGAGAAGTGATCATTCAGAAACCAGTTATCCTCGCCACTGACCTGAGAAAACTGTTTACAGAACTGAGTCCAAGAATGAGGGCTTAAGCAGGTCAGCAACTCTTTTCTTTTGAGAATTCAGCTTAAGCCCTATTTTCTAGACATTGACTCAGTTTGAGAACATTAGTGTCCTGAAAGCTCCACTTAATATTTAAATCATCTGAAAATTCATCTGAATGCACTAAAAATATCTGACTTAAAGGACATTCACTAGGTAATGTGGGGAAAAGTGAATATCTCAATAATTGCATTGAATTATATATACTGCTACAGAAATTTTGATACAGTTCTAATAGGTTTTTAAAGTCTTTTTTTTAAAGTATGCTTATATAATTCATTGTGTCTAAAACTGGCAGTTTT
This sequence comes from Peromyscus leucopus, assembly GCF_004664715.2. Taxonomy (NCBI): domain Eukaryota; kingdom Metazoa; phylum Chordata; class Mammalia; order Rodentia; family Cricetidae; genus Peromyscus; species Peromyscus leucopus. The sequence goes on along the minus strand of NC_051078.1, from coordinate 16,557,749 downwards.
TATGCTTTTCTGTTTTTGTTTACTTTTGAGATTGCAAATTAATTAAACCATTTTCCTTTTCCTTCCTCAAAACTGCCCCTTAAAGTCTCATCCCTGGCATGGCACTACAACACCACCTGCACCCTTCTTTCCCCTCTGCCCAAATCTCCTGTGGATTCCACAGTTCATTCCCTTCTAACCTTCTTCCTCTGAGAGGGTCCGTTTATCCCAGCCCCCAACTCTAGAAGGCACCCTCTGCCAACAAAGAGGCCACCTCTGTCAGAAAACCAAGTAGACTGCCCTCAGACCTGCTCTTCTCTCCCTGGTCTCCCAGATCCAATCCCACACCACTTTCAATCCCAGCACTGCAACAGAAAAGGAGCTGTAGTCTCCCTCAGCATGACTCCATGGCCCACTCACATCACAGTCAATCAATACCCTCTAACCTCTCCACCCCACTTGCTCACCTTATTCCAGGCCCCAACCCCTGCTAACCCAAGATCCACTCCTACCAAAGCAACAAGTAGGCTGAATGCAGACCCACACCTCTCCTAATGCTCCTGAGATCCAATCCCTCTAGTATCAAACTCAGCTCTGTGTGGGATGTTCTGTATGGCAAATGTGTTGCTCTGATTGGTTAGTAAATAAAACACTGATTGGCCAGTAGTCAGGCAGGAGGAAGTATAGGCGGGACAAGGAGGAGAAGAATTCTGGGAAGTGGAAGGCTGAGTCAGAGACACTGCTAGCCACTGCCTTGACAAGCAGGATGTGAAGATGCCGGTAAGCCACGAGCCACATGGCAAGGTATAGATTTATGGAAATGGATTAATTTAAGCTATAAGAACAGTTATCAAGAAGCCTGCCATGGTCATACAGTTTATAAGCAATATAAGTCTTTATGTTTACTTGGTTGGGTCTGAGCGGCTGTGGGACTGGTGGGTGACAGAGATTTGTCCTGACTGTAGGGCAAGGCAGGAAAACTCTAGCAACAGCTCTGTAACTGGAAACCAGCTGCTGTCTCCCATTCTTATCTGACCCCATCCCCAACAGATCATAAAGCTCCTCTTCCCCCAAACTTCCTTTCCCCCAACTCATCTAGTTATTCTGGTCTCCAACACCAGGAGGCATTCACTGGGAACACACCAGCCAAGCAGAACAGGGAAATAAGCAAGTGAACTGAAGACCTTCACCACTCCACCTTCTTCTCCAAATCCAATCTTCCACCCTTGTCCCCAGTACTGTAAACAGCACCAGCTGCAGCCTTCCATCCTGCTCTGCCCACATCTCCTGTGGAAACCACAGACTATCCCAGCCTTATCTTGCCTTACCCCCTCCCCCATGACTCAATTGCTTTATCACAGCCCCTAAATTCAGCAGACATGCCCTGCTAACCCACAGGCTATGCCTGCCAGAAAACCAGGTAGGCTACCCACAGATCTTCTCTTCTCTCTCTCTTCCCTGAAATTCAATTCCTCAGTCTCACCTCCAGTTTTGTAGCAGAAAATATGTGGTAGCCTTCCATGCCCCTACCCCCCTGTTCCTATCTCTTATGGGCCCCACAGATCTTCTTCCCCTTTTAACCTCCCTCCCCCAATTCATTGTTTTGTCCCAGATCCCAACCCTAGCCAACCCAAGAGCTACTCCTCCCAGGTCAACAAGTGGGCAGAAAGCAGACCCATACCTCTCCTACTGCATCTGAGATCCAATACCTGAATTCTCATCCCACTCTGGTCCCTTCTTCCTCTTAACCCCATCCCAATGGATCATAAAGACCTTCGCCCCAAACCTTTCCAACTCATCCCAGTATCCAAGCCTCCACCACCAATAGGCATTCCCTGGGAACACTCAAACCGAGCAGGCCAGTAAAACAGGGAACTCAGAGCCATTACACTCCAGAAACCAAGGAATAGAATTCTCATGGAACAATGACAAACCCACCAATCAGCACCTAGATTTATAATCACTATAACCCAGATGTTTAGATACCAGCCTATGAACAAAATTAATTACAGCCAGGGCAATATATCTCTGCTAGAGCCCAGCTAGCCTAATGTAGCAGGCCCTGAATATTCCAACATAGATTAAGCACAAGAAAAAGACCTTAAAACTAACTAACGAAGATGATATAGGTCCTTAAAGAAGAAATGAATAAATTACTTATAGAAGTTCAGAAAAATGAAAACAAACATTTGTAGGAAATGAATAAATCCCTTAAGAAAAGCCAAGAAAAAAATAGTTAAAAAACAAATGAAACTGTTCAAGACCTGAAAAGGAAATATAACCAATAAAGAAAACATAAACTGAGGAAATTCTGAAAATTAAAAATTTAGGAATTCCAAGAAGTAGAGAGGCAAGCTTTACCAACAGAATGACAAAGATGGAAGAAAGAATCTCAAGCATTGAAGATATGATAGCAGAAATGAATACATCTGTCAAAGAAAATATTACATCAAAATTAAAAAAAGAAAAACTTCCTGACACAAAATATCCAGGGATTCTGGGATACTGTGAAAAGACCAAACCTAAGAGCAGATGCAGAGTCTGACAGCTAGACATTAAGCAGAAAGAGAATCTAAATGGGAAGTCTCCATCATAGCCTCATATATCAGGGAATCCTGCAGAAGAAGAGACAGAACGATTGTAGGAGCCAGAGGGGATTGAGGACACCAGGAGAACAAGGTTCGCTGTGTCAACTAAGTAAGTCACATATGAGCTTGCAGAGATGGAAGCAGCAAGTCCAGGGCCTCCATGGATCTACATCCTGTCCCCTGCATGTATAGTATAGCTATTAGCTACAGGCAGAGTTTTCCTGTCCCAACCACCAGCTTCCAAATAACCAAACAAAGACTTATATTTTATTATAAATGCTCAGCTAATAGCTCAGGCTTATTACTAACTAGTTCTAACCACTTCAATTAACCCATTTCTATCAATATATGTACTGCCACATGGACTGTGGGTTTACCTGTCTTCCAGCATGTCTTGCTCCCTCTTCCTCTCTTGGTGACTCTTCCAACTCCACCCTCTTTTCTTCCCAGAATTCTCCTAGTCTAACTCTTCTGCCTAATGTCTCCTGCTCAGCTGTAGGGCAGTCAGCTCTTTGTGAATCAATGAAAGTAAGACATATTTACACTGTACAAAGTTTGTTCCACAGCAATTATTACTTTTATGAGACATAGTATTTTTATGAGACTCTCCTGACTGTGACCGTGAGTGGGTAGGGCTCTGACTCTTTTTGTCTACTATTGGGATTCTCCTCTTCCTCTTGGATTGATGTGTCCAACTTCAATATGATAGTATTTGCTTCATCTTCTTATATTTTATTTTGTTATATTTGGTTTTTATGTCTTAGAAGTGTGTTACTATTTAGTGAGAGACAGAAAGGGAGCAGATGGGGAGAAGGGGAAGTGGACAGGAACTAGGAGTAGACAGGGGGGAATAGTCAAGTTGTACTGTATTAGAAAAATAATCTATTTTCAGTAAAAGAATAATAAAAAACCTTATTGCATATATATATATATATATATGTATACACACACACACATATATATATATATATTCCTAAATATAACTTGCTGAGCCAATGTAATGTTACTTGTATGCATGTTTTCAGGGCTGACCATTTGGCACTGAACAACCAATTGGTGTGCTCTTCCCTGAAGAGGGCCACCTCTCCCGCTCCCAGGTTTATTTGTCTGTCCATAGTTCTTTGTGTAGGGTTGAGACTGTGTGGAATATTCCATATTTAACATGTTCATTTCTGTCATCCTCTTTGAGTTCACATTTGTGTGTCATGCTGGTGAAGCTTGACAAGTATAACTTCTGATGTTACTAGGAGACATAATCTCCCATCAAAACCCCTGATGCTCTAACCCTTACAAACTTGGCAGGCCTTAATGTTTTAAGACATTCCAAATGACTATTTTAATGTGATTCATTCATTCAAATAATCATTAATTGGTGAATTTTCCTTAAATTATTTTATTTCATAGTGATGGTTTCTTTCAAGTCTATCATGTTTTTATTTTTGTGTTTGTTATTTATCATATTCAACCCCTGATATCCTTCTATCCTCATCCCTCCTCTATTCTCCCCACACTCTGCTTTTTTATTCTTCCTCAGGCATAAGGAGGTAAGAGTTTTAGGGTTTAAACTCTATGCATTAATCTGAAAGAAGGCTACTGTGAAAATACGTGTGTGTGTGTGTGTTTCAAGACAGGGTTTTTCTGTGTAGTCCTGGCTGTCCTGGCACTCACTCTGTAGCCCAGGCTGGCCTTGAACTCACAGAGATCTGCCTGCCTCCACCTCCCAAGTGCTGGGATTAAAGGTATGTACCACCCTGCTCGGCTTACTGTAACTATATTTAATATTTAATTTTATTTACACTTTAAGAGCTAAAGAAAGTTTATAGGAGATTTTATTAGGCAATTATTAACTCTTTAGGATAACTTGAAAAGTTCTGAGAAGACATGAATAAAGGATTTACACTTATAATAGCATATTGACAAGTACTAAATGTAACCTTTATTGGACCAGTAAAGTATAAAAACAAAACAAGGTATCTATTATTTGTCACTGACTTCTCAGTTTCTCTCAGATTTATATATTTAATATCTATACTTTATAGAAAGGAACTTGAAATTTTCTCTAGTGCTTGCAATATACAAATTACTCCTTCAAAGGGCTGGTTTAAAAGTACTTACATTTTCTACGCTATTCTAAACCATGTCCATTTGAAATAATCTTTAAATTTCCAAAGCATGAATGATATACAGAATACCCACAAGTATTTTTTTTGACACAGTTAGGATTATTTACTTACAATTATAAAAGGATTATCTCCAGCATTTTGATATCAAAAGAAAATATCCAATACACAAAAATATGTATAGAGTCAAATAACCACTTCAATTTTCAAATAGTCACCATGAATGCCCATCATGTATACCATTTTAAAATCAAATTTTTAAAATCATTTTAAATTCTTAGTTTATTTTACTGTGAAATTGTTCACCTTTATTAGCTAACAGAAAATATAACTAAATAGGCAGGGGATAAAAATTTTCATGCAAGAGACAGAAAAAGAAGCCAATATTTTAGAAATGTAGGAAATGGATAGTTCATAGATAATTGATGTAAATTGACACTGTTTTCTCAAAGGACAACTTAGTACAGCACTCATCAAAATTTTAAACTGGCATTTGCACTCGGTAGTTTCACTTCTAGAATTATCCTACAGAAAACCACATATTCAAAGGAAAGTACAATGTTATACCCAATAAAAAATGAGAAATAAATAAATGTAGTAAAATAATAAATGAATTAGGATATGTCAAAATAAACCTTTGCTAAAAGCAAAGTAAATCTTTATGAATGACTTTGCAGCAATTCTCAGTACATGTTACAGTAGCAAAACTCACAGAATGACACATTTAATGTATTATTTATCATCAAATGAGTCTATAAAAGGACATAAATGTACAAATATCAAAGAAATTATACACATATATAAAAGGCATCAAGGTTTAGCTACAATAAAGCTAAAGGTACTATGAAGGTTCTAGAAAATATATGACTGGGTTGGAACTCTTAATACTCTTGCATCAGTACCAGAGATTCCAGGCATGGACCACCAGGCCCAGCAATGTCTATTTTCTATATTTTTTCTTTCAAATTAAAACAAAATGAAAAGAAAAACATTCTTCTGTTTTGGATTACTCTTCAGTTATATAGTGTTCAAACACTTGAGTAAAAGACTAGCTTTTCTATCTTTACAAACTCCATTCATATATTCAAATCATTTAAAATAACTTTTTTAATAACTTATAAATAAAATAGTTGCATAACTTCGTCCCTTCTTCTTTCCTCTGATCATTCCTGTGTGTTCCTACCTCTTTGGTCTCGCCTGAATATATGATCCATTTTTGTTTCTACATTTATGTAACCACATGACTGCCTATGAGAAGAACACCAAAATTATCACACATATGACGGCCCCAAACACAAAATGAGCTGACACAATTCTAGATGCCAGAATTATGAAATCAATTTAGTATTTACGTTTTATAATTGACAAAATGTGTGTTTATGAGGTAGATGAGACAGATAAATTTTTAGCAAAAAAAGAATTTCAAGCTATTCTGTTTTCATCAGCAAGACATAAGTTAACTAAAGAGTTATCAATGTTGCTATCAAAATTGCCTTAACTTCTTGACATAAATGTTAATACTTAAAAATATATTTAAGAATCTACCTAAATCAGTCAATGTTTGTAGAGTGTCACTACTCTGGAAACAGCCTTTCAATTGCAAGATCTTTTGACAGCTTTCACTACAGTCTATGACTGACTGACTGTACAGTTCATCAGTAATTTTGATGGAATGAGGATCAGTTAAGGAAATAATTTGATAATTGCTCACTATGCAATTCTTGCCACTAGATATACTAAGTTATATTTTGATTGGCATACACTTCATTTGGATTACATGTGTCTATGTGTCCTATTGGTCTTCAAAAATAAGTTCACTGTCAAACTTGTTTTGTTATTTGAAATGGGGCTAAATTATATCAGAACTCTTTAGTATAGCACAGAATATTAGGGGAAAGAATTCAAACCCATACTTACACCAACACTCCTAATCTGTATGACTATAATAACTAAGGACATTAATAATTTTTAGATGATTTGATTGCTCTTAAAACATAAATAAATGCCATCTTAAAACCTAACATATATAAACAAATATAATCTTATACAAATAACATTACACTTTAAAATATAGGAAATAAGATCAATGCTGATTTTCATTTTGTATTGAATGAACAAGAGCAAAGAATTCAAGTGGGAAAGTTTTGGGCACACTTAACATAATGCTTTCATAGTTCAAGATGTCTTTCCCTCCACAGGCTAAATGGGGTCCTTGGAGCATTTATTATGAGAATAAAGTGTCAATCAAACATTTAATAATGAACCTCAGAAGGAACTAATGAAAAAGAAATTTCAAGGTGAGATTTTTGTCTTTGCTTTTATATAATTCTTAAAATTTCATTTTTGATAGTTTAAATCAGTATTATATATATATTGTATATATATATATACACAATTATATTTTGATATTTCCAAGTATTTCTAGGATAGCACTTCCTAGGTTAGCACATTATTCATACAAAATCTATGAGAAGATGGAGTAAAATCATTTAATACTAAATAAGGACATAATCTGTTCAAGTCCTTGGCATAAATCAATAACCAAAAAGAATACAGCATCCGTGGATAAGCCCCTCCCCAGTGATCTTTAATAGATGTTAGGGCAACAGAAGAAAACAGAATAGAGAAGAACAGAAGTTGGAAGGTTCTAGTATAGTTGTGCACTCTTTAATATCTTGCTAGCAAAACTGAATAACTCAGTTTTCTTAGGTTTTCATATGCTGACATTTATAAAGTTCTGCTATTGTCATGGAGATCCACTCCATCTATAATGCCCACAGCAACAATGAGGACTCCATGCTACCACAGCAGGTGTTCCAGGAAGACTATGGACCCTGATCAGAGTATCCCATAGTTGTAAATGCCTATCACTGATCTCTGTTTCTTCCATATCACCTCCTACTCAGAGGACACATGTACATTTTTATTTATGGAAAAATCAGTGGAATCTGGCTGCTTTCACTCCATCATTCAGCCTAATAATTGTAATTGTTATTAGCTGCTACACTACCTATGACAGTCTGGGGTCTTCTTGCAGTTCCTCTCTGGTGGCTGTCATGGCAAAGGCTCAAGGGTTTCAACAGAGTAAGACATTTAGAATTTTACAGAAAAACCACTGAGTTAACAGATGCTGTGAATCTTCAAACAGAAAAATGTAGGATACCGTAGGAATGGAAAAAGAAGATGAATTTTACTAACACAAGTCTAAGGGTGAGAAACAAAGCAATAATGTAAATGCACTACAATTTATAACTAAGACATATCTATCAAAGAACATGAAAAACAATCTCACTCTGTGCGTGTTTGTGTATGTATGTCTGCTGTATTCTAATGAATGATGAGCAAATTTGTACATGTGTGTGTAAGGTTGTACGTGGAAGCCAGTTGTCACATTCATTATCTTACTTGAATGTTTTCCATTTTACTTATTTATTTTATTTTATTTTTTTTTTTTTTTGAGACAAGCTCTCTTAACCTGGAGTCATCAAATTGCCTAAACTGTCTGTCTTGCCAGTAAGGTCCAGGAATCCCATCCCCCTGTCTTTGCCTCCCTCTGCCCCAAAGGCTGGGAACACGGGTGCATGACATACTTTTGAAGCTTTGAAGTAGGTGCTGGTGAGCTGAAGAGTCAGGTCCTCATGCTTGCACCAAGGGCGCTTTACCAGATGACCCATCTTCTCAGCCCTTATCATCTGTTATTTGTAACATACAATAATAACATCGGAAAACTGAAGTAGATTGTTGCAAAATTATGCATCATTCAACTATAAACAGAAAGTCAGACAAAATAGCATAAAAATAATGGACCACGTGTTCAGATGTCCCTAAAAATCGATTGACATGGTGTTTCCATTCACCTCATTGAAGAAGAAAATGGCATTTTCTAGAAAATTCCACTTTGGATATTGAATTGTGCAGTTTTCTCAAGCACACGATTTGTGGCTAAAAATGTTCTCTCATGATGCTGGGTGACGACAGCAAGCTGTAGCTCCCAGGTACTCAAAAGATACCAAGATGAACAAACCATGCTCCAAGGCCTTCTGTGTTGCTAAGACAGACTGCTTTGTAGGCGAGACTTTATAGCCATCTTATGAGGGTATATAGTTCTCGTGTAAGTCAGAGTACATCTGTATTTGAAAAGCTCATAAATATTGACAAATGGTTAGTTCACCTAGAAAACTTGACTATTCTGATCTTTGGTATACTGGAAAAATGCAGCGCTAATGAAAGTAAAGGAATAATATTAGAGTTGCAAGCAAAATGAGAAATTCACTCAGGGTCAGAACATGCCCATGAAGTTTTTAACTGTATTGTTTCATATATTTATCAATGAATTCTATTCACGTTTCCTTCCACAAGCCCGTCTCTCATCTTCCTCTGAAAGCTTTCTTCTCCACAAACCCCCACCTATGACCATGTCTTTGTTTTGCTTGAAAGGCACTGGATTTAGTTGGAGGATCTGAGTTAGACTATTAAGTTAAGAGTATCGACCCCAGCATTTGTGGATGGTTGTTTACTGGAACAAAGGTGACTTGATAGAAACTACTTCATACCAGCAATTGTTAATTGTCAACAGTGTGTCAAAGAAGATGGTGTCTCTTGATGTCCTTCTCTATCAATGGTGAAATACGGAGGGACCCAGTCTTGTGCAGGACCTGTGAAGATAAGAACAGGTTTAGTGAGTTCATATGTCCAATGGCTATGTCATACACAAAAGACATCATTTTGCTGAACATCTCCCATCCTCTGGCTCTTACATTTTCTCTGCTTCCTTGTAAATGATCCTTCAAATGTGACTAAATCAATGAAGATATAAAAGACATGAAGAAGATAATTGCCAAACCTTATTTAATTGACATAAATAAAATGCTTTACCTAAGAATGGGAAATTATATTTTCTTTCAATTATGCATGTAATCTTATTAAAGAAAAAAATCACAGTATATTAAATACAGTTATTACATTAAAGATTTTGCCCTTACTATAAAATACTTTAAAAATTAATAGTAACAAAAATGTTATATCTTATAACATTCGGATCTTTTAAAACTACCTCTAAGTAACTAGTTGTGATGACAGTTATAAAACATAAATTTAATGCAGATCACAATTAGATAATAATATATAATTGTATATTTAAAATCCATTAAAATGGATGAAGTTTACTATATGTAAATTATACTTCAATAAAACAGTTAAGACTATAAGTAATGCTTCCTATCAAACTATGAGAAAAAGATAATTGAAGTACAAAAATTGCCCAGAGGAATAATCATTTTACAGCATAGAAATAACCAATAAATATGTAAAACATGGCTCACTCTCAGTACAAACAAGAAAAAAAAAAGCATAGTATAAGCAAAACAGGATTCATTTTGTTCTGGAAACACAGTACTTTATGCATGTGAGGGTATTCTCAAAAGAACATAGCAAGATAGATCAAATAGTACTTTTAAGGATACAAATAGATAAAACTTTCTTGGGGGGAAATGGCATTATGTTAGAATATTTATGATGTGCCAGCAAAGAAGTTTCAGTGGCTAAGAACTCTTCCCACCAAATTAGATGACCTGAGTTTAATCACAAAAATCCACATGCCTGAAGGAGGCAACTGACTTGTGCAAGATGTTCCTTGACCACACATGCCACATGTTACATGCCCCATTCCCAGATGTACAAAATAAAAAAAAAAAGAATACATTTCGTTCTGATGTTTGTTTCCCTTTTCTTCAAGGCAGTATGCTGATAGCCTAGCTTCAAATCTGTGAGAGATCCTTTCTCAAAAGCAAAAGGTGAAGGATGAAAGAAAAATAAATCTGGCTGATGAGATAGCCCAGGTTTCAAGAGCACTTGCCTAGGACTTGGGTTTGTTTCCCAAAACCTGTAGGATGGCACATTACTGTCCAGGAGTTCTCAGAGATCCTATGCCCTCTTCTGACCATTTTTGATTACTAGACACTTGTGGAGTATGTACACATACATGCAGGCAAAAATTCAAATGTATACAATGAATACATCTAAAAATAAACTAAAAAAGAACAAGACACCCAATGTCCTCTACATGAAATTACCTTTGACTCACCATCTGTTACTAGGTACTTAATCTTATTCTTTGCTTATAATGACATTTTTGTGTGAAGGCTTAACTCTTTTGCTTTTGTTTCTTGTTCCAAATACTTGCTTCTGATAATTTTGCTGGTTAGTTTTTCCCAACTGGACACAGACTAGAGTTACCTGGGAAGAGGGAACATCAATTGAGGAACTGCCTTCACTGGCTTGTGGTCATTCTGTGGGACATTTTAGTGATGTCAAGATACCAACCCACTGCGTTCAGTAATCTCCTAGGTCAGGTGATCTCTGGTAGTATAAGAAACCAAATTGAGCAAGTGATGAAGGTGCAAACAAGTGTGTGGCTCACATCCATTGTCTGTAGTCAAAAGTTTCTCCAGTCCTGCCCAGGCCCATGGTCCTGCAGCTGCTTATAAAATAATCACTCAGAGGCTTATATTAAATACCAAACTGCGTGGCCTATGGCTCAAACTTCTTGTTAGCTATGCTCATATCTTTTTTTTTTTTTTTGGTTTTGTTTTTCTTGAGACAGGGTTTCTCTGTGTAGCTTTGCGCTTTTCCTGAATCTCTCTTTGTAGACCAGGCTGGCTTTGAACTCACAAAGATCCACCTGGCTCTGCCTCCCAAGTGCTGGGATTAAAGGCATGTACCACCACCGCCCAACCTTATATCTTATGTTAACCCATTTCTATTAATTTATGTTTTCAACACGTTCCATGGCTTTACTGGTCTTCTGCTGGTATGTTGCTCCTTAGGCGGCAGGCTAGCCTCTCTCTCTCAACTCCTCCTTTCTCTTTCCTGTCTCTCTCCTTGGATTTCTTGCCTGCCTGTAAGTTGCTTTGCCACAGGCCAAAGCAGCTTATTTATTAACCAATGGGAACAACACATATTCACAGTGTACAGAAAGACATGCCCCAGGATTGTCTCTGATTCATTTTCTTCTTCATTTTCTTGCCTGGCTCTGCTTCATGAGAGACTGTAACTCATAGCTGGAAAAAGCACTTCCTCCTTGCTGGTTGTCCTCAGCATTTTATCAGAGTTACAAAAATAAATGAGAGCAAGAATGAAGTTATTTTTCTATGCACATTTTTAGTGATTTGCTATTAAACGTTGATGGTGGATTTTGGATTAGCATAGTCAATTTTATGAACTTCAGTACTTGATACTATTTTTATAACAGCTAGCAGTTGTTGAAAAAACCAAACTATGTGTCATTAATCAACTGAACAATTTTACATGGGTTATTTTTTTTCATTATTTTAGCACTGAGTGAAATAATGCAAAAGCTAAGAGTTTTCAGGATTCCCTGGGATCAGTTAGTGAGCAGGTTGAAATATAATTTTTGATCTACTTGACACAAATAGCTCATGATCTTGTTTATCATTTATCTAATAATAAATATCTTAAAAGTACCAATATATTGGAAAAGCAAATCTGAGACAGGAAATTTACTTATACTCAAGTGTTGTTTAAAATATCATGTAAAAATTTAGCATGGAATGAAAATCCATTTTTTCACAAAAGGAATTTAAAAACAGTCTAGAAAATAAGCAACCCAATTAAAATATATAGATCAGAGCAGAGAGTCCTCGAAAGAAGAAATAAAAGTGGCTAAAAAAATTCTCAAAAAGTATTCAACATTCTTAGCAATTAGATAAATGCAAAGTAAAACTGCTTTGAGATTTCATCTTGCTCCAGTCAGAATGGCTAAGACCAAGAAAAGAATTGATAATCAAAGCTCACATGGATGTGGACGAAAGGGGAATCTCCTAATTCACTGTTGGTGGGTTTGCAAAATGATGCAGCCACTATGAAAATGAATGTGGAAAGTCTTTGCAAAACAAAAATTAAATCTACCATATGACTGAGCTCTACCACTTCTCAGCATATGCTGAAAAGATTAAACATTCATTCTGCTCCACAGACACCTACTCAGACATGTTCATTACTGCTCTAGTCACAAGAGAAAGGAAATGGAGACCAAGTAGATGTCTTTCTCCTGTGGATGGATAATGAAAATGAGGACTATATAGACTATGGAATACTATTCAGCTGTAAAGAAAAATAAAATCATTCAATTTGCAAGTAAACTGATCGATTTAGAAAATATACTGAGCAAGTTAACTCAGACCCAGAAAGACAAATGCCTCAATTATGTTATTAGCAGATATCAGCTTCTAGTCTTTAGATGGGAATATATAAGCTAGAGTCACAACAGATACCAGGAAAGTAGAAATGGAGTACTTTGTGTGAGAGTGAACAAGAGTAGTGGAGAGGGGAATATTAGAGCAGTTCCTATGAAAGGGGAAATGGGAAAAACAAGTGGGGACACTTAGTTGGGGAAAGGAGACTGAGGAAAACCAAGGAAAAAGGAAGAAGGAATAAACAACACAATGGAAGTTTTAAAAGGCCAAAATGAATCACATCTTTTTAAGTTGAATCACAGTTTTCTAATTACAATAATATCTATCTATCTATCTATCTATCTATCTATCTATCTATCTATCATCTATCTATTTGTCATCTATCATCTATCTATCTATCTATATCTTTATACACACATGAGCACGTTAACATAAGACACACACACACACACACACACACACACACACACACACACACACACACACAAAATTGGACCAAACCAGAACTGATTCAAAGCCAAAATGCCAAAATGCTCACAATCATTTCTCTGGGGTTACAGCATGGTAAGGTTAGAAAAATCTGCTTACTTCCAAAACAAAATATAACAAATAAGGACTACATATGTTGAAGTTATACAGTTTAGAAGGATGGTGCTTTTCCCCAAAACAGGACTATGTCACAAAATTGCCAGAGGCATGCATAGGAAAATTTCTTTAATGGTGTTGATCAGGAATGTTCAAAAGACTCCCCAAATAATATAGGCTTATTGACATACCTTACAGAAAATGAAGGTTAAGACCTTATTGCTTAAAGAACTCATACACTTTTTTATTACACGGGCCTTGGAGGAACGATCTGGAAGCATCCTCCCTGAGGACTATCTCTCCTAACATGATTATGTCCTATGCAAGCTGCCGAAGAAGGGAAGAAATCATTAGTCCTATCCTGAGCATTCCCTGTGAGCCATATCAGTGACCAGCATTGCAAGATGTCCCTACAGGTGCAATTGTGGTTAGAAAGTAAAATCAAACTTACCACTTTCTCCAGCACTCTGGAGGACAGTTAAAATGAAGGGGGAAAAAATGTGGCATCATTTGCTCAATCCATCCTCCTATTTATGCTTGATGCTTTGTTTTTCACACTAGAATCTCCCATTTCCCTGGACTGTGGGAGACAACACTGTATCATCCATAATACATATGGAGGTAGAACAAACCAGGCCTGATGAGATACAATTAGAATAAACCAGGGCTGAGCAAAAGCCAAAGTGCTCACAGCCATTCCTCTGGGTTACAGTGCTGTAAAAGTTAGGAAAACCTGCTTATTTCCAAGACAAAATATAACACACCAGGACACAGCAAAGGGGTGGATCTAGCAGCTCACGATTGTCTGACCATACTCGCTTATATGCACAATTACACCAAGGTCATTTATACAGCCCTTTTGAATATTAATAATTCTGAGTCAAGCCTCTTTATGTTCAACAAGAGGATGAGGATGTCAGCTATTGCTGAAATTAGATACTAAGCCCCAAAGACACCAGGTCTTCACTGTGAAGTCCACAGATAGTCAAGATGAAGTGTTTCTTAAGTAACTCAAATTTGCAAGTTATATAGTGTAAAAGTGATGAGGTGACCAGCAGAGTGACCTGTAAGGAAGCATGATGGTGCAGTGCGGTGCCACCAGTGGAAAAGACCAAAGAGCAAGGGATAAATGGATCCGTGAGTACACTCTGCCCCTTTGGGGCTGTGTTAGCTGTGCTTTGCCTACTGAGGCTATTTCCATGCTTGATTTCCAACTTTTCTATACATCCTGTCTCTGATTCACCAGGAATGCTTCAACAAAATCTCTCTCTACTTAATTTATTTCCATTATTTATAACTGCAAATGACCATGACTATAGTATACATCAAACTGGTCTCTAAGAGCAGACCCCCAGGGCCTTAAGGAAACTGGAGATTCCTTTCAGTGTACTTAGGCCTGGCGATAATGAATATCCAATTGTCCTTGAGTGACAAATACTGTCTATTGCGCACCACACTAAAAGTCTGAGATCTGAGAGGCAACTTCCGTCAGCCAATGGGAACAGCTTATGAAAACGTCTGTTTCTCTCACACTGAAGTAGTAAGAGAGCGAATAGCATTTAAGACTATAAAAACCTCATCGAATTCAAGACAATGACTGAGATCTGAGCCCTTCATGAGTACCTTTTAAATAGACCCAACAAAGATCATCTAAATTTCACATCAAATTGCAAACAAAAGAAGGAATTTTATTTCTTGCTTTTATATTGCATATGTACTTATAGCAAACAGGAGATACTTTTACTGTGTTCCGTATGATAAAAGTAAGTGATTTCACTTCTTTGTTTACAGCCCTGTGTGTAGAAGGAATTGGAGCCCGATGATTATCAAAGGATGTGCGGGAGGATAGAAAGTCTCTAGGTGTCTGTATACTTCACCTCCTCTGTCTGCTGACTGGAATTCACTGTAGCCACTCTAGCCGATGGAGTTATCTTCTAAAATGAAGCCAATCCTCCAGCTGCCTCTCACTTTCTTGTTCTGTCTGTCACCAGATGGTTACTTTAAGCTTCCAGGACTCAGCAAAAAGAAGGCAAAAACAGCCAAACAACAACAAAGTTCCATGCAACTAGCAGGGGAAGCATTGCCATTCTTTAATAATTCTCATATTTCAGTAACTTGAAAAAATTACCATAAGATGTATTTAAGATGGATTCTCATAGTGGTGATACAGTAAAACCTTTCTTTTCTTTTTCTTTCTGTATTGTAAATAGTCAAATCAATCCAGTGGCTTTTATAACTTGAATAGAACAAATACCCCAGTGGAACAGACATAAAAGGTCAGCATTAGCAAGGCTTGTATCAACACCAGCACCAACAATAGGAGTCTGGCTGTTCTGAAAGTGGTGTTGCTCAGGGAATCCTTTGGCTCTGCTTCTCTGTGCCTAACTGTCCAGACTTCCAAGACTGCACGTGAAGTTCATATCCTCCCTCACAAATTCCTGGTATTCCTTCAGGATATTGTTTATTGTTCATTTTGTTTTGTGTGTCTGTGTATGTGTGAGTGTATTCTACCTCTGTGTGCATGCCCTCAGAGATCCTTGAGTGGAAGTTCCAGGCAGATGTGAGCCACCTGACTGGGGTACTGGGAACCAAATTCAGATCCTCTGGAAGACTAGAAAGGACTATTAACTGATCAGCCATTTCTCCACTCCCTTGTATATGGTATCATCCTTTGTACATAAGGTAATAGGTACTTATTTATGACTAGTACAGTAGGTTTATGGGAAGATAAAAGTGTTAGACTCATTATCAATTAATAAAATGTTGTATAACATGCATATTATAATAATGGAATTTCTAATAGAAAAATAAACAGTCATTTAAAATTGATTATGTGGACTTGAAATGTAATGAATACACACTATAGACTACTTCTTATAGTAAAGGAGAAATTGCCCTTGGATATTTGAATTGTTTTTGTTGTTTTGTTATGTTTTGCCACGATATAAGTATGCAATGTGATACCATCATGAAGCCAGGTAGCAGCAATGAACTGCCTCCAAAATCAATACAATCAGAAGGATTAATAAATAGTATTCCGCAGTGCACTGTTCCAAGCTAAACTTTTAAGTAGATGTGAAGGTTAAAGTTCATTAGCTTGGCTAAGTTTAGAAGCACTATGAAATACCTCTCAGTGTAAACTGAGAAGGAAAGACCCATCCTGAACATAGGTGTCACCATATCGTGGACTAGAAGGTCCTGAAGTGGATAAAAATGGGGAAAAAAACCTCAACTTTGTAAAAGTTGAAGGTAGAATAGTGGTTGTCAAGGGCTAGGAAACTGGTGGACGTTGGTCAAGTGTACAGAATTTCAGTGCTTCTGGGTGAACAATTTTTTGCTAATTTTCAACAATGTGGTTTAACAATGGTTTGTTATATGATTCTAATTTTCTATGGGAAATTGATCTTAAATATCTAAGTGTTTTCATTTTTTTAAAAAACTTACTTATATAGTACATGAGATATGTGAATTAGCCTGACCATGGTGACGATTTCACAGCATCCATACACAAACACATTATTTGGACAGCCTGAATGTTGTAATGTTTACCTCCATAAAGCTAGACAAAAGAGCTTGTGCAGTTGACTAGTAGTCACTGTCCTATGGCAGTACTTTATCACCTGATTTAAGTCCTATGAAAGTTAATGTTTCTTTAATTAGGTATAAGTTCTAGTTTTCTCTACTCTCATATTCTTAAGAAATATACAACACTTTAGTTTTTCTTTATAATTTAAAACATAAATATAAACCAAGGTTAATGTAGTGTATGTCCAGATAGTTTGTTTTCCTACCTTCTGTTTTAGGAACTATATACAATTACATATGCAATTACATATGTTCTATTAAATGCCAAGTGACTGTACTGCATAGTTGTTTATAGAGAATATATGTATGCATCTATTTAAAATATCACTATAAAAAGACCTAATACATAGTGCTAAAATATTTTGAAGTTCATTAAAAATCTCCATCCATTTTCTTTGTGGTATCTTGACAGTTTGTCATCTGTACTTCCAGCAAGCCTTTTCTATTTCTTTCCAGGATTGAGGTTTTGTGTTAACAGAACTGCAGGTGGGAGAATCTGAGGAATTTTTTTTTCTTTCCATTTCATTGGTAATTACAAGCAGGAGGTAGTCACAGCTCAGCTACTCATTGTGGGTGTGTGCTTGGTTTAGGGAGGAGGTGTCCTATTATCTGTAGCGTAAGAAAATGACACCTAGTACAAATCTAAAAGTTTTTCAATTAAGCCAAGTAATTAGATTTTGGAATGTATCCAGTGAACTTCCACTAAGCACTCTAAATGAGGATGCTCAATGGCATTTCTTTAAAGGTTGTGTATAAATTATAAGTAAAAATAAAACGATGCTGCTGATGTCCACTGTATGCAATTGCTACAGATGTGTTCCAGGTCCCATGAAAGAACATTATGGTTTGTAAATCCCTCTGATAATACCTTCTACTGAACTGTATAATAGAATGATACTTTTAAAAACAACAAGATTGGATAGCTATATATTTTATAATATAATTGTGTTTCTTAAAATGGCATAGTCTTTACACCCAACAGTAGTGAGTCTCAATGCATAGCAGAAAGTACGTCCTTACTAAATTATGGCACTGTCTTTTTGGAAAGCATGTTTGTGGCTACAAAATAAAATCATTCATTTTTTTCTTGGCATTAAATTTGATGACAATAAAATATTTACAATATAAATATTGTATGCAATATTTATGTATACAAGAAATAAAATTTTATATAGGAGTTAAAATCAAAGATTAATAAAGTATAGAGGGTCTAATGTAATTTCCTTTGTGGCTCTAAGATGTAATGAATATACACTACATTTGTCATGAATTAGAATAAGAGCTACCCTTTAAATGACTCCACTTTTGAATTTAATTCAACATTAGGAACATCTCACATTTGCTTTGTCCTTGTATTTCTCATCCATTTCTGTATCTTCTTATATTTAATTTTTATTTTCTTTAGAAGGGAGCAAAAGAAGGCCAAAGTATATTCTACCTTCCTATCCTATCTAATACTGTGCAATTCTATGTTATCAAGGAGAATCAATGTTGTCAGTGATGAAAAGTATATGTCCAATAAAAATTATATTTATTATTACAACTGAGAGTGCCTGTCATGATGAAATGTAAGTGCTACCTGTAAATGCAGGAGAAGATATGAAGCTATCAAACCGAGAGCACCTTCTAATGCAGAAAGATAGATTTCTATTGTCCTCTTCTTTGGACAATGCACTAATATGGGTCACAGTCTCAGGATATTCTCTAACACTCCCACAAATACATAATTGTCCCCAGAATACCCTGTTATTTTCCTGTGTCTATTAAAAATAAAAATATATATATCAGAGCCAGCAATAGATGGAGTGCCAGTATTAAATGGCACTTACACTTTCGGAGAGTTTTAGCAGCATGGTGGAAAGTGAGAAGACAAGGAATGCAACGTGTCATTTGTACATTGCTGGGGAACATATTTTTACACTTCAAAGTGACAAAATGAAAAAAGTCAAAAGAATGGAAAGAGAAACACAAATACAAAATCCTCAAAATGGCCACTGTAAATGTTACTTAGCAAAATGTTTTCTCTTCCTAAAGAAAAAACAGTCAAGGCTGTCAGATCTCTCAAATACAAAATGAGTGTCACCATGTCAACATGAGAAGTATCTGAGCTGAAGAAGTGGAAGAAAACGGCCATGGATTCCAGGTCACTCTGTCTACCCATTCAACATGGCCTCCAATTTATTCAAAAGAAATCCCTCAGTTGGACTCACATAGCTCTCAAAGGTAGCCAAGTGTCTCAAAGTCTTTGCCCTGAACCTGGACACTGTGGTCATCAAAGTCCATTAAGTTGTCATTGCTAGGAGTTAATGGTATTACCATTGTTCTCAGTGGATGTCCCTTCCCACAAAATTACTATAGCTCTCTGGCTTTTGCCAAAAAGATAAATGGCACATGATTTTGCCCACCAGTAAAACCAGTCTCCTGTGGTACTACAATTTATTACAGCAACAAGGAGCTGGCAAAGCAAAAAAATTAAAATTCAGCAGCTCAATTTGTTCTGATACCTAACATCTGTTTTTCTATAAAGAACAAATCATTTACAGTTAAGATATGTGAGTTTTCTTATTAGAGATAGGACCCACTACTTAGGTAATTCTGGGAATCAAATGTAGGGTAATGGTTCTAAAATGATTGTGGTTTAATAATATTTAATTTGTAACTGGATATGAGCTTACAGTGGTCACTGAAAGGCTGAATAATGTAAAAAACTACTCTGTCCATAATCTTATTTTTTCTCAAAGCTATTTTTTTTGAACCTCAAATACTAAAGCTTATAGAGGAGAGGTACCTACTAGTTTTATTGCTAGAGATGAAAGCCATGTGCTGTTTTGTATTTGCCTTAAAAAGATTTTGTATTAGGAAAAAAATCCATGTTAGAGGGAACTTTAGATATCTGGGAAAGATAAGTTGCATGCTGGCAAGAACTAAGCCCAGATGAGTGGGGCATGGCTATATCCTTTTCTCCTATAACTTTCATTTATTTTAGACTCCCTTCTGTATATCCTTCCACTAAAACTGATGGTTGCAAAGAGGAGAAAACACTAGAAACATTGGACTGGGATGGATTTCTGTGTAAAACTTCAGTGTCATGTCCCACCTTACAGGATGAAAAGTAATAAGAGAGAAGCTGTGCATGTGAGAACATTTCAGGAGAATGCTGTTGGTAACTAAGGACTTTCTACTTGAAGTCATTTATTTTTTTATTTTAAATTTTCATTTTTGAATTTTCCGTATCTATCCGATGCATACTGACCACTCTTACCCATCCTCCCTACAATCTATATACATCTTTCTTTCTCCCCACAAATCTCTCACACTCCTTGATTTAACACACATCTCTTGATATGCTACCCATTGAACTAGCCAAGACCATCTTTGTGACTGTGAATTTGACTGAATGCTGGAGCTTAATGGGTTCAGCAGTAGGTACACATTTAAAAAAATGATTTTCCACCTCTAAAAAATCAATAACTAGCCAATAATTCAGAGGTAAAAGGCAGGCCTCTGTGACCCCCGGGCCTCTTCTTTTTACTGATTATTGATAAAGCTGGTTTTGTGTGAACCCAGTACATGTAACTGCAATTGTTGATTAAACATTGTACAGAATCCAGAGAATGGAGTTTTACTGCCCTTCATTCTTTCTTCCTGCTCTTACACACACATTGCTTCTCTCCTACCGTGTTTCCTGTTCCTTAGGAATGGATTTGCAAATGATTTGATTAGGACTGAGTGCATAACTGTCTCACATTCTCTCCATCTTGGGAGTCCATGAATCTCTTCATTTGCCACTGCACACAGTAGGGAGTCTTCTCTGATAAAGACATCGTTGCTCTGTCTGTTGCTATTTAACACAGCTATTGCTATGCCTGTTTAGTTATCAGAAACATTTCTCTCAAATGGAATACCTGCTCCAGACTTGGGTTGTTAGCCAGGCTGTTAAGTGGATCTTGAATCCAATCAAATATCTCTGGAGGGAAAACTATTATCTGTGCAAGATATGCTGTTGATCCATTATGCTTCTCTAATGAGGAGCAAGTTATATTATACTAAGAAATGTGAACATCTATTTAATAAATTAGAAACCAGACCAAACAAGCTGTGATGAATCTGTCAAATAAAAGACTTAAGAGGAGCCTAGCTGTGATGCTGGAAGTGGGATATGTCAGGGAATACACTTGTCAAGGAATATTTTTATTGTTGTCTTCTCTGAAGATGATCTTATGCTTCTATAAACTCCCAATGAGTTACTTAAAGAAGCTCTTCTGCATTTTCTTTTTGTGTTTCAATTTATTCCTTGTTGTTCATACATGATGCTTTTTTTCTCTCCTGATGAGTCAATTGATCTATGGACATGTATTCAACTTTATTCTGCTGAAAAGCCCTATCCTATACAGAGAACAAAGAGCCATAAAATCATCAGGACCAGGAGATCTGTATTGAAGCACAGTCTTACTTTCCTTTCTTCCTAACAAAGAGCAGTGCTCATTAGAGTGGGAATAAATCTGCTGCTATTTTAGTATTTTCTAGTTCTCCCTAGAAAATAAAAAAGATGACAAAATAGAAGATAAAAATAGAATGTATTTTTATATACATATGTAAATACACACACACACTCACACACACACACACACACACACACACACACATATATATATATATATATATACATATATATATATATATATATATATAATTCTGAACAGCCATTTGTTTCTTAAAGACAAATATTGAAAATAGAACCAACTCTTGTAGCATGTACCCTTCTACACACTGCTTGTCTGGTTCTTCTTGCCAGCATGCTGCCAAGATGTGGAAGAGTGGTGGCTATTTTTAGCAATCTCTGTGTGTTCTGTAGGAGTTATCAAAAGCTAACTAAAAATGAAAGAATAAAGATTTCTAGTGACATTGTCATTACCTTGCTCATCTCATTATGTGAGACAAGACTCCATCACAGGAAGCAATTAATAATTGATACTTGGAAATGCATGTCAATGTCTAGGTAAAAGATGAAAAGTAGACATTTTAAAGTTATAGACAGACACTATGTGCCAGCAAAAAAAATATATGTCATTAAGGATGTCAAAGATAAATAAATAATTACATTTCTTGCATTGAATTTTGTGATTATTATGCAATCACGGTATACAGGTCCCTGACTTGACTTCAAGGAAAACTTTTCAAAGAAAGTCACACTTATACAATGACTTTAAAATGAGACATTTCCAAGTTAGTGAAGAGAGATATGAAAGTAATAACTCAGAAAAAAATACAAACCAAGACTTCTATGTGAAAAAGTATCAGTTCTTAGAGACATAATGGAGAGTGGTCAGAACGAGTGTCTCAGGTCAACGGGAGTCTTGCACATGAGAAACAGACTGAATAGAGGGCAGAGCAGGCTGACGAAGCACAGGGCAGAGCATGCAGATGAGCTAATCTTGACCCCATGGGCTAGTCTTAAAGCCTGTGGTGCCAGTACAAAGTTGTGTGAGTTTAACGTTTACATTTCCAGCTAAATGTATTCTGCACCTTTCAAGCCCCACCACTCCATTTCAATGATTCCTACCACCTCAGATATTGAGAGGAGATAACCAACTCCAAAAATATTTATGCTTATAATACCTTAGAGAAAAATAAGTATGAGAACTAAAGTTCTCAACGAAGACAGAAAGACTTATAGATGCTTAGTGGATAATAGTAGTGAGCACAGGTGTGCAGAGATAAGTGCAAGGCAGAAATTTCAAATGAGCAAAAGATTTATTTCATATTAATAGAAGAAAAACAACACAGGAACTAAAGGAAAATCAAACCAGAATTTAAATGCCTTGAAATCTCTATCAATGATGAGTATGTTAAATAGTCAAGGACAAAAAAAGAAAGAGGAACTAGGAGGGGTATTTGTCTTAAATTACTTCAATGTATTGTTATTTACACACAATCGTTTCAAAAATAAAATACCGCTCTTCAGTTCCTTAAAATGGTTAGTATATTGGTATAATAGTTAAAGTACCAAATGCTTTATCCGTAAACCCATCACTAATAGACATTTAGTAATCATCTGTCAGGTGTATAACATACTAAATGCTGGATAAACCCTGTAGCATATTGTTGCCTAAGAGATAATATAACATCTGGAAACCAAGGTAGGGAAATGCTGTAACTATTCATTATTATCGAATGAAATAAAGTGGGTAGTAAAAAAGGAAAACGAAGTATAACAGAATAACAGAGCTTAAAATGGTCTATTTGGAAGGTAATATTAATAAGTTATCAAGTTATGCCAAAACATTTTATTTAAGCCAGTAGTTTTAACATCTTTAGTAAGAGATATAATGTATAAAGTGCACAAATAGAAAGCCATAATACATCCTATGAGCATTTTTACTGGGGTGTTAATGACCTGCCTGAGTTAACACCTTGAGCTTTGCCTCCAGACTTAAAAATACAGTCAATTATTACTTGTTCAAATCTTCACCAGCATGCTCTAAGTAGACTAAATATACTCTGAGGAGAGGTAAATATTATACTATTTGGTTTTCATTCTTGGATTCTAAAATCATAGCTATTATTCATAATTCAATTGTAGTTTGGGGTCTGCTGTAATGCATCTGTAAGTGAAAAATCATGTACTTGTGACAGAATTTAAGTTTCTTGACTCATAAAACTTGAGATATCAGAGCACAAAGTATACTTAAAACACTTTATTATATATACTTAAACAGTACATTATCATTAATTTTCCTTTTGGTCCAAGTGTGTTTATGCCTTAGATCATAACTTTTGAGATGATATTAAAATACTTGTTTCACAATAAAACAAGGATAACATGTATTTTAAAGCTATTTGCAAAGCACAATGGAAATATGTAGCATTCAGAGCAAATTTCTTGCACATAAGAAATGACTGTTCATTTTTTCACTATTTGGACTAACTATTCCTTCTCCTTATTAGCAATTAAAGCAATGTATATTTTTTAATTATTCACAGGAATACTTTTAAGAATAGGAAACACTATGTAATGTGCAAATAGCCAAGCTATTACTGTAATCTTAGTTAAAACAAAACATATAACATTTCTGTAAGAAGCAGCCTATTGGCTGCACAGCAAAGGGATTACTATGATTTTAATATTAGGATTGCTTGAAGTTGTAAGACAGAGTTAATATCTTATAAAACTTGTCAAATATATATACAACATGATTTATATTAATGAAAATGTTAATGAGGTTATAATAATGATAACAATATCATCTACACAGACCAATTTCAGTTAAGCACATACAATTTATAAAAACTATAGTAAATCTTATGCTCAAATTATCTTAATATTCAAATAACTATACTATATAGCAAGACAATGAGAGACAGAGACAGAGACTAAGACAGAGTACTATTGCCTATTTTTTAGCCAACTAATGATAGTGTTTATTATGTCCCAATTATATGTTTAATTCTTAACATTTCAATAAGACAGTTATAACTTTGTAGAGAAAAAATCAGTGTGCAAAGCATGTGTCTTTGCTAGTGTCGTATGTAGTAATATTGGCATCATGACTCAGTTATAAATATTTGAGTTCGTAACCATAATATTGTAGTTGCATGTATTGTATCATTACTCCAAGTAAATCCAGAACGCCTTACCCAGAAACCGATCACACTTTCCAAGGGAAGGTTGTACTGTTGACTTCTGTTTAAGAGACAATGCTGTTGAAATACCATCTATTACTGGTGGAATCAACGATAGAAATGATGGGCGTGACCAAGAGAAAGATGGCATAGATTTGGCCCAAACACAGATAGTTCTCTGACATAGCGTTTACTAAATTGTAACTCTTCTAGGTAAATTGGGTGACTATTGAATGGCTTTCAAACATAGAAGAGTATCAGTAAATTTCAATTTCAGATTAATTACAAAAGTGACATCTCAGACATTAGATTGCTGAGGGTAGGTGAGATGGGAACAGGAGAAGGTATTCGTGGAAAACAATGTGTAGAAAATTGAGGAGAGCAAGAGTGACTGAACAAACTGTAGGTCTCAAGAGTAGAAAGACATAAAGTCCCAAAAGGTGTTGGGAGTAACTTTCCAAAAGACTTGAATGTTGAAAATGAAGAAGTATGTAGAGAGCAATGATGCTTGTAAAAGTCTGGGAGGTCAGTATGTCCAAAAAAGACTTGTATACAAGCAAGGAGTCCTAAGCTTGATCTGCAACACTCATGTAAAGGATAGGCACAGTGCTGCCCTTGTTTATAAACTGATCACTGGAGAGGCAGAGATGAGAGGAACCTTTGGGCATCATTGGCCAGCCAGCCTAGCCTAATTAGTGAAGTTCAGGACCACAAAGACCCCTTTGTCAAAAGACACAGGACAACATTTAGAATTAATCTCTGGGCACTACACTGAGATACACAAATATAACTATGTAGACCCACAAACACATGAATACACACAGATGCCCACACATACCTAGCAATATATTCAGAGGAGCACACATAAACATAAACACAGGAACACTGGGTAACATACAAGAACAAACACTATCCAACACATATACACCTACAAGAATACAAATGCACACATACACACACACACACACACACACACACACACACACACACACACACAGGGATACTACTAAGCTCTTAAGTTTGATCCACAGGGATAATGGTAAGGAGTGTGTAGGAGAAGTGATTTCCTTATAAATAAAGCACTATGTAAAAATTGTTTTTGTTAAGCCTGAATATGTGTAGCACATGGGTTGATTCACATTGTTGTAAATACTTCCTAACAATAAAATCCAGAAAAATTCAAAAAGTTCAAAGTTAAGTTGATCTGTTTGAAACTTTTCACTTATTCATACAGGTACTAAAAATTTTTGTACACTATATGAGAGACAGTGCGCAAGACAGTGGAAGATACAAATAAGAAATATGGGCTTTAAGAACAAGATGCTACACCCAATGGGAAACAAGTGAGGTTCAACATAAGTTCTGGGTCAAAGAAACCTGTGACTATGTCGCAGCTCACAGAAGGTGCACGGAATCCAGAGACATAATAAGGGTGTGAATAAAAAGATGATGAGTGTTAGCTAAGAAGACAGAAGTGACAAAATGTGTTAGGCTTGACCTGGAAGGAAAACAGAAATGCTATAATAAAAATAGCAATAAGTGCAGGTATGCTCCATAGCGATCAGTGACAGTAGATTAAGCTGTTGTAATAAACATCGAAGGAGTCATTTCTTAAAGTACTCATGACCCTTTGAAAGCCTCAACTTGAAAGTGAAAGAAATCAGTGGATTCTCAGCAGAGAAATACCATAGCCATGTTTGTACTTTTGTGAAGGTGATTGTGACAAGTGTGCATGGGATGGATTGGATCGTCATGATATCCTGTCAATGGGCATTTTTGGAAATCTAGCAGAGAGTAAGAATGACTGTGAAAGAATTTGTTTCAGTGAGGAAGGAAGGGAAGGAATTTAATAAGTGTTTGAAGATATGATGGATACTGTTTAGTCCCTATACTTATAATGGTTAAATGAGAAAGAGACAGGAAGGCTGATAACCAGTTTTGTGATTAAGTAATAGGATGATACTAGATGGTATTATTTACCCACAAAGGGAAAAATAAAAAGATCAACAGGTCTGAAAATGAAGAGAAGACATTCTTATATGATGTGAGTATTATTCTCAGTTCATTTTTGTTACTATAACAAAATACCTGAGACTGTGAAATGTATATAGCTTTACTTGGCTCATGGACCTAAGGTCTGGTGCATTTGGGTCATCTGTTAGGAGGGTATTCTTGAGGCATCATAATATGTTAGAAAGTTTCACAAGGCAGAACAATGCAGGCAAATTAGCTTCCATTATATTTTATTCCTCTAATAAAGCCACTAACACCAAGGTGGGGACCCCACTTCAGGATCTCATTGAATCCTAATTACCTCCCAAGGGTCATTATCATTATCATGTGTTGGGTTTAAATTCCCAACACATGAATTTTAGAGGACCTGTCCATGCCAGTTTCACAGAAGCTTTCAGATATATCTGTCCAGTCAGGAGTTGGAAATAATTTCTAATTATAAAATAATATGACTAATCTTCATATATTGTCTATGCCTGTCCTACTTAGCTCGGGATTTTAATGATCTCCTTAAGGGTTTCAGTGCTTCTCTCAGTATTAGGACCACTTTATGATTTATTGGGTGGATTCCTATCAATGAAAGATAGTAAGATGAAAGAGAAATATATGAAATGTATATTATGACATCATAACTGTTTGTTGCTCATAAGTATCATCTTTTTGATAAATAAGTATAGTTTGGAATAAAAGACAAAAAAATTATATAAACTTTGATGTTTATTTTTGCTCTGAATGAGAAGTAACTTGAAAAGACTTTTAAATTGCAAGTAAGAAAGCACTTAAAAGATTTCAGAGCTTGCTCATCAGCAGCTCATGCTGGACATTAAGTCTGTTTCTAGTTGTGTATGGTGGGTCACAGCTGGGATCCTAGCACTTTGGGAGAGTGCCTGGAAGATTGTAGTGAGTTTGAAGCCAGTTAAAGGTACTCAGTGCAATCGAAGCCAGACTGGGCTATAGAGTGAAATATTAAGAAAAAGATAAAAGAAGACAAAGGAAAGAGGAGGAGGAAAATGATAACAATGATGATGATGATGAAGAAGAAGAAGAAGAAGAAGAAGAAGAAGAAGAAGAAGAAGAAGAAGAAGAAGAAGAACAACAACAACAACAACAACAAGAACAAGAACCAGAAGAACAAGAACAAGAACAAGAACAAGAACAACAAGAACAAGAGCAAGAACAGAACAAGAAGAACAGGAACAAGAAGAAAGAGGAAGAGGAGGAGGCAAAAGAGGAAGGAGAAGAAACAACTCATATTCCTGTAAGGTAACCATAATTAATCTCAAGTTCAAAATGTCCTAAAACATAAAACAACAGTCATAAAATAAGGGTGTGAGCTTGATGAAAGGAAGCAGTATTTGGATTTGGGAGGAAGGTGAAGAAAGAGAGGAATGGCAATGAATATAACTAAAATTCAAAATCCATTATCTGCATGTATGACAATTTCAAAGAATCCAAAGAAAAAAGAAAGGAAAGAAAAGAAAAACAGTACTGTCCACAGTGGTGCACATACAAGTAACACTACCAGTTGGGAATTGAAAAGTAGATGAGTCTAAAATTAAAGGACACCCTTAGCTACATAGTAGATCTAAGGATAGTTTGGACTATGTAAGATGATATCTCAAAATAAGAAAGAATGAGAGAAAGAGAGAGATGCAATGGTTAATAGTTGTTGAAGTACAGGGAATGTATCAAAATATAAATTACAAAACCATATTGTAGTTGAACAATCTGTTATCTTCATGAGTTGAGTAAATATTCAACCAAAGTAACTGCATAATTACTGAACAGAGTCTGAAGTAGCTGGATTACATAATGAGAACTTTAAAAGGTAAATTCTATTTAGGAAAAACCTTTCTATACTTTTGAACAAGAGTTTAATATGATGACAGAATTTTTCGCAACATAAATTTCTTGGTTAAGAAATGTAACTGAAGGTGCTCAGAAGGGCCCTTCTAATATAGAATCAAAGCTAGACTCAGTTGGGAAGCCTTCAGGACACATGGGGTGGCATCAGTATCTACCTGCTTTGCATAATTAATACAAATCTTCATAATAACCCTCAGTCACAGGAGGAATGTGCTCTAGAGTTCTCAAGTCTTATGCTAACCTCTTGGTGCAAAGTTCTCTGTCTTTTAAAGAATGCTGAATAACTTCTGGCAGCACAAAGCTCTATGTTGTGTTAGGAAATAAATTTATCCAACACAATCAGAAATGTTTGATATCAGTTGTCAGAGAACTCCTTTCTTTTTTCCTTATGTCGTGTAGACACAATATCAGTTATTTCAATCTGTTCCTGTGCTACTTTTTAAATTTTATTTATTTTATGTGTATGAGCATTTTGCTTGCATGTATATGTATCATATGCATGTCTAGTGCTTGTAGAGGTCAGAAGCAGGCAGAAGATCCCTTGAAGATATGGATGGTTATGAGCCATTGTGTGGGTGCTAGAAACAAACACATGACCTCCAAAGAGCAGGCCATGCTCTTTACAGCCAAGTCATCTCTCCGTTTCCCATTCTTTTCTCTTTTAGGAAAACAGTTTGTCTGAGACTTTTCCCTTAGAAATTAACATAATTAAGTTCACAATTTCAGATCATATCAGCTCTAAGCTAGTTCTCATGTTAGTGCTTTAATCAGAGTATATCTCCACTGAAGAAAGTTTTGCTATTAATATGCAAATGAATGCTGTAAGACAGATGACACTTTTTCCCAAACCATGTTCAATTAACATACCAATAAATCTGGATGCTCTTCCATAATCAGAATCAGTGTTTCACGTGATAGATTTTTTTGACACTTCTTACATACCAAAGGGAAGAACCCAATGATGGTGTGATTTATTACTATGACACACATGTGGAACATAGAGTGAAAAATATCCTAGAAAAGGACAAACATGCCACATATAGGAGAGATCTACACATGTACATCTTTAGTCTTCTGGGTTGATTATTAAACCCAGAAGATTAATAATTACCTTAAATAGGACACTCAGCATTAATATTGATAACATTCTCCATCTTTGATATTAGAACAGTAAATCAAGTTCTCTTTTATCTTCTAGATAGAGATAAACAATAACAACAGTCATTAAAAATGAAGATGACAAAGCAAAGGCTAAGAAACTCTCAAGTGTCACACACCACAAGTACAGATTTGAAGCAGCCTGAAGAACCAAAAAATTCAAAATTAACCCAAGACATTGCCCATAGTCTCTGTGATAAATGACAAACAACTGTCCTGCCCTTCAGCAGCAGATTACATTTCCCCTGTCTAAAGTATTATCTACTTGGATCAATATGGAATGAAAATCAGATGAGTTGAGGAATGATTTAATGAAATTTGTTTATTTATTTACGAACCACTTATCAACCATTATTATTGAAGAAAATATTAAAGATTTGGGGCCTTTAAGTGTGGAAGAAAAACATTGTTTTCGTAATCAATATGGCTATTTGACATATTGAATGTCACTATAAGAAATGTGTTTATAATTCACAATCAGTACATGCTGCAAGTACATGGCTATACAAATGAAATTTTAAAGTTAACATCTCTGAATTGTTATCCATTCCATATGAATTTTCAATCAGTCAAACATATCAGATTCTAATATCATGATGAATGTAGCAGTGCATGTGTTGAGCCGTTTATCAATGACTTTACAATTTACTGAGGAGTTTTAACTCATCACAGTCTCTCCTCTGCAAAAGGCTGGCTGGCATTCCACCTCCATGTCTCACACTTAGAGAATACAAACCTAACAATGGCTCTTCCTGACATTTCTGAAACACGCAGTACCCTGGGTGTCATTGCTATTAAATGAATCAGGATAGATTCTCCACCAGCAACACGAGATTTTCCATTTGGTGTTTTAAACATGTGGTCTTCCCCAAACATTAGTTTGGAAAAGCCTGTTCCTGCAGAATACAACGTAGAGATGTTTAAAATCAGAAAATGGAATGCTTAATTACATCACACTTCCCATCCTCGACAAAAAAGCCACTATTTATTATTTTAAGCATATCACACTTCAGTTCAATAATTCACATATAGCACGCAATTTTTGTCACTGGTGTGATTGAGAACCAATAAAAGATTTTATGTAACAACAAATCAGAAGTTCGACTTCAAAATTTCCTGTTTGCATGCTGCTGTTTGCTCTAACTACCCTTCAAAGAGCATTACATTCCCTTAAGTCATCATTCTGTGCCTTTTATATGCATTTATTATATTTAGCACTAGCAGGAGTTTGAAGACTATTTACTTTTACATAGGATGGAATAAAATAATAAGAAGACAAAATCCCAGAGATCATGAACCCAGTCTTTTTTTTTTTTTTTTTTTTTTTTTTTTGAGACAGGGTTTCTCTGTGTAGCTTTGGAGACTTTATTGGAAGTCATTCAGCCCAGCCTGGCCTCGAACTCACAGAGATCCTCCTGCCTTTGCCTCCCGAGTGCTGGGATTAAAGGAGTGCACCACCCTGCCAATAGGAACCCACAGCCTTATAGACACATGTTATCTTCCCTCTAGTTTTCTTTTTCTTCTAAGAATGAAGGAACATTGGGATTTTCTCAATAAAACCAATGACATATGAAAAAAACAAATGTGTCTTTAGTAGGATACTTCCAACTTGTCAGCCATCACCCTTAGTATCAATCTTAAACCAAATCACAGTTGTGATACTCAATATTTTAACAACATAGTACATTTAATTCAAATCTTGGATTCCATATTTTGGCTTCAAAGTTGGCTTCATTGTAATATTTAATTAACAAGTTCCATTGCTTTGTTTTACAGTGTACAACATGCTTTGAAGTATATATGCACTGTGAAAAGTTAAATTTAGCTAAATAATAAATGGTTTCTTCCACTTTCTGAGCATTTGCTAAGTGAAAACACTTATCCACTCTATTTTTGAGAAGGCAATACATTGCCATTAACTGTCGTCCCTTGCTATATTATATATCTCTTGGGGAAAAAACACTCTACCTAAGTTTAACTATTTATCCTCTGAGCAATATCTTCCAGTCTGCTCCTTTCGGTTTCCCTCCTTGGTGGTATTCAGCACACTATTCCCAAACTCAATGAAATAAAGAGTTTTAGATTTGAAATTATGCAGTATCTTTCTGATCCTGGTGTGTTTCATTCGTTATAATGAAGAAAACTATTCCCTAGACTTCAGGATAAATCTTTCCCCATTACCTTCCTTCATGCGCCAAGCTTGCTTGCAGATATCATCTGCCATGATGAACTGGCTCATAAGCTTGTATTAATATCACTCTTGGGAAATTTAATGGACTTTAAATTTTTAGTCTCAACAGAAATTATCCTACGTGATTCAAAACTTAAAATCCAGTTATTTGATAAATATTTGAGATGTGTCAATTAATTCAATTAGTTTCCAAACATAACTTTTCCTCACAATCTACTTCTCTAATTATTATTATTATTATTATTATTATTATTATTATTATTATTATTATGTGTTGACTCACCTCAACAAATAGAACGATCTTTTAGTTAATTAGTCAAAGCAAAACATGTACATTCTTACTCAATCACATCATAGTTCTTTAAAATAAGTCCAAATGCATCTACTTTTCTTTTATTATTTATTTCATAAAAGTCCAAAGAGTTGTTGATTTTAAAAAGGACTGAAATGGATGCCCCAATGGATATACAACACAGAGGGATAATGAACAGATGAGAGGTATACCCAGTCGGCTTTAGATATTGAAACAAAAAAAAAATAAAGTTCTATAATCTATCTGTCTCTCTGTCTCTATCACACATACACACACACACACACAGACTACACATACTTTTTTTCACATGGTAAATTCTAGCAATAACCCCAAAGACTTCACTGTCTTGTCTTTCACAATAGAAATTAAAGGATATTTCCCCATCCTTGAGCTTACATACATCCATGTGACTTACTTGCACCATTAGCTGAAACTAGAAAGGACAATGATTCATTTCATATTCCTGACATGCCTTTTGATTTTGTACCTGCCGTCTAGTGGCCCTGAAGTAATGGAATGAGCTTAGTCGAGCTGAACAATGACCAGGGATGAATAGGAATCATGAATGGCTAAGAAAAACTTTCAGCCCAAGCTTAATCACAAGGTATTCAAATAACTCTATGGTTATGAGGGCTAAATAACTGAAGCTTTATGTACTACTAAGAATTTTTTATTGGATCAATTAAAAGAATGATCAAAGCTGATGGTTACGTGATTTGTGTGTGTCTCTTTGTTTTCATAGAAAATAAAATATGTTGATCATAGCAATCCAAGTGTTATTTCGTTACATTCCCTACTTATGTCTGTTATGGGAGTTTGTTCTGTTTAGCCAAAAGCATTTGGGATGACTAGCCCTATTGGCATGGTTTTCTCTGGATATGTGACTGGATAAAACTGAGGAGGGGGTTGCATGCTCTTTCTCTTGGGTGTTCTTAGCAGGAGCAAGCTACAGAGAGTGTGGCTTGTGGTTGGTCCTCATTGCCCTTGGGCAGAATGGGATAATGGCAGCTGAATCAGCAGTGCTGTTTACTTTGTTCTGTATTCATGAGTCTGTTTTTCCATTGCACCCCTTAATAAATTATTGACCAGACCTTTGTGGGTTCTCACTTCATGTGTTCAACATTATTTCACAAACACCTCTTTCTTCATGCACCAAGTCATAGTATCCTCTTTCAAGATCTGTGAACTCACTAGTAACTAATTCTGAACAGTACAACAGTTCATCTTCCTATTTTTTTAAAATATGTGTATCATATTTTCATCGTTCAGAAACTTTACATAGTCTGCTTAGTCTACAATCAAGACTAGATTGATATAAATCTCATGCTTCATTTGTTGCTGTGAATTTACAATTAATTTCAGCCATTAATTAAGTCCCACACTAGCAGGAATACATAATTACTGAGTTAAATCAGTACTAAATAAAGTGGTGCAAACAAGATGTGCAACTCTTCTCAAAGTTCCCATCAGTTGCTCATGTTTTGATACTTACTGGCTTGCCTTGTAATGTCTATGTGATGGGAATGTTGTTTTGCGTGCTGTGAATGTATGTTGCTCTGATTTGGTTGATAAATAAATGCTGATTGGCCAGTAGGCAGGCAGGAAGTATCGTAGAGGCGGGGTAAACAGAGAGGAGAATTCTGGGAAGAGAAAGGCTGAGTCAGGAGATGCCAGCCTGCTGTCCAGGGAGCAGCATGTAAAGACACACAGATAAAGCCACAGAACATGTGGCAGCATAAAGAATAACAGAAATGGGCTGAGTTTAAATGTAAGAGCTAGTCAGTGGTAGGGCTGAGCTAATGGCCAAACAGTTTTAATTAATGTAAGCTTCTGAGTGATTATTTTATAAGCAGCTGTGGGGTCTGTGGGGCTGGACAGGACTGGAGAAAACTTCACCTGTATCTATGCAATGGAAAGATGGTTATGGGGGCAGGGTTAGTTGGAAGAAGTCTAAACAATGTGATGAGATTTCAAATGAGAAAAAATATAGAATATTGAACATGGCTGAACAATTTCCTGTAATAGGCAATGGACAATAGGAATTTCAAGTTTTGACCTGGTTGCAATAGGGTGTTTATGAAACAGGCCATTTCCATGAATGTAGCGAGTATTAATCACCTTATTAAACTATTCGGCTCACAGTTGGTACAAGATCACTTGGGTCAATGAATTTAGCTTACATGTGAATTGACACTTCATGGATGAATGAATAGCAAAGTTAATAACCACATGTCTAAGAAACACAAAAGGATTAGTAGGGGCAATGTCTCATAAACTCCATTCAAAGCATAACTAGTATAACCTAAGTAGCTTCCTTGCTACGCATATGAATACAATATAATTCTCACTTCTTAAATACACTTACAATCTACTCACAGACAGGCCTGCATAAATAATGCAGTCTAGAAAGAGATGTAGATGAAAATGTTTAGGAAGACTGTATTCTAAGTGTAGAGTAATTTTACACTAGATTTCCAAATTACAAATTCGCTAGTATGGTATGCCAAACCCATTTAAAAAAAAAAAAAAAAAAAAAAACAGATTGTTGTTGTTGTTTTTCGAGACAGGGTTTCTCCATGTAGTTTTGGTATCTGTCCTAGATCTTGCACTTTAGACCAGGCTGGCCTACAAACTCATAGAGATCCTCCTGGCTCTGCCTCCCTAATGCTGGGATTAAAGGCGAGTGCCACTGCCATCCAGGTAGAAGATAGATTTTTATGGTGTAATGTTTGCTGTTGTTCCTCAGTCTTGGAGCTGGGAAGAGACATTGCAAATTTCTAACATAACTGTCTGTATTCAAATAAAAATATGAAACGATGCTTGAGGCGAAGTCAGTCCTTTTTCTGATAGAGAGTAAAGCATCTCATGCAACAGCACCAAGGAAGACAGAGGAAGGGTCTGGTGGATGCTGAACTTGTATTTATTAAAAAGCATCTAAACAGGGTGGTGGCACATGCACTCCCAGCACTTGGGAGGCAGAGCCAGGCAGATCTCTGTGAGTTCAAGACCAGCCTGGTATATAGTGCAAGATCCATGACAGGCACCAAAACTACACAGAGAAACCCTGTGTCAAAAAAAACAAAACAAAACAAAAGGCATTTAAATAAACATATGATTGTCCTAGTCTCGGGGTTATGAAGAGAGAAGATAGGCATGAATCTATGACATGAATTTATTTTTATTCTATTTGTAATTTATTTAAATCTAATACAACTGTGCAAAAAATAATTTATAGACACTACTGGGTAAGCAAGTGTCAAAACATTTATAAGAAATGGGTCCTTTGAAAATGTCGCACATCTTGTTGCATCACCTTATTTGGGAATGACTTCATCCAGCAATGGAATATATCTGTTATGTGGGGATTTACCTCTATGTTTGATACGGACATTTTGCTCTGTTTATCCTTTTCCTCTCGGCCTAAACTCATGTTTAGATCCTGAGATGACTTAAATGTGACATGAAAAATGTAATGTTCCAATTTCAAAAATGTTGTAGGTCTTCAAAGAATGTCCTATCTATTGAAGCTACAACAATAACCACCCAATGGCACCTTTCTTGATGACTTTATCCAATTTTATACAAAGCCAGAAGTGTCTCTTCTTGACATATTTATCATAGTCTATTTTCAATTGTTCTCTAATATGCTCTTCAATCCCTGTGTTGGACCAAGTCACTTAAGATTACCGTACCCTCCCAGTCTCCCTATCACTGGTATTAATTTTAACCACTTTGATCTATTATTCCAAAATGACACATATTCTGAACTCTTGGAGTTACTGGCTTCATCTTGCTAGCTTCAGTCCTTGGAATTGTTCAGTTAATTATATTATCAACTTGCACTCTTGGGTTGCCACTCTCAGCAAAAACGATGAAACTGAAATCCATCCCGTTCTACTCCCAGTCAAATGTATCATTGACTGGAACTTTTGGGTAGGATCACAGATGGGAAGTAAATGCCACAAAAACCAAGTAGTTAGAAACAGCTTATAGGGATATTTTAAAATTATCTAAAATCTCACTAAAAGAGGCAAAGTATCATATTTTGTGTAAGGGTTAATATATTAAGTTATATAGAAAGAAAGTGATATTGCTTGACCTTTTTAGACAATAAAATCATAACCCATCAATAGGGTAAAAGATAGCATTACAGTAAAAATATACACTAATATGAATCAATCATATGGAAGAAATAAAGAAAGTAAAAAATACTCTATGCTTGATGGAAGCTAAATTTTCACAAGGACCATCACATACGTGTTCTTAGTTGTGACTACCAAGTGCAGCTGTTTATGGAAGTCTCTGTAGGACTTTTTAAAAGTGCTGAGACCAGAGCTCCATGCTTAAGTTTATGATTCCTTGGGTCTGCTCTGGGATAAAGGAATCTCTATTTTTCATACAAACTACTAATCATTGTGATG
This sequence comes from Peromyscus leucopus, assembly GCF_004664715.2. Lineage (NCBI taxonomy): Eukaryota > Metazoa > Chordata > Mammalia > Rodentia > Cricetidae > Peromyscus > Peromyscus leucopus. The sequence goes on along the minus strand of NC_051078.1, from coordinate 16,521,094 downwards.
TATTTACAAGTCTGAGCATCCCTACTCCCAGGAAGCAGAATCCTGTTCACTTTTATTTTTCAATATATGGAGTACTGTCTTCTTTATTCTTTCTCCTCACAGACATTTTAGGAAGACTCTCTAAGCTAACAGCATTTTCCCTTTATTCAAGTACAAACTATTTCTCACAGTGGAAAGCGCAGTCCCCTATGGGCTATATCTCCCCTAGCCAGAGATGTTTTGCATTGTTTTGCTGCCAATCATTCTTTCAGTAGTAATCGCCTATCAATTTCACAACTCCTGTCAAACGGTTTTATGGCACCTACGATTTATGTGGCAGGAACTGCTTTCTAGAGCAAGGCATCAGTTTTGAACACTGTTTACAGGACTAGGAGTCATCTCAGTGCCATGCTAGCGGTGATTACCCTGAACGCTATTGAGTAGTTTGAACAGCTTGAGATTCGGAGGCAATTCTCCCCCATACAATCATCAGACAAACTCAGCGGGTTGGATTTCTTCTGCCAAAGGGGTGAACAAACGAACATCTCAAAGTTCAAGAGGAGCTGCTTCAGAATTCAAAAATCTATTCACATGTATTCCAGCTTTGTCAAAGTCGTGCGGAAAAATTAAAATGGCACCTGTGTGCAAGCTGTATGATAGGCTCTGATCTAAATGAAGCTTATTTAGTGATTCCCACAGTCAAGGTAAGTAACATACATGTTGCCTCACATCACTACCCTACATTTTATGGAGAGAATACTTAAGAGCCATTCATGGAGCAAATTTCACACATATATTGTGCTATTAATTGCACTAACAACGTATGGGATATGCCTTAGCTTTCTAGAGCTTATTGATTTTTTTTGTCTGAAAAATTTGCACTTTTATTGTAGATTTTTTAAAATTTTCCTCAGCATCCTGTCTCTGAATAACACTGTTCAACTCTATTTCTCTAATTCTAATCCTTTTAAAATTAAAAACTCAAATATTATTCAATCAATAATATAAGGCAATTGAGAGAGTTTATTCTTGGTCAAGTCTTAAATCATGACACAAGGTTGCTTTCTGTTTGTTTTATAACTGCAATTTTTTTACCTTATCTCCCAATCTTAAATAGAAACATTCAATCACGTATATAATAATATTTCAAAGCAGTCTTATTACATTTAAACAGATTTGGGCATTTTGATAATTAATGAAAAACTGTCAATGTAGCACAAATAAAACAAGTTTCCAGAAAGAGATTAACCATGTATTGGTCTGATCTGCAATTTAAAATACTTTTGGATTCTTGGTGCATCATTATTAGCATTCATGGTGTTCACTTTCCTGCCAGTTTCCCCAGAATAGCAAAGAAAATGTTTATGTTTTCATAATCCCTAGCAAACCTGAAGACAGCTTACACCAGAGCTGTGTGATTTTAGAAATAATATACTGAGACATGTTCAAAATATCCTGAATTTCTTTTTCTTTCTTTTTTTCTTTCTTTCTTTCTTCCTTCCTTTCTTTCTTTCTCCCATTTTTTTTTTTGTTTTTTGAGACAGGGTTTCTCTGTGTAGATTTGGAGCCTATCCTGGTACTCACTCTGTAGCCCAGGCTGGCCTAGAACTCACAGAGACCCACCTGGCTCTGCCTCCCGAGTGCTGGGATTAAAGGTGTGCACCACCACCGCCCGGCCTTGAATATCTTTAAATGCATCTCCACAAAGAGAAATTTGCTACAGCCTCTTAATAATGTTGTCTTGGGAATGTATTCACCTTGTCTTTCATTCAGAATCACATAACAGAGCCAACAGACATAAAAATGAAAAAAAATGCAGCACCTACAGAGCTATTATCCTTACTAATTCTAAAGGGTTATTATAGTGTAGTTTTACATGGAAGGACTATAATTTATATTGTTATATCTCATAAAGCTTGTTTCCTAGTCATGGGGGAAGCTGGGTATCTGGCTATATAGTCATTTTATTTTAATTAATTTCTTTAAAATCCACGACTCTATGACCCAGTTTCAGGGCCAAAGAATTGTTAATTATTGCCTCTCTACCACAATAACATTGGAGGGCAACAAAGCACAATATTCTCACACACTTATATTAAAAATGTCCTTGTATTGGGCAAGGTCTGAATAGATTCTCAACCAGGCCCCTTGGTTGATTGACCTTCTCGTGTCTCTTTCTGACTCCTCCTGCTAACATTCACTGTGCTTTCCACTGCACTGGAGCAGAGAGCACTTCATCCTTCAATCTGATCACACCCCTGAGGTCAACTCATGAGATACCTTTTCCCATTGACTTCATGCAAGTCCGGAGAACCAGATGATATCAGAACCTAGTGAGCAGAGAAAATAGGCAGACCAAGAGAAACATTACTAATCATATTACTCTTTTTTACAAGGGTGTGTGATAGAGGTAGTAGAGCTGGCTACATCTGAAACTTAAAATTATGACTGGACATTTTCAAAAATGAAAGATTTGACTTAAAATTATTATTACTGAGTCAGCTGCATGGTTCTTCATAGAAAAACACTTGATGGACAAACCTAGTTTCCTGATTTGATCCCAGAAAATCACCGAAGTTGGAAGAAGAAAACCAACTACAAAATGTTGTCCTCCGTCCTACACAGACACCATGGCATGTGCATACACTGAATAAAATATAAAACCGATTAAAGCATTAATATTTATGAATTATAAAATATTTGTGAGAATATAAAGATTATCATTATCTGTACAATATATTTCATATTATGACATTCATAAGTATTTACCAGTGGAATCACTTTATGTGTTCTGGGATATGTGACTATGTTTCCTTTACTTGCAATAAACTCAAAAACTATCTCCTAAGTTTTAAAGAAGCCATCCCTTGGTTTGTGCCCACCTATCCTAATAATAACAGAATTACCAAATGTCTCCCCACAAATTATTTTAATTTATATAGATTTAACCTCAACTATTTAGGATAAGATCCAAGAAATGATTTAAAAAGAAAGAAAGAAAAAGAATTCAGGAAATAGATGAAGGGAGAAGAGGAGAGAGACATCTTTTAATATAGCCTGTTAAATATCAAGTTTATATTCATACATTAAAATAGCTGATATTCAAAGAAGTACATTTATCCCATTTTCTATTGATAATGTGAGCAGTGAATGTATCAAGACTGCTGTAACTCACCTGAACTGTCAACTTCAGTCAATATGTGAAAATCAAAGCGTGGACATAGAATTCCATTCATACCTTAAGAGAGGTATTTTCTAGAAATGGCAGTAAATATTCAAAATAGAATCAATATATAGATGGATGGGATATGGATGCAAAGAAATAAGCAAAATATAACAAAAATAAAAGTAGTACAATTTTTTCTAATAGAGATTTACATTCCTTTAAAATAGCCTTTATCACATTACAATTGTTTTGAGCCAAAGCCAATGTGATCACTTATTTCAGAAAATTCAGTTTTATTTTGTTTTGTTTTGTTTTAAAGAATGTGATTATAATCTCAACTGATGATAGAGCCCTCTTGTACTCAATTTGCCCATCCATTAACGAAGTGATGTTATGGTTGGTTAGTGATTCTCCTTAATGGGAGCCTTAAGAGATTTGAAGAATCAGGAATGCAGCTTAAGCTTCTGCCACTAAAAGATTCTATGGGTGTCATTTCTGTGTTACACCAAACTTGTCTGTAGCCACATGCCCTAGGAAAGACTAATTACAACCATGGGAGGAAATATGATTTGCTAGGTGAGGCAAAAAATAAATCTACAGGAACAAATATTGATTAATTTTTGTATTTTGTAATCAAATACAAATGTTTTTCTTAGATAAAAATGTATTTCACAAGGATTTATTAAGCAGAGCCAATGTAGTTTTACTGTTCATGAGTAGTAACATATTTTAATGTGCAATATTTTTTAAATCACAGATATTAAGTGAGATACAATCTAAGACATATTTTGTTATAGAACATCTTAAAGTTATCATAATTATTTCAGGCTACAAAGAACTAGAGAATGAGAGAGTATGCCTCTACTGACCTTTGATATCTATTTATAAAGCCTAAGAAAGGAAATATACATTCCATGTATAAAAACAGCATGACCGGCTACCATCTCTAAATAGTAAATCATATCTTACCAAGCTTCCTCAAAATTATGCTTTTATGTTGGGAAAAATATAAGATATTGAGAGTCAGAAAGTAAAATGTGTGTTTCTTTATAGTCATGAAGTATAGAACTAAATTTTACATTCTGTATTTATATGTTCCATACTTCTAGAATTTATAATTATGTTTTCACCTTAGTTTTAGAAAGGAAGGCTAACAGTAGATATTTCCTCTTATAAGTAGCTATTATTTAACTGAACTTTCTAAGTAAAAATATTTTTTCTCATATACACAAACATACACAATATATATTATATACAACTTCAAATTTTATATGATTAGTTATCATGCCAGTTATTATTTGTGGACACATCTTAAAATCATCATCACTGTCCAATTAGATTTTATTCTGTATCCTTTTATTTTTAAATCTTCTCTATTGAATTTGGTAATGTCTGTAATTGATTTTTTAAAGCAGCTCAGCTCACATTTCTCTGATCCTATGCTATGGATTTATTACTTCAATTTTACCTTCGGCTGTTTCAAACGTTTTTTTTCATATTCTCTTGTCACTTGCCCTGTTAGCACCCAGTCTGTCATCTGTGAATGCTCCAGTGTGACTCAGCCTCCTTGTAATGCTGTCCTGTGAATGCACTTTTTATGTCAAGCCTCAGAAGACAAGCCACTTGAGCATTTCCACATACATTGGCCCTTGGTGGTCAAAGTAACCCTGTGATTAGACATTAGCCATGGCCTTCTGGGGGTTACTGAAAATATACTTTCAGTCAATCCTAAAGCAAGAGGTGACTATGTCATAAGTTTAGGTTAAATTCAACATTTTTGCCTTTGAAAATGTATGTTTTCACAACTGGCTTCTATGCAGGTAGCATTAACAATCAAAGAAAAAGTGGCTGTCAACCTGATAGTAGAGGTATATGAGCAGGGTCCAAGAAAGAACAGTGGGTGGAAATTATGTAATTCTATTTCCATTAAAACTGCATTAGAAATAAAAATGTATAGTTTTATTGTTAAGTTTTCAAGGATGTGCTTTCATTCATAGTTATCACCTGATTACCGCTATACTCTAGTCCTGGGCATTTCATCACAATAAAATGTGTAAGAATTAATAATTCCCAGTTTTTAAATCTGAGTATTGCAGATCAGACAATTAATTATATAGCACCAAGACTACAGGCTTAAATGTCTGTATTGTGCTGTTCAATGCTACTGCCCAAATCAGGGCTGCCCAAATATCAGCATGCCTTGCGCTAACATCAGCTTGGTGGCTTCACCTCCAAGGTTCTGATTGAGAAGCCCCAAGTAGGACTCAAGAATTTACAGTTAAAACCTCCTAGATAATATGGATGTTTTCAATCTGGAACAGCATCTGTATTTACATTAAAATAAAATAATATACATATACGTGTGTGTGTGTGTGTGTGTGTGTGTGTGTGTGTGGTCTGTGTGTGTGTACACACACATATTTGCATGTAAGTATAACATTCAGGCAAACTAAGTGACCTTTTCTAATTTGTGTTTTTTTAGTATCCTTTAATTCCAGAAATCAGTAATCCATCTTCTTCTTCCTCAATGTCATCTTCTCTGCCTCCTTCAACTCCTCTTCCCTCTCTTCCTCTTTTCCCCCCTCATTTAACTTATTTTTCTCCTTTAAATGTATTAATTTATGCAGAACACAGTGTGCAGCAAATGTATCAGTCATAGACTTAATTTCAGTGTCACTCCACCTGTTACCCACGCATCATCTTTCTTGTCTTATCACTCCACATATCCTTACTCAATGCCTTCCACAAGTGAGAACTCTGAAGGTGGTGTTAATCCACAAGCTTTACAGTCTTTTTTTTCTCTTGAATTCTTGGTACTATACTTGTGTTAGTTACAATTTTTATCATTGTATACCTGAGAAAATAATCTAAGGGAAAAAGAACTTATGTTGGTCCATGTTTGGCTTTCCTGCTTCAAGATGCGTTCATGACAGAATAAGACATCATAGCCGAGTGCATGTGTGGAATAAAGTGTTTCTGGAAGTTTTCCTGTGTCCTGCCTGGTCCTTTTCTCAGTTCTGCCTTGACATCTTGATTCCTCTGGGTCTGGCTGGCAGTCAACTCCTGACTCATCCTTCCTCTCCCAGAATTCTGCTTGTCTGCTTGCTCTGCCTATATTTCCTGCCTAGCTATTGGCCAATCAGTGTTTTATTTATCAACCAATCAGAACAACACATTCACAGCATACAGAGTGACATCATACATCATTTCCCCTTTTCTTTCTATTTAAAAGGTTTTAACTTCTACATAGTAAAATTACATGTGACAAAACAATTATCAAGCAATAATTACAGTTATAATATCTAGTCTATTTGTATTTGGCAAAATTAAAGAAAATATTCTATCCTTTGTTTGTGAGTCTAAAGATTCACATCTAATTTATCTTTTATTATAACCAAGGAAAATTATAATTATAACTATCTAGTCTTCAACTATATCAAAGATCCCAGAAGGATATATGATCACCTAAGTAAACAGCAAATGCATTGTAAAGCAGCTTCCGAAAATTTAGAATGACAGAGACAGCTGTCTACCTGGACAGTCATCCCAAATTCCTCTGCAGTGTTGGGGCATCCATCTTCAGCCTACAGGCCTACAGTCTCTCAGTTGCTTCTCTCTTGAAAATTTCTGGCTACGGGCTGGAGAGATGACTCAGTGGTTAAGAGCACCACCCGCTCTTCCAGAGGTCCTGAGTTCAACTCCCAGCAACTACATAGTGACTCACAACCTTCTCTGGTGGGATCTGATGTCCTCTTCTAGCATAAAGTTGTACATGCAGATAAAGCACTCATATACATAAATAATAAAAATGTATTAAAAAAAAGAAAACTTCTGGCTACAATAAAGCACCTCTCATGGAACACATGAGTCAGGGAGAATGAGACAAAGGGACTAGGGATAAGAAATGCCTTAAAATGATGTCCTTGGTGACCTCCTCCCTCCTTACCCACCTGGGCTTTATTTCCTAATACTCCATTCAGCTATCCATGCATAAATGTATTGGTCCATATCCTATAGCTTTTCCAATTGCTGTGATCAGTCCCCATCACCACAGGCAACTTGAGGTCAGTAGGGTTTATCTGGCTTGCATGACCCAGGTCACAGTATGCTGCTGGGGAAAGTCAAGGTAGAAACTCAAAGCAGGAACCTGGAGTCATTAGCAGCTTCTGTGGAGGGATGATGCTTACTGCTTGCTCCCCATTGATTGTTCAGCTTGCTTACTTATTCCAGGACCACCTTCCCAGTGATGGCATCATGTTCAGTGTCTTGTGCTCTCCCACATCAATTATTAATAATAAAAAGTCCCACAAACATGCCTAAAAGATCAGATATTTTCTCAAATGAGATTTTGTCTACACAGAAGAGCCAAGATTGTGTTAGGTCAGCAAAATAATAAAAATAAACATAGGAAAAACAACAATAACCACATCAATCTATTGATGAAGCCTTTACCTTTATAACCCTCAAACATCTCAGAAGCTGACCCCCTAAGTACCTGAGCCTTCAGGAACATTTTTAGGTTGAAAGCATAATATCTTATGGCAAATTATTTTTAATACTCTTTTAGAATCATGGCTAAAATTGTAATTGGCATTTTTATCTCTATGAATGGAAGAAACTTAGTTATTTTTAAGCTTGATTTTGATTGTGCTATTTAAATTATTGTTTAACCTGGTATTAAATCTATATGTCAGATTCTTGCTCTTTTACTGGAATTCCTTCCACAGTTATAAATTATCCCTCCTCTGCATGTTTTCTAGGATGTGTCACATATGAAAATTTCTGATTCTATAAAACATATTCAAAATCAACTTTAAAAATCATGTGCACCATAAAGTATTTGAAATGATTGTGCAGGTCAGGGAAGTTTGTGAAACTTCAAAATTTTTTTAATATTAAGCATGTTTTATAAATTCTGACAACAGTTTTTGAAACAATATTATTTATCAAATGCATCTATTTCCCTGGATAAATTACTGCATATATTTTACACAAATGAATTCATATGTATAATTTCTGCTGCCTGGTTTTATGTCAACTTGACACAAGCTACAGTCGCTGAAGAAGAGGGAGACTCATTTGAGACAATGCCTCCATAAGACTGGACTGTAGGCAAGCCTGTAGAGTGTTTGCTTAATGAATGGAGCAGGCCCCAGTTCATTGTGGGTGGTGCCATCCCTGGGCTGGAGGTTCTGAGTTCTGTCAGAAAGCAAACAGGTGTTGGCAGATGCAGAGCTCCAGGAGTCCAGTCAGAGAGAGAGAAGAGGGATTCTATGAGCAAGGTGGGGTCAAGATCATGATGGGGAAATGTACAGAGACAACCAAACCAAACTAGTGGAAACTCATGAACTGTGGACCAATAGCTGTGGAGGCCCCATGGTACTGGACTAGGCCCTCTGGATAGGCAAGACAGTTGCTCAGAAGGGATAAACCATGTAGATACTTCAGGAATGACAGTAGTAAACCTGTGGCCTACCCTATATCAGGGTTTTGAGGAAACAGTTCATCTTTTAACTTTATGTAAATATATTGTGAATTATTTCTTTTACAAGTTATAACAACTGTTGATTTTTCTTGATAAAATATATTCTGAATTCTATCTCAGGCTGTAAATTAGATGTTTTTGTTAATTTCTTAACAGTGACAAAAGTCCATTTCCCTTTCTCCTTTTAGATAATCAAAATTTACTTAGCAGAACAATTTCTCTGAATGTTAATAATTACTGTCCTCTACTGACAAGGACCCCTAAATATATCAGGATTTAACCTTAAAAATGAAGATTGTTGCCATATTTGGAAAAATGTATTGCGTGTGTGACATCGGCATAACCAGAAAAATTAATACTAGGGATTGTTATTGGCTTTAAGTCCCACTATAGGCTCCTTGTTTAGCCAGGAGAGTTTTCTCTGGTGAGAAGAGGAGGCAATGGGAAGATAAGAAAAAAAAAAAAAAAAAAAAAACAGATGTCAAATCATCATAGGCCAAGGAACTCTGCCAGAGAGAGAAAGAGCAAAATAATCCAACATCAGCCATCAGAGAAGCATCTCTGTAAGCAGATGGGTTTGGTTACAGAAATCCACAACTGGTGAAAAAAGAGTAAGTGAACACGGGGTGTGCAATCCCAACTGAGGCATTTTCAATGCATCCCCTACACCTGTTGCTCAATGAAAAGTACAGAAGAGAAAGATTGTCCAGAATGGAAGAATAGTTTGCCTTTTGTGGGGGGAAAAAAATGTCTTCTAGATATCACAGGGAAGTTGCATCCATGAAATCTCACCCATATGCTTTCCTAATCAAGACCCAGATAATACAGATAATATAACAGTAGTTAACATGCCAAGGTGGATACGGGGAATTTCACCATGTCCATCCCTTAATGAAGAGCTACAGACCATCAATGGCTGCAGAGAGGTGGAGAATCAGTTTTGTTCAGAGACAAGTCCCATGATAGATTACCTAATCCCAAAATGTCAGCACTAAATTCATGTACATGTAAGTGTCAGTAAACATAACCAGTAGATTATATGTATATAACAACAATAACTGAAGAGTGTAAAAGTGACTAGCTGGAATTGGAGGAGTTGGAGCAAGGAAAGAGAGGAGGTAGTGATTTAAATACAATACTCACAAAATGAAACTCTCAAAATAATTTAAAAATGTTTAAATGAAAAAGGAGTGTCCTCAGAGCTTTCAAAGGAAACCTAGCCATGCCAACCTGGATTTTCTACTCCTAGAGCCCAGAACAGTAATAATAATAATAATAATAATAATAATAATAATAATAATAGTAGTAATAATTAATAATAATGATAATAATTTTATGTTGTCTCAAAGTAATCTTATCATGCATAGTTTGTGATGATAGTAGACAAATAACATATTTTCCTGCATGATATTGTAGTCAAAGTTGGCTTAACAAGAATCACGGATCCTGAATACAAGAAAAAAAATCAGGTAGCTTCTGGAGAAGTTGATACTTTCCTGGTTAGGTGGCATGCTTTCCCCATCTTCTTCAGCCTCTATATTTCATGTAGCATGGAGTTGGTTGGGTGTAGAAGACAAATCCCCAACTAGGACTATACTTTCCACATACTCTTCTCTTGACTAACTTTGTTTGCTCCTCAAAATGTGAGTTTGAAAAAGGAGATGATGTGTCACTTCTGATAATCAGCTGGCACTTGTTTTTTTTTTTCCCTTGACTCATTCCACCCAGCAGTCTTGGCATAACTTTGATCTTGCCTGGCTGTCTGAGGTTCTCAACTGCAGCTGGTGTTTGTCTGTGCTCAGTGGTGTGAGGGCAAGGAAGAAATGGGGGAAATGAGCAGAAATAATAGTGTTCTCTAAATTGCCTGCCTCTCTTCCAAAGCACCAAAGCTCACTCCATCTACCCTGAGCTGTGTGCCTTCTATACTGAGGCACACCTGCCTCTTATCTTCAGGGGTTTCTCATACTCATTCTCTATAATTACTCTCTTCCATGCACTTTCATTTCCACCCTGGCATCTTTAGACAGTGCTGAGGGAAAGATTCTGCATACCAGGTTGTCATCTTTGCATGAGCCAGAAATCTCAGATACTTATTTAAACTTTCTTTTTTCTTTTTGCAGCTGCTGGTAGATTTTTCCCTTGTCTTTTAAAACGGAAATCAGCTTAACTGCATTCATGTGTTCCTTCCACCTTTTGAAGGTGGAGTTCTTAATTTTATGCATGTGAATTTAAATCTCACAGAAGAATTGTTTTCTGTTATGGATTTGCTTTGGCAGCTGGGATGTTTTTTAAGGTTACATTATTTTGGGGGTTGACATAAGTAGAAGTTGAATGTTGCCTGGTTTGAATCCCTGACTGCTGCTTCTGTGAGAACTCCCGGCACCAGATTTGGAGAATAGAGTTATGCTTTTCTTCTTTAACTCAAAGCATCTCCTGGAGTCAGCTTTATGCATCAAATGCACATGTACAACAGCAAGCAGAAGAGGATTTGACAAGTGAAAATATGGTTGAAATAAATTAGAAAGACATGGGAGACAATATGCAGCTTTTCCTCCATGGAATCATTTATGTTTCCTAATTGATTTTAGTATAACTTTATTTATGTGTACAGATAAGTTCAATCCCTTTTCGTGTACATTCTGCAAGGCTTGTTTTTCTGTAGCTCCACTTATGGCTCAAAAGTCAGTTCACAGACTTGGAATCTTGAATGGAGTGCAAAGTTGTGAAGGTCCAGGCTTATCTGGCCAGAGTCTTCATAAAAAGGAAATAATTCTCATTTTTTCTTAAAGGTTGATAAGATCCTATATATATATATATATGGAAAAGTTTTCCAAAATGAATTTGGAATTCACAGAGGCAAAGGCTGTGGATCACTCTAAGAATGAAGTTCATGTCTAATCGGAAGCTTCACTGAAAGAAGGTTGTGATTAACACTGCACTTTGGAAGAATCCCTTTGTGTGTGTGAAGATCTAGTAGGAGCTCACAGTAGGACTAACTTTAATGATCTTAGTGGTTTGACCAAAATATCTCTCAAGGTTCTAACTACTTCTATGTTACTAAATCTGTGTGTATTCCAAAAAATGCAATTGATTTTTTTCTCAAGATACCAAAAGAAGAGCAAGGGTAATTTCTCTTTCAAGACATATAACTGAAAATGGCAGATGATTTGAGTATTATATTGTATATTATATTGCCTAACACAGTGGACTGTAAAGAAACACGGATGTGAGTATTGTCATTTAATAATGACAAAGCCCTAGGTAAATTTCAGAAATGACAGAAAATCAATATAATCCTATGTAAAGTGTGTGTGTTGTAGCTTCATCATCAGCCAGTAGTTTAAAGCCTTACATTATTCAAAGTTTTCCAGTGGAACAGAATAGGATGAATATCATCCACCTACCTATCATATAGCTATGCAGCCACCTTATGACTTTTGAGTAACTATTTTAAGAAATTTGATATTTATTTAAATGCCTTAGCTATTCTAAGGATTGCTGAATCAGTACAGAAGATGGCCAGGCTGTAGTCTGATATCAGAATTGGTACTACAGTGTGGGTTCTAAATTTTACAGGTCATCTGTCAGATTCAGGCATAGCTTTTATGCTGCCTTTTCAAGAATTCCCCCTACGAAGACAGAAGGAGAATCTATCTCAATTCTCTTCTTCAGTTTGTGGTCATTTGCTTCCGTTTGGGAAGAATTTGTGGTGTGGTATCTCTGCCTTCATCTTCCTGGAATGCTCACATTGTGTGCATATGTCTAGATCTGAAGTGACTTCTTTTCATAAGGGCAACATTCATGCTAGATTAAGCCCCATTAGAATGACTTCAACTCCACTAATTAGAATTCCAGCAGTCTCTTTTCAAAGAACATCCCATTGTGAGGGACTGAGTTTGGAATTCATCATGACAACTATAGGAGTTCACAGCCCAGGCTGTAATATACATGTGAGTGCAGGGGTCTGATACATGTGAACTATTATTTTCAGATATGAGCAAATACTGAAGGACGCCTGACCTTAGTTTTAAGAAGAGAATATATAAGCTATGTAATAATTCAAAGAGAAAATTCTCATTAGCCATTTTACTACTAGGGTATCAATAACTAAGGACAAGGTAGTGTGCTCTCCATACTGCTTCTCCCTTCTCCTGGAGGAGAATTCAATTCTTAAGGTCTTCAGAAACACATTAAAAGACAGTGGTTGAAAGGCACCTGAAGAGAGGGTCTGAGTGTTCTTCTGAGGAAAAGCACCAAAGGAAGGATTTGGGGACAGTAAAGGTTTTCTGGAAGGACAGCAATTGTGAAGTCATGCTGCTCCTAAGTGACTGATGATTGTTTCCATAGAAATCAAGCCATCTGCCTGGTCACACATGAAAATATAAAATATCAGATGATTAAATGCAGTCACATCGAGTTTTTCAAAAAACTTTATTTTTTCTTTGAGAACTAAAATGGTTAAGGTTTGGAATCAGTGAGCTCATTTTCCAACAGGCAAGGCTACTGCATTGTTTTCGTTCTTTTTTTTTTTTTTTTTTTTGAATACTCAAAAGTCCCATTCTTTAGTCAACACTATATGTGTAACTCAGCTTGTCCATTTGGTTTATGTGAAAATTGAATCCAGGCTAAGCCACTGTTACTCTGAGGATATATGGGAACAAGTATTATCGAAATTCTTGTCTTCCTTGTCTCCACTTCTCATCCATTTTACATTATTCCAAAATCAACCTCAGATTTTAATTCTGAGCACGCCCATTTCTGCATTTGAAAGATGAAATAACTTAATATTGTCCATTAATCCCTGAACTGTAAGGAGTGTCTGTGGCTGACTGGTAAATGATTATAAGCTTCATCCTTATCGCCAAACCATGTGTAATATGATTTGAAGTGCCTGTTATCAATGGGTAAATATATTTTTCTACCTTGAAGTTTATTTTGTCAATTTAAATTCTTTGAAGTGGATACTTTGCTGCTTTTAAATGCTGGCTTCTAGAGAACTTGTAAGATTTGGGTCTCTACTGGAATATCATTTTTATAAAGCTACATTTTTATGTGACTTTTTTTTATTTAAAAATTACTCTACTTTGTCTCACTCAACAACACAAAACGCAGTCTCTCCCTAGAAACCCACTGGTCAAAATCCTAGGGAATCAACCTTCTGTTATCACTCCATCACTCTGTCTCAGTGGCCAACACCTATCCCACTCTCTTCCCGGATCCTGCTAAACACATCAACCTAAAAGTCAGATATTCCTGGCCAACTGAGCATTCCTCCATCCTGTGGACCCTCTCAACCCTCTGCTATTCTAGCTCATCCCCATTCTCACATTCAGTTCCCAACACCTAGGAACAAGTCTACCCAAAGACCTCCAGTGGTCACAACTGGCAGAGACTCAGGAGTACTCCCTATTGGACAACCTACACCCACCACACACTCCTAAATCCAAAGAGAGCAACAGAAACCAAGACATGGAAAATCTACGAAAGGGATTACGATTAGATATCAACACCTAAAATTACAATCATAACAAACATAGATGCCTAGACACCAGCATAAAAACATAGTCAATAATACCCAGTACAGTATCTCTACTAAAAGCCAATAACCCTATTACAGTAGGCCCAGGAAACTACAATATAGCTGAATCATCAAAATAGCTATTCTAATATGATCAAGGACCTTAAAGATGATATGAATAAATCTATTCATGATATCCATGAAAACACATACAGTAGAATGAAATGAAGAAATCTGTTTAAAACATGAAAGTTGAAATAGAACCAATAATGAAAACCCAAACTGAGGGAAAACTGGAAATGAAAAATATAGGAACTCAAATTGGAACCTCAGTAGCAAGACTTACTCACACAATAAAAGAGGTGGAAGAGAGAACCACAGACATTGAGAACAAGACAGAAGAAATGGATACATCAGTTAAAGAAAATGTTAAATCTAAAAATAATCCAGACATCCAAGAAATGTGGGAACCTATGAACATATCAAATGCATGAGTAATAAGGATATATGAAAAAGAAGAAACCAAGGTCAGAGAACAGAAAACATTTTCAATAAGCTCACAGAATAAGTTTTACCTACCCAAAGAAGGAAACGCCTATCCAGGCACAAAAAGTATACAGAACACCAAATAAACTGGACCAGAAAAGAAATTCCCCTCAATACATAATAATCAGTGTTACATATATGGAGTACAGAAAGAATATTAAAAGTTGCAAGAAAAAGACAGCTATAAGGCAGACCTATTGGACTGCCTGACTTCTCAATGTAAACTAGACTTTAAAAACCTATACTTCCACAAAATTGGAAAAATCTAACAGAAATTAATAATTTCCTTGATATATACATATATGTGTATTTATATATCACCTACCAAAGTTAAATCAAGATCAAACAAGCCATTTAAATGGACATATACACCACAGTGAAATAGAAGCCATAGTCACCCAACCTAAGAAGCCCAGGACAGATGGATTTAATGCAGAAGTCTACAAGACTTTCAAAGAAGAGTTAATGCTGATACTCCTCAAATTATCCCATTAACAAACTAACTAACTAACTAACCAAACAAATAAATAAATAAATGAAGGAACACAGCCCACCCTTTTTTACAAAGGCAATTACATTGATTCCTAAACCACATGGAGACAAAATATAGAAAGAAAATTACAAATCACTTTCTTTTATGAACATAGGTGCAAAAATTCTCAACAAAATTCTTTTAAACTGAATCCAAAAACACTAAGAAAAAAATCACCCATCATGATCATATAGGCTTCATGCCAGAGGGGCAGGGATCATTCAACATAAGTAAATCAATGAATATAGTCCACAGTATATGCAGACTGAGACACAAAGCCAACATGATCATTTCATTAGATGTAGAAAAGGTCTGACAAAAAACAACATCCATTCATGATAAAAGTCCGGGAAATACTATGGATAAAGGGACAAACAAACCTCAACACAATAAAGACAGTTCAAAGCAAGCCCACAAACAACATCAACCTACATGGAGAAAAGCTCAAAATTTCCAATAAAATCAAGAATAAGACTAAGTTACCCCTCCATATCTATTCAATGCAATACTTGAAGTCTTAGCTAGAACATTAAGACATCGGAAGGAGATAAAGGTGATACACATAGGAAAGGAAGAAATTAAATTTATTTTACAGATGCTATAATTGTATCTGTAAGTGATCCTAAAAATTCCATGAGGAAACTCCTACAGCTGATAAACATTTTCAACAAAGTATCAAGATACATAATTAATACAAAGAAATTAGTAGCCTTCTTATATAAAAATGATAAATGAACTGAGAAAGAAAACAGAAACAATACCTTTCACAGTATCTGCAATAAACATAAAATGGCTTGGGTAATTCTAACCAATTAAGTGAAAAACATGTATAATAAACTTCACAACACTGAAGAAAGAAATTGAAGATAATATAAGAAGATGGAAAGATTTCTATGCTCATGGATCACTAGGATTAATATAGTAAAAATAGCCCTCATACCAAAAGCAATCTACAGATTCAATGCAATTCCCATTATAATTCTAGCACAGTACTTCAGAGATCTTGAAAGGACAATTTTCAGTTTCATGTGGAAACACAGAAAACCCAGGATATCTAAAACAACCCTGAATAATAAAAGATCACTGGAGGTATCACCAGCCTCTACTCCAAATTGTTCTATATAGCTATTGTGATAAAAAATAATTAACATTGGCATGTAAAACAGACTCATTTTCCAATGAACTCAAATTGAAGACTGAGATATAATTCCATATATCTATGCATACCTGATATTTTATAAAGAAAATAGAAATGCATACTGGAAAAAAGCATCTTCAACCAATGATACATTTCAAACTAGATGTAGAAGAATGCAAATACATCCATACTTATCCCTCTGCACTAAACTCAACACTAAACAGATTAAAAAAAAAAAAACACAACATAAAGCCAAATAAAGATTCTGTTCAAATAGAAAGTAAGAATAATCTTGAACTCACTGACACAATAAAGGACTTCCTGAAGAGAACACAGTTAGCACATGCACTAGAACAGCAATTAATAAATGGTACCTCAAGAAAATGAAATCTTCTGTGTGACAAAGGACACCATCATTCAGATAAGACTACAAGCTCTAGAGTTAGGTATAAAGTAAGGTACTGAAGGTAGGACTGGATCAACTTAGGAAGGGGAGATAGAATAGATAGTCATGGATGAATGGGGAAGGCTGAAACAGGAGGGCCAAAGGGGAGGAGGAAAGAAGAAGGGAATTAGGTAGATAATACAGAGAGGGGCAGCAGCAACAACAAAGAGTCATTTGGAGGCTTTTATGAAAGTCTAAGCTATAGAAGATTCCTAAAATATATACATGTATGAAGGTGATATAAATGAAATTATCAAATAATGGGGAAGACAGAGCCCCAACTGGCCATCTCTTTTCACCAAATAAAACCTCCATTTTAAGGAATGGGTCACATCTAATTAAGTTTTTGGCCTAATAGGCTCATAGGAACTGCCAAATGACTGAGACTATTGCCAAGTCTATTGGCTATTCTCTACAAACTCATGGTAAGCCCCGATTACTAAAGAAAACATGCACATGGCTCATTGAACACACACACACACACACACACACACACACACACACACACACACACCAATTGAACTGGTGTCTACTTAGAGCCTTCACCCCTCCAGACTAGCGTACATGGTATTGGAAGGTATTCTGCTCTTTACCAAAGGAGAGAGGTAAATATCAAACCAGATACAAACTCTTAGATCAACAAAGGTTCCCTTCCTGCAAGACATGCTAGTACAGTAGTGGCACAAATCTTGTGGGATAACCAGTCAATGTCTGGTTGGGTTTAAGGTCTATTCCATGAGATGGAGCCCATCTGTGTGTGTGACCAAGAATGTGAGACTAGATAGTCCAGGGACCTAGGGGAAATCCAGACATAACTGTTAGGCTAAAGGAACATAGCAACAAAGTTACTTCTAACAACATTCTGCTACACTCATAGATCAGTCTAGCTGAGCCATCATCAGAAAAGCTACCTGCTGCAGTAAATCCAGAGGTCCACAGCTAGACAATGTATGGAGAGTCACAGAACTTGAAAATCTCAGCCCTAAAAGAAGTGTCTCTATCAAATCCCTCCACTCACTTCTGAGAGAACCCTGCAGAAGAGGAGGCAGAAAGATAGAAGATGGAGAACTCCAAAGAAACAAAACCCTCTAAACACAGCAGGATTGGTGCACATATGAACTTACTTTTGTGTTTGGTAATTTGTGTGTCTCTGCATCTACAGGTGCTTCCTGTGATTTTAATTTGGGTCTTTGTTTTTCTGTTCATTTGTTTTGTCATAATCAGATTTATTTGTTTTTATTTTATATTGTTATTTATTTTTATTTTCGTATTTGATTTCTAAATAGGGAGACAAAAGAGGATGTGGATTTGGGTTTGTGGAGAGGTAGGGAGGAGTTGAGAGGAGCTGGAGAGGGGCAAACAATATATTGTGTGAAAAAAACATTTTCAATTAACAAAAAGACTTCCTTATCTTGTATGTTGTAAATAACTACTGATCTGACGTTATTCCGCAGTTTTTCTGTCTTGTATATTTTGTTTATTTTTCTACAGAACTTTGTACTTTCAATTTGCGGAAATGTTTGTGCAGTCAGAACTGCCTTAGCCATATGGTCAGTGTAAACTTTTGCTAAAATTTTATTCATTTTTTTAAGAAAACATTTTTATTTTATAATCAACCTTTTAATTTACCTAGTGTCCTTTCTGACATGAAAATGGTTATTTAAAAGTACTTAGTCATTTTTTAAATATTTATTTCTTGTAAAAAGCATCAGCATAACGCGTTTCATGTCTCTCTGTCTGTCCGTTTAGCTAGCTGTCTTACAATAGATCCGAGTTTGTTTAATATCTCAGTGCTTGCTAACTGCCAATCTATCTATATGCTAACACCGTGCTAGCTTTAAATGACTGGTGTTAAATCATAGCTCATATTTGATTAGACTAACTTTCCCCATTACTCACTTTCTAATATCCTGGAGTTTATAATTATTTGGATTCATTCCTGAAAGGTTTATAGAGCTTTGTTGTCGTAAGTAGATTTTTCTCTTTCCTTTTTCCAGTGTCAATTAAGCTTTTTACTGAAATCACTTAATATTTAATTTTGCTAGGAAATGCAGAAATGTTAGTCATTCCTTGAATTATTTAAGTTCTTTTGTGATTTCCTGTAGAGGACTGTGATTTTATTCATATATTCTCACTCATTTCCTCTTATCGCTACTTGATGGCAATATATTTTGGGGAAGTTTCTATAATTTGACTCACTTATAAAAATTTTTATGCATTATACATTTCTACTTATTGTTGTAATACAATGTCACACTTTCATTTTCAAATTTAATTTTATATTACCGTGAAAATTAATTTTTCTGAGATTAAGACCAAAATGCCTGGATAACAACATAGTGGATAAAGACTGAGTCAAATACTATTTTTAAATTTGAGTGCTCTTTCATTCCCTTGTGTATTTAAATATAGAGGTGAGCTTTCCTTTTTGAGGTATAATCTCCCTTTTTCAAAGCAACCGAGGTTAGAAAGTCTTTGTGCAAATACAAAGGATGTCTACCATTGGGGATTGTATCCAAGTAATGATGGTGATTGTAAGCTTTCTGCTTAATAATGAACCATGTCCTTATTCCAGACACAGGACTATGCTATGAAGCCATTGACTAGACTTGAATTTTTTCCCCTTTATTATCTCCTTTCTGAGGTTGGGAGGGGATCCTTCTGCCAGCTGAGGTCTTAGAATATAGACTCCAAGAGGGAATTTGTGTGTGTGTGTGTGTGTGTGTGTGTGTGTGTGTGTGTGTGTGTGTGTGTTGTTTGTGTTTAATGAAGCCACTGTTCTGCCATATTGAAGGAGAAAAGGAATTTTAGGGGAGGGATTCAGCCAAAGAACTCAAGCAGAATGAAAGCAAGTCATCCAGGAATTATTTTATCTGTTGTAATTTTCTCATATTGTTTCTTAAACATTCCACAGATTATTAAACAATGAAGCTTTGTTTTACCTGTTAAGTGGGATATTAGAATAATTTGAAGCATAATGGGACAGGAAGAATTACTATAATGCCACTGGAGTTGGTAAGTTGAGACTACAGAGGACATTCATATGGGTATATATGAACACCCTTCTTGGGGTGTGTTCTTTCTCCAATGGTAGAGTGGACTTCCTTCCACATAGATGGTGATTTATCCCAATGAGTCACTTGGATAGCAATTACAAGTTTTTCACATATACATCCTAAAGAATATTAGAAATGTTATCACAAATTCCTTTACCATTGAGCCAGTCATTATAATGTAGATGCTGATCATGCTGAGGAGTGACTTAATAGTTAGGAGCACTTGTTGTTCTTGTAGAGGACCTAAATTCACTTCCTGGAGCCCACATGGTAGCCTACAACTCTCTGTAATTCTAGGTTCAGGGGCTCCAACACTATCTTCTGGTCTCTATGGACACCAGGCATGAATGTGATACAAATACATATATGCAGGCAAAACACATGTACACATAAATTAATAAAAATGTCTAAAAAAAACCAAAACTGACTGCTGAAATAAAGTGATCAATAGTTGTACTTAGTTGTGACTAATGTGAGTTACAAGAATATTTGACAAGGAATGTCTATGGTTGTAACAGTGGCATAGATGTTACGGATGTAAAAACTGATTTCTGATTGGATTTAAAGCCCACATCACAGGAGGTTATATATGTCTGGTATTGCAAATCTGTCTAAAAAAAATGAAATAGGAACTCTAAAGCCCTATGAGCCAACTACCACAATTTTGCTAACTGTAGTATCAAAATGACCTCTTTATTTCTAAATTTTTAATCTCTGTATTGATAGATTTGTGCAGTTCCCAGATCTTAATAGAGAAATTTCCTTGTATAGATATTGTGATAAATGCAGAAACTCATAAATGGTCAAAGTGCAGAAATTAAATATCTGTGAGATGCTCAGCCACAAAAAGAGCATCTGAACCAAAACTACTCCTCTCAAAACTAAGGAAAGACCAGCAGAGATGAGCAAACAGAAAGATGGTAAGAGCAGAGATCTTCTGAATATGACAGAACTCCTGAACTTATGAGACCCCAGCAGGTGTGGGTGCTTGAATAGTACTAAACAATCAACACTCCACCATGGACAAGGGAGGGCCTATTGACAGTTCAGAGCCACACAGGTAGGCAGAGTCAGTTTTCTTTAATAGCATGGTCCTTAGTAGGCCTATCATGCTTTAGCTTAAGGCCCCATAGCCATGGTTTATAGGCAGAACAAATTGAACTTGGTAGGTTATTTTGAAATTGTTGAGCCAGGGTTGGATAAAGCACAGGGACAAATAGCCAAATGAATGGAAGCACAGGATCTATGAACCAAAGGCTGAGGGGCCCCCAACTGCATCAGGCCCCCTGAACGGGTGAGACAGTCATTTGGCTTGATCTGTTTGGGAGGCAGCTGTGTGTTGGTGCCGGGTCCTGGGCTTGTTGCATGAGTTGGCTGTTTGAATCCTGGGACATATGCAGGGACACTTGGCTCGGTCTGGGAGGGGGGGACTGGTCCTGGCTGGACTGAGTCTACCAGGTCGATCCCGGTCCTCGGGGGAGACCTTGATCTGGAGGAGGTGGGAATGGGGGTGGGATGGGGGAGGGGGAGGGGGGCGAGAGTGGGAGAACAGGGGAATCTGTGGCTATTATGTTGAACTAAACGATGTTGCAAAATAAATTTACTTAAAAAAAAAAAAGAAATTGAATTTAATGGTGAACATAGGAATGCCTCACAAAAGAGTTCAATACTTCATTGTCATACAAGTATCATCTAATTTTTTGAAATTGAGTTTTAACTCTAACAATCTATTTTTATTGACTAAATTACTTCATAAGCTGTGTCCACAGGAGAAAGAGGATTGGTGACTTGGAGCTGTAAAGATATATAGCTTTTTAAATAGTAATTGTAATAAGAGGTGTATCTCTTTTAAATCATAGAAAATCCCTGAAAAGGTCGTGTTTAACCCTTATTGGTAGAAATATGTCATTTTTGTTCAATTAATGTATCCAGGACAAATACAACAGCCTGGTAAAACACGCTTGGCATTTAGCCATGATTTTAATTGAACAGTAGAGGGTGCTGATTGACAGCTTCATAAACCACATGACAAAATATTTTTGCAAAACAAAACACAGTGCCATTCCAGGATGTGGTCATAAGGTACACAGAGCACTCAAAAAATTAAAACTTAAAAGATATATATGTATATGTATGTGTTGTGTATGTGTGTCAGCCTATCTGTTTGTACATATGTTTATCATTGAATTTAGTTAGTTGTGAAGTCTGGTTTTAAACTAATAAATGTCATTATTTATACTTTGTTCTAATTTATAAAACCTTATATGTAGATTATGTAACTAGAGACTTCCTTTGTGGTTTTCATATTTTCTTTATTTTTCATAATATATTATAACACAATCATATTCAAGCATATGAAAGAGCTCACTTGAAGAATAATTTGGGTTCATGGTCTTTTATAAAAGTAATTTCCTAGAAGATTTTTATTCCCTTTATGTTGAACACTTTTAGAATCTAATTTGACTATTGCCATTTTCCAGAAAAGCATTCACTGGATTTAAATGTTCATTCAATAAAGGAATATAATGAGAAGTTTGAAATGATAAGTTGTGTTTACTAAGAATCAATTCAGCTGGAAAGGTGATAAATGAAGAAATGTCCATGGATTTAAATATGGTCAATAATTGTTTGCAAGTTTACATTATCTTTGTTTCTTGTCTTTTACAGCATAATTCCAGAGAGTGGGCCATTCATTCCACTTTATAACTTTGTTCTACTTACTGCTTATTTTATGGTCCATTAAACTTTGAAGCTACATTATGAGTTGCCCCTTAAATACTTCAGTTATATACATAAGATATGTATTAATTTTTTAATTTATCTTTGGATAATTTCTTATTCTGTGCTTAATTTTCCCATTTGTTTATGGATTTTGTACCACTTTGCTTTGTTTGTTTGTTTGTTTGTTTGTTGTTCTAATGATCTCAAACAGGCTTAGAACCCATGGCATCCCTGCCTCTCTGCCCTCAGTGATGATAGAGGGGTGGGCATCACTCTTGGTTCTGAGTTAGTTTTTATCGGATGACAAGCTTAAAATTTAAAGTTTCATAAGGGATTTATTGAGAGGATGATGAAGTCAACAGTAACTACTTCCTGGGCAGAGCTTACAACATATGAACATTTTAAGGAGGTATTATTTTTCTACGGACTTCAAACGTAATTCGTGCTTTTCAACCCCCAGGCAGTGGGACCAGGACCTGTCCCTAGAGCATAAGCCAGCTTTTTGGAACATCATGCCTATGGTGAGACACTTTGTGCAGCCTTGGTGCAGGGAGGAGGGGCTTGGACCTGCCTCAACTGAATGTACCAGGCTCTGCTGACTCCCCATGAGAGAACTTGCCTTAGAGGAGGTAAGAATGGGAGGTGGGTTGGTGGGGGAAGCCTGGGGGTGGGAGGAGGGAGGACAGGGGGATCTGTGGTTGATATGTAAAATGAATAGAAAATCTCTTAATAAAAAAAAATGTTCAGTAGAACTAGGTTAGCAGCTCAGGCCACCAATCCCATAACTTTATGCATGAGAATTGCCAGGGGTTAAAGTCCACTTTGATCTACATGGTGAGTGGGTATGTGTATTATATACGTGCCTTGTGTCCTCAGAGGTCAGAAGAGGCATCCAATCCCCATGTGGGTGCTGGAAACTGAACTTGGGTCTTCTGCAAGAGCATCAAGAATTCTTAAATACTGAGGCATTTGTTCAACCCCTCAGATTTATTTCCTAAGAAGATAAAACATCATATGCTTTGCTTCATCCAAATAGTTTATTATATATGTTGCTGGAGGGCTCCTCTCCAGGTTCCCCAAGCCCCGCAGTCCCACAATCCACTTATAAAATAATCACTCAGATGCTTATATCACTTATAAACTGTATGGACGTGGCAGGCTTCTTGCTAACTGTTCTTTTATCTTAAATTAACCCATTTTTATAAATCTATACCTTGCCACGTGGCTGGTGGCTTACCGGAGTCTTTACATGCTGCTTGTCCTGGCGGTGGCTGCAGTGTCTCCCTCAGCCTTCCGCTTCCCAGAATTCTCCTCTCTCCTTGTCCCACCTACTTCCTGCCTGGCAACCTAATTCCTGCCTGGTCACTGACCATCAGTGTTTTATTTACATAGAGCAATATCCACAGCACTTCCCCCCCTTTTTTTTTTGTTTTAAAAAAAAGGAAGGTTTTAACTTTAACATGGTAAAATTACATATAACAAAACAATTACCGAGCAAGAATTATAGTTACAATATTAAAGAAGATGTCTTATCTATCTTATATTTGTGAGTTTAAGCTTTTATATCTAACTTATATTTTATCATAACTGAGGAAATTACAACTATCTAGTTTTCAACCACATTAAAGACCTGAGAAGAAACATAATGGTACCTGAGAAATGGTAGATAGATGCAAGCAACTTTCGGGAATCTTGCAAAAGTAGACCAAGACAGCTGGCAGCCTGGACAGTCACCTAACGTTTTTCAGCATTGTTGGTGCATTTAAATTGGCTACAGGCCTAGAGTATCTGACAGACCATTTTTAGAAGCAGGAATTCTGAGAGACCATCTTACTCTGTCTTGGCAGAGTACAGTGGTCGCTTTCCTTGTGTCCCGCTTGTCCAGAAAGGATAGCATTATATTTGTACTGTCAGCCATCAAGGCAAGGGCAGTTCTTTGCCCAGTAGGCCATTTTGTGCCAAAAAGACAAACTTCCAAATGGAAATGTCTTAGAATTCTCTTGGGATCAATTGGTGCATCCAGGAGCAATTGTGTCTCACGTCAACAGAATTTTAAGTTATTTAAACGTGATATTCTCTAGGTCTATGAAGTGTTTGAAGATTACATATCTATCTGAAATATATCTATGTATACCTAGAAGACTTAACTAATATGGCTACAGATATGATTATCATAGATGACTAATTATTAATCTATTTTTAATTATCCATTGCAATTTTAAATGAGTTACATAAACATAATACCTCAAACAAGAATATATATATATATATATATATATATATATATATATATATATACAGTATAACAAAATTAACTTCAAGTTTGTATCAATAAACTAAAATTTATACCAATGTAAAACATTTTAAACATAAACTAAAATCTATACCAATGTAAAATATTTTAAACAAGTTGTTCTTTAAAAGTAGGTTCATTAATCTACCCTTTTATCTTATCATCTCCATATCCTCCTATATATCTATATCATATCCCCTTTTCTTTTTTAGAAAAAGATCACATTTTTAATCAACCTGTTTTAAATAAAAATATTGGTTTTTCTCTGTCCCACACCAGAGGGCTCTTCTGATTTGGGACACAAGAATCTCTTAACCATTTTCTTTAAAGCAATATGTCTGGGTTTAGAGGGGGAGTGAGCCAATTCCACCTCTAAAGCCAGCTTGGTATATTTGGGAATTTGGGCGTAGCATCTCTTACTACTTCCTGCTGGAGGGGGGCGCTGTATCTTATGGGGACACAAAGAAAATTTTAGCCTATGGGGTAGTCCATGAGGCTGTATTGTGTGAACCAGTTGCTTTGAAACCGCTCTGGATGTTGGATCATCTGGGCCATGGTATCATCAGAGACCTTTCGGGGGGGGGGGGGGTCTTGGCCGGTGAAACCTGATGTATCTTAATCTGGAACAAATCCACAGCCTCTGGCTTTCTGTGGAAACAAAAGCAGAACCTCTTTTCCAAAGTAACATATCCTTATATCCAAATTTTGAAGTCAAGATATCTTTAAAATTTACATTTTGGCATAACTGAACAGCTTTTATAATCAAATGTTTTTCTTTAGTTACGAATATCAAAGACAACATAATCCAGATTTTATGTGTGATAGCCATATTTACGTGGCTTATTACCTTTGCTGTTTTTTTTTAAACACTTTATTTTTAGATACTATTTGTTTATATAACGGTATATATATATTTTTAAGTCTACATACATTTTTACATGCATTATAAACTATTTCATCTGAATAAGTCTTATTGCGAACTTATTGCTTTAAACTGTATGTAGCCTTTTAAGCCTGAAACGGAGCTGTGGCTGCTGACTCCGCCCACTTCAGCTTCCCAACATGGCGGTGGTACATTTTCTGCCAGCTCTTGGAGTCATCAATTCTCAGAAATAGTAGGTCTACGCTTTTATCAAAGCAGCGTGTAGCCCAGAAACCTCTTTTTTTTTTTTTTTAATACTAGTAAAGACTAAATCTACCACACAGCATAATGTGCCAGTGGCAGACACCTCATTTCCGCCATACTGCTGGTCAAACGCACACGCCAGGAACCCACCAGTGTTCAAACCTGCGTTTTGCTGTGTCTAGCTGCCCGTATGAGACAAAAAGCAGGAACCTGGTTTTGGCTCTTTTTAGAATTGGTTATTAAATATTCTCAGGTTTAAGGTGGAAACTCGAGCCGTTGGGCACCATTTGTTGCTGGAGGGCTCCTCTCCAGGTTCCCCAAGCCCCGCAGTCCCACAATCTACTTATAAAATAATCACTCAGATGCTTATATCACTTATAAACTGTATGGACGTGGCAGGCTTCTTGCTAACTGTTCTTTTATCTTAAATTAACCCATTTTTATAAATCTATACCTTGCCACGTGGCTGGTGGCTTACCGGAGTCTTTACATGCTGCTTGTCCTGGCGGTGGCTGCAGTGTCTCCCTCAGCCTTCCGCTTCCCAGAATTCTCCTCTCTCCTTGTCCCACCTACTTCCTGCCTGGCAACCTAATTCCTGCCTGGTCACTGACCATCAGTGTTTTATTTATAT
Organism: Peromyscus leucopus; assembly: GCF_004664715.2. Classification (NCBI taxonomy): domain Eukaryota; kingdom Metazoa; phylum Chordata; class Mammalia; order Rodentia; family Cricetidae; genus Peromyscus; species Peromyscus leucopus. The sequence goes on along the minus strand of NC_051078.1, from coordinate 16,494,458 downwards.
AGAGCAATATCCACAACATATAAATTTATACATATAAAACTTAAATTAATTACTTTAAATTTTAATATTCAGATACAAAACAATGTTCCTCTGCATTGGCAATTTATGAAATTCCAAAATTCTAGGCTAGAATTAAATAATAAAATAAAGAACTGTATGTTTGCGCATCTTGTCTCAGTAGTCTGAGTGAGTGATTAGCATGTGAAAGTCCACTGTTGAGTTATTACTGCATGAGATGATCAGGGTTATAGAAATGGAGGGTATTTTCATAAAGAGGAGTTTGTAATTAGTGCCATATAGATAATGTTTAGTATGACATACAACAAGCATGGGATTTTGTTTTGAGAAACCTTATATTTTATTCATGACATGAGATGATTAGTATTATTGCTTGTAATATAGCATTTATAAGTGTGGGAATTGAGGCTAAAAAGGTAAATGACTCTCCAACTTTGGCTGAGACTTGTGGTAGGTACTGGCACTGATTCTAATTCATGTGAAGTAATGCTTCGGTAGCATTTCATTTCGGGATGTTAGCTGCTTATTTGTAATGAAAGCATTTATAAAACATAAGTTCATTCAATACCAGTGGCTGTTTATCTCAAAAGCTGCATTTTGAAGAGTATGGAAGGTTACCCATGAATGTAACTCCACTCCACCCCCACCCCCTACTTCTTTACCAATTTATTTCAAACAAGTAAAGGACATAAAGTCCTCAGTTCTCAAAGCCCTTCTAAGCATTCTTTATCATGGTGGAAAATCTTATTTGGAAATAATAATCATGAAAAATAAACACTGAGGTGATGACTCAAACACTAAAATGCTTGCCACACAGGCAAGATGATCATCATTTTAATTTCCAGAACCCTTGTAAATGCTAGGTGGGCAACGCAATCCTCCTTTAATTCCAGCCTGGGAAGTGAAAACAAAGCAAGCTGGCTAGCTTTGCATCTATGTGGGCCAGACCTGGGTTTTATTTAAGAATCTTTCATCAAATAACATGGAGGGTACTTGAAGAAGCCTCCTCATATGACTCTGGGGCTCCCCCATGCATGTGCACATACATGTCCACATGACGGCATACAAACACACCCACTTACATGTGTGCAAACACATATACACATAGGCATACACATGACATATATATATATGTATGTCATGTATGTGCCTATATAATACATATATATGTGTGTATATATATATATATGTATATATAAATGTATATATATATATATATATATACATGAAGAAAAAGTATGTTGACTGCCCATATAGAATTAACATGATGAAGAAGTTATTTGGAAGTTATTGATTCTATATGTCTGTCATTGAAGGATTCCACACCACGTATAGACAATATTATCTAGCTACATACTATGTATATTACTAATTTCTCCATAATGTTTATTTGAATACATCAACTATTTCCTAATATCTTAAAGTATATCTGTTTCACTAATTTACAAAAAAAATAGAATGAATACCTTTTCCAGCTAAATGATACTTATTTGGCCTAGCTTATACAACATTTAGAATGTCTTGGGCTATTTTTTGTGAGTTTATCCTTTTCATCATTTAATTTTTTTTCTTTTTATTTTTTCTCATCTATGTAAGAATGTATATTGTACTTAGAAGTTGCCTTTAGTTTTTGTTCCTGCATAAAATGCTACCTTTATAAATGACTTTCCTCACTGTAGCATTTACTTGCATTTTACTCTACATATGATAGCTTAGTAATGTGATTTCAACAGTTTTTATTGGAACTGCAGTTTCAGGCTAACTCGGGAGCCAGAGAGAATGTCTCCAAGCAGACAGGTGTACAATGGGAAAGTATTACTCCCAACTTTGCAGAGCTCAGGCGACTTCTAGGTTATTATTGGCTTTAATTATCACTCGCATGAGCTGCGATATTCTTTACTGCTGGTGAAGCAGCACTCCGCAGAGTGTGAAATCCTTCTCTGCTTTTGAAAATACCCAAGAAACCAACTGAATCACTTCCAATCTGCTGTAACAACTGAACTCCCACTGATAAGTATGAGCAAGGGGCAAATTTATCATCGCCAATAGAAAATGGACTTTTTGAAAGTGAGATTTGAGACATCTAGCTGGCTGCTTACTACCAGAGAAATCAGCTAAACCGAATCTACCTTCATTTTAAACTCGAGGGCATTTTATTTTCCCTGATTGGTATTCAAGCTGATAAAAACCAGTCTATTTTTATGCCTGCACTTTATTTAGTGATATAAAATTTAAACGCTAAAATATCAAGATAAATTGTTATAACCATTAATTCTCAGGCCCACTTCCCTCCACAATGCCTGCATCTTTCCTTCCTTTAGCTGTCTCAAAGTATAAGTCAGACCCTTGGATTTGGAAAAGGTTTCATTCAGTTTTTCTCCAGATGTGCAACCCATACAATCCCAATTTTTTTTTTTGCCTCTTAAGGTACATCATCTATAAACATACAGCATAAAGACATATGCCATTAAGACTAATATCAGTTTTCAATGATTTCTCACTTCTCAATACAACCCAAGGGTTTCAGTAGGTCCTTTGATTCTCGTACTGAAACAACAGTGAAGTCCCTAGTTGTTTTCCTACTCAGAATCTCTGAAAAATAAAAAGAAGAAAGAAAGACTGAAAAAAGTGAGGAAACTATGCAGAAGAGCAATAAGATATTTGCTATGCCTTCTTACTTTAATTACCTGAACATGAAAGTATTACTACAAACCAAACAGAATAAAATTCAATCAACACAGTTTTACTTAAGTACATTAAGTTCTGCATTTAATCTAACAATTTAGTTTAAAAATCATCAGTGTCATATGACAGTAGTTTTCTCATTTAATTTTAATTGAACGTTCAGAGATTTTTCACTGCTATGGTGTTTTCATTTCTAAACCCAAGTGCTATGATTGACTTATGACTATATTAAAAATTCTACATTTGTCTGAGACATAGCAGGTAACCAGTGATATGGCAAAAGTGTATGAACACGAGATTGTCATTTACTGATGTTCAATGTTACATTTCGCATGTGTGCCTGCAATTTTTAAATCTTGTAGCTCTTGAAATTATAGGTATGAGAACCACAAGGTAAATCAAATCAGAGAAAAAACAATAACTGTGAAATCACTTTCTTTTTCTTTGGCTGCCTTGTTTCTACAGATGTCTGAAATAGAAAAACGAGCAGTGGCTTTATAAATGGCAGGGGAACCTTGATCATAGGAAACAGGAGATTTTTAAAACTTCTCTCTTTATATAATGTATTTTCACTTTCAGTTTCTGAAGCTAGTGGACCTCACCATTAGGAAATATCAGCTCTCAGAAGAGTAGAACATAATTCTACATGTTGTAATGGGATAACAATTCTTGGCCATCCTAACTTTGAGACTCATGAATCATCCGTATAATTTCTACTTTCCTCTCCCATTCTAACGTAGTTATATTATGATGCATATTAAAACATGGTATTTCATGAAAATGAGGAGAGGGTCTAAATGTCTGTGGTATTGAGAAAAAATGAGGAAAAGAGAAATAAAAATAAGCAAGTAACCCCCAAATGGGATCATTTTGCTTGAAAGAAGCATCTCAAGTGAATCCATAGACTATTTTCATAATTTTCACAGAACCTCTTCTTTTTCTTAAAATGACAGTTCAACATACATTAAGTAAAGATTTGCAATTCAATATCCCAGTCACTTCATAGTGAGTGCTTCTGCCGGTGGTCTGAGCTGTGTCCTCGCAATGGTGGCCGTCCCTTTGCTAGCATGTTAATACTAAACATGCAAATTGCCTCTGTGTTGTGGCACCGCAGGTCACCTGGAGACTTGCCATGTCTGCTATTATGATCAGAGCCAGAGCCAATTTCCTTCAAACCATATTTTTGAAGCTCAGGGGCATTATCCAGAAGCAGTCAAAATGACAGGGCACAAAGAATATGAGCAGAGTGAACATACAGCAAAGACGTTCAAAGGAATATGACTGAGATAAAAAAAAAAAAAGAAAGAAAAAGAAACTGATTTTCAAAACCTGCCCAGCAATTCTGATGGTGCAGTATCTTTAAGTTTTAAACACTTTGAGAAAGGGTATGCGAGTTGCTTTTCCAATTCTCTGGCACTTTTTTTTGTGAGAAATAGGAATAGAACTAGACTGAATTTCCTTTTAAAATACTTTCAAATTTAGTCCAGGTGAAATAAAAAGTGGCATGAAAATGTCAGCTGTGCCTTATAAGATTTAGGGTGTGCTACTCAGAGATGTATTGGAAGGCAGGTATCAGTAACCCAAGCAGTTCATTCTCTTCTCATTTCATCTTCAGTGTGAACATTTTTAGACATGACTTATAGGAAGAAGACTTCGAAACCATCCCCGACCAATAACCATGACATTGAAGACATGTTTAAGTGAAGATGCCTGTGTAGGAATGCTTAGTAGATCCCTACAATTATGTAACTCAAGTCCAAATTAAAAAGGCAAGTTTTATTAATTAAGTAAATATTTTGCCATCATAATTTACTTCACAATTACCAAAATATTCAAATACATTATCATTTTGCTCCTCAAATAATACTGAATGACAAAATAAAGTCTCTGCCTTCTATAATCCATGCTCTATAGCAATGAAGAAAAACTAGAAGTTACATATCCTGATAGAGGTAATGTTTGAGAATAATTACATGCAAAGTGTCTCTTTGTCTTGAGGGACTTAAAAAAGCATGAAGAACTGAGGATGAAGAAAACGATAAGATGGTCAAATCCTGTCAGCGCAGGTGTATGATTACAAGCATAGATGAAAGAAAATGCAGATGTCAAAAGCAGTAGTGGAAAGCACAAAGATAAGGTTCTAAGATAATGGAAGAGTTGAGTCGAATTGCTATTGAATGATTGAAGACTGGAAATAGAATATAAAATCTTTAGATACAATAAATCTGCATTTGGTCTTTCTTTTGACATGTGTGTGTCTATCTCTGCCGTGTCCTTCTGACAAGAGTATGTTTGCACAAATGTCACACTTCATGGAGCCTCTTCAGACTCCCATCATCCAAATATACTTCCCTTGCACTTCCTTCCTCTTCATTTGTCATAGTTCTCATAAAAACAGCATGGTCTACTGAGTACTATGGAAATTTCCACTTGTCTATGGGTTCTGGAAGAGCAGACATCACACCACAGCATCACTTTTATTCTTAACATCCTATCACAGAGTTTGCAACTATACTATTTACTCAATAAATTTTTAGTAAGTTCAATTTTGTACGAAAGGAATGCATCAGGCAAAGAGAATATTTTTCATATCCCAATAACCAAATAAATACCATCTACAAAATCCTAATAAGAAAAATTACACTCAGAATTTGTACAACTAAATGTGTCATTTTATTAGTGTAAATTAAGCACTGATTTTAAATTTAGTGTTAACCATTTTCATGAAAAAAATTGAAAGATATATTTTTTGTATTTTCATTTACTATTTTCTAGTATCTTTATTTTTAAAAACATGTACTATTTTATATTTTTCACAGGAAGATAAAATATAAAGAGGCCTTCATGTCATTAAAAGGTTTTTATAATTCTTCATTTGGAGAAGTAAATTACATCTGAATAAAATTAAAAGCTAATTTCTTCATGATTTAGACACTTGCCATCTTCTACAGCAGCTATTATTAAGAACATTTCAATAAACAAAACTACATTGAAAATTCATCTTACACCAGTCAGAATGGCTAAGATCAATAAAGCGAATGCAGCATGCTGGCAAGGATGTGAAATAAGGGGACCACTCATTTATCGCTGGTGGGACTGTAAACACGAACAATCACTATGTGATGTTTTCTTGGGAAGCTGGGAATAGATAATCCTCAACATCCAGCTATATATACCACTCTTGAAATTATACTCCCAGGGATGCTTCATCCTACTACAGATATACTAGCTTAACCCTATTCAGTGCTCATAATAGCCAGAAATTGGAAACAGCTATAATGTCCATCAATAGATGAATGGATGTAGAAACTCTAGTATATTTACACAAGGCAATATTATTCAGAAGCTAGCAAAAGAGAAATTAGCAGGAAAATGGATGGTGCTAGAAAAAAAAATTATGGTGATTGAGGTAACAGAGACCCAGAAATACAGATGTTGTACATCTTCCCTTATTTGTAGATGTTAGCTGTTAAGGATAAGCAAGGTACAATACATATAAACAGAGAGGTTATGTACAGAATAAAGGACTAGTAGGAAGAGATAGGTCTAAGAAGGGGGAATAAAATAGTTGTGGATGTATGAAGGGGGACTAGACCTTGAGGACCAAATGGGGGAGGGGAGGGAAGAAGTGATTAGGCAGGGAATATGAGGATGGAGACCTAAAACTAAGGCCAATTAAGTGGTCTTATGGAATTCTAATACAGTAGAAACTTGCTAAAATGTCCACATGTATGAAGGCAATATAAATGAAATTACAAAATTATGCGAGACATAGAACCCAGCTAGACATCACTCATCACCAGATGAAGCTCACAGTACGAGGAATAAATCTAGTCGAGTTGCCTGCCTAAAGAGCCCCATTCAAACCCTCAAGCAAACCAGTCTGTTGCCAAAGCTATTGGTCTCTTTCCACAAAGTGACAGGAAGACCCTGTTACTGAAGATGATAGCTGCTCAACTCATTAAACATAGAAGAGTCTAGCTAGTACCTCCTATTGACCAGTGTTCATGGTATTTGGAGGAACTCTGCATGCTACCAAAGGAAAACAGTAAACACAAACCCAGGTACAAACCCTTTGACTGAAAATGATGGTATCTTCTTGTAAGTTATACTAATGCAATTATGTCACAATGCTTGTGGGACTAACGAACAAATATTTTATTGGAGTTAAGGCTCCCTTAATGAGATGGAACCCGTACCTGACACTGCTTCGGGGAACGTGAGACAGGATATTCCAGGGACCTAGGGAAAAGCCAAATACTATTGTTCTGCTAAACAAACATAGCCATAAAATGACTCCTAACAGCATTCTGCTATGCTCATAGGTTGGTGCCTGGCTCAGCCTTCATCAGAGGACCTTCCTCCTGTAGCAAATGGGAACAAATACAGAGACCCAAAGCTGACAATGGCAGAGAGTCACAGACCTTGGGACATTCAGCCCTAATAAAATGTCTTCATCAAATCCCTCCCCTCACTGCTCATGGAATCCTGAGGAGATAGAGGACACCAAGCCAGAGGGGATAGAGCACACCAAGGAAAGAAGGCCCCCTGGACACAGCAGAATTGATGTACATAGGAACTCAGAGTTTGGTACCTGCCGTTCAATGTGGCAGCACATTCAACCAGTTAATTTACTCACAGCCAAGGAAGTACAATTAAAAAAAAAACATGGATAAATTTAGTGTTCTGCCTCATTCTCAGGCTCATTCACAGGCTGAGGCTTCTTTAACTTCCTTACTTACCCAGTATCATCCACCTGGAGATGGTGCCACCCACCATAGGCTGAGACTTCATATATCATTTCATAATCAAGACAATTCAGTCTCATCTGATCTAGGCAGTTCCTTAATTGAGGCTTTCATTTCATATGACTGTGGACTGTGTCTAGCTGATTATAAAAGCTAATTAGGAGAGGCTCTTTTTTTTTTTACATGCTTTTGTCATTGTCCAAGGTAAAAGACCAACAAAAAAAGTATAGTTTGCTATATACACTTAAGGCATCAGTTTCAGGTTTTAGAACACATACATTTATAGCATGTTGTTGTACTGAATACTTTAGATAATTTTAGTACCATGGTATTTGTAAGCATGTACGGATATAGAAAATGTACAATAAACATAGTAACCATTGGGAATTTTCAGCTCCATTATGATATGATGCAACCACTGTATGTACAGTACATTTCAGACTACAAATCGTCATGTGTCACATGACTGCATGTACAAATGTATCACATGTGACTCAGCCTATGGAGAATCAGCAGATCTAGGTATGTGGAAGTATGGACTGCAGACTGTGGAATCACAGCAACTGGGTTTCAATTCACCCTGACTCCTTAGATGTATGGGCTAAGATAAAGCATGTGATTGCTCTGTGTCTCTATCTCTTCATCTACAAATAAGATCATACTTATATATACTGTTATAATTTGAGAAGTGCATTCAATATCACATAAATACCCCTGAAACTGTTTCAGCCAGCAGTTTTTGTGAAGGGGAGGAATCACTACAAGATATAGAATAGAAAAAGCCTTGGATGGTAATGGAACTTTGAACAAAAGTCAACAGAAAAAGACAGCTAAACAATAAGTGCATATTAAATAAGGCATAAAGGAGAAAATCTTATCAATTGACCCCACAGAACTTGTGTTCCAATTACTACTATAAAGTGTGAAGAGATAAACAACTGTGTTTTAAAAAATAATAAAATAAGGTTGTATCCTTTTTAAACCAATACAGAACTTTTTTAGATTTAAGAAGCCCACAAACATGGAAAAACTAATACTTTTCTGCACACAAACATTTCTGTTTATTTAGCGCAGCTTTTGTCTACCATAGACCAGTTGATATTCAGGGCTGTATTATTCTTTGTTGTTGGGACTCAGTTGTTGGATGATCAAATATACAATGCTTTACTATTCTCTGTGTTGGAGGTTGGTAGAACCATCACGTTCATGACAACCAAAATAGTGTTCTGAAGTTGGCAAATAACTACAGGTAGGTGGAGAAATTAGTTACAATGAGAAGTCACCACCTTACCCAGATACTAAAATCATGTCTGCTCAGAATAACTGCTGAGTAGTTTAGCAAGGATCTCAACACTGTTATTTTCTCCTAGGTTCCTCTAGTAAGTGTTCAAAGATTACCCCTCTAGAATACTAAGGACCCTTTCACACTCAAAAGTCACAACATCACTGTGTCTTCTTGTATCTGCTTCTCTCGGAATATTTTATTTGATTATTTCCATTTTATTTTTACTAAACCTTTTTATTCTTAAATAATCCTGTGTAGAATATTGACATATCCACCACTAAGCTCTTTCCATATTCTGCTAGCAATGAGTACTTACTTGTGAATGCATGGCCCAGATTTCTATAACCAGAAAAGGATAGGTCCAGAAGTACAAGTGAACTTTCATCTGTCTTATCCTTACCTCTATGTGGAACCAGAAGGCACATGGCCTTATTAATAAGCCAGATAAATCTTCCCTGTCATATCACATTTAAAGACAATAAAACAGGCACTATTCATAATGCAACTTACTTAATACCTGTGCTAAACGTTCTTAGACTTTGTGAGGTAAAACTTAATTCTAAAGACAACATTAATTTATGACAAACAGCGATATTTTATACTTTTCCAAGGGTAAATAGTCAATACATAAAGCAGTCATGGAAAGACATTGATCAATGAAAGCAGAAAGATCAAACAATAAGATTGTGTTTGCTACAAACAGCCAGGAGTGCCCACCTGTACTTAGCAACCAAATACTATCCCACTAATACATGTTGCTACATATGACTGATAAAACTTGTTTTAGAACTCTACATTCAATTCTACCGTGTTTAAACTACTATTCTGTTTTGTCTTGTTCATTATTAAATTGTCTTCATTGCCCAATGTAAAATATTTTAAAATGAACTTGTAGGGATCCCAGATTATTAGAGGCTTATTTTACTTTATTCAGATTGACAGAAGAAAAAAAAACACAATGAAATGCTGAAGTTCATGCTAATATTACTTCATCTCCTGAGTCTCATAGTAAAGCCCTATCTTACTTTATAATTTCATACAAAAGCAAGATTATCAAGTGGTTTCCTTAAATCTACCCCCAAAGACTGCTCCAGAATCTACTTTCTTAACATGATGCAAGATGCCTTTGTCAGTCAAACTCCTTGTGATGATCGTGTTTATTACTCAACAAATTATTTTTATCCTGTGGGAGCCCACAACTGGCTCAGTTCCTCGGTTTGAATCTGAAGTCTATTATGAATCAATAGAGTTTAATCTTGCTTGCTCCAAGGCTGTGTAAAAGTCTGTATTAGCCCATAGAGTCTCCTTGAGGGCCATGAGAAAGTCCTGATTAGTCCATGGCTAGATGCAGGCTGCTGATGCCAGCTGGAGGTATATTGTGATAGAACATGCAACTGCCTGCTCCTTGACCCAACGTACAGGATAGATAGTGTTTGAATGCCTGTTCTGTGCATTGTTTTACTTCTGTCCTTCAAGACTGTATATAAGCTGGCTGTGAAATAATCTACAGGCACTGTTCAACATTGACTGGCAGTCCTCTTGACTCTGTTTGGTCTTCATTGTCTCTACAATTCACACGCCTCCGCCAGGTACCCAGTTGACTCATTGGCAGGTTCCAATATTGTCATAAGTCAGTTTATAGTGGCATGAAATATGAACCAATTGTATGCCAGGTTTTGTCACAAAATTGATCAACATATTTTTTATGAACAAATTACCATGACATCTGTTTGAACAGCACAAATAATGAATTAACAATTAAACACAGAAATTTATATGCTAAGTATTTTATTTTATAATCCATAATCATTTAAAACATTTTTATTGTGCTTCATTCTTTTTCAAAAAAGAGGAAGTTAGGAGATTTGATATAGCTACTACAAGAAGATAAGTAAGGCACACCACAATTTTGGTAACTTGGAAAACCCAGTCACAGAAATAAAATTTCAAAGATGAATATAAATTTGCTAATTTAATGACCCCTTGGGAAAATGATTTCAGGACTAAATTATTATTCTTTGTTTTTCTAATGCTCAGCTTACTATCTAGTAAATGGAAATAATAAGCATTGGCTACAGAAAAAAAAAACAAGCAAAATAGTTTGTAATAGTAATCTTCTATGTGCATTTAGTTTTCACGCTCAAGTTCATTGTCTTAATCTTCTATAGTTTACAAGACAATAGTTTAGCTAGTTCCAGTCACTTACCTGAAAATTTTATAGTTTCATTTTTTCTTCAAGGCTGATTAAAATTTTACTGTGTGTGCATGCAATATCTGCATCACCCACCCATCAGTTGATCGATAGTGTAGGCTGTTTCCACCATTTTCTAGTTGGACTTATGGCCAGCTCCACAGGAAAGAACTCATTTCTGGTACTCTAAAGTGAATAGATCACTCCTGATTGGGAGGTAATAGACCAAGAGGGTGAACCTGATGCTAGTATGTTGCTTAATGGACACAGCATCAAATTGCCTCTGAATATCTGTCCTTATACCCATAGATTCATGCAGCTTTTAGACCTCATCTGAGAAGTTTGTGTTTACAGTGACAGACAGTTAATACTGAGACTCACAACTAGTCAAAGTGCAGAGAATAAGTTATTGTGAAGTGCTCAGCCTTATTTCAGAATTCTGTATGTGACCCCATACCATCAAGCCTCTGAAAATAATCACAAGTTCAGAGATCAGAAAGAATGTAAGTGCCAAAGGCAGGGACCACTTCTGTTAAACAGGGTGTTCTAGGCATGAAAGAGCCATTATTATCATGAACTCGTGGTGCTTGTGGTTGGTTAGTTAAGACGTATGCAAAATCAATCCAGTTAGCATTCTAGCACGGAGCACATAAGTGTTCCCAAGGTACCACCCCAAGCTTAGAGTTCCTGGTAGCTGATGGCTTTGGTGTTCAGAGAATCAAATATCTTCCAGGATGTGGCCTCTGGTATGGTGGTCATGCTCCAGTGGGCCATGCTACATTCATGTACATACTGGAAGCACTAGCTGGACTCATGGATTTCCGAAGAGACTATGAGATTGGCAGCATAACATGGTGGGAGAGTCTGTGGAGTGTTTGTGGAGAGGAAGGGGAGGTAGGAGTAAAATAACTTGTATGCATTTATGAAATCCTCAACCAATAAAGTAGTTTAATTTGCATACAGAGGAAAAGAAAAGGTAAAAGCACTTATATATTTAATTAGTAAATATCTTCTGGGAAACATTTTTATAGAAATTATATTTTTGATAAATAGATTCACAAAACCATTCTTCAAAACTGATGAAATAATCCTCACAGTATAACTTATTTTGTCAAATCCCAGAGCCCAACTCACTTTCTTACTACTTAAAAGATTTCTTTCATTTTTTTCCTTTCCAATCCTACTTTAATCTGTATTTATTCAAAAATCCTTATATTTTTTAATTTCCTTCATAAAGAATGGATTCTTATCTGTTTACTAATCAAGTTTATGTCATAAACTGAGAGGGATTCAGTGTGTGTGTATGTGTGTGTGTGTATGATATGTGTCTATGTATGTGAGTGGGTTTGGTCCCTGTGTGGGAGTATTTCTGTCAGTATAGTGTGTGTGTGTGTGTGTGTGTGTGTGTGTGTGTGTGTGTGTGTGTGTGTGGTGTGTTTATGAATGTGTGTGTGTAATATTGTGTGGTATGTGGTGTGTGTGTGTGTGTTTGTGTGTGTTTTAATCCTTAAAATTAGTGAGAAATTCTAACTCAATATGGTGATTTGAATAAAAATAGCCCCTGAAGGCCCATAGGGATTTGATACTATTAGAAGTTTGATGGGGGAATGTCTTTCTGTATGTTGTGAATATGTGTTGTTCTGATTGGTTGATAAATAAAGTCATTTGGCCTATGGCAAGGCAACTTAGAGGTAGGCAGGAAATTCAAAGAGAGAGAGGAAGAAGATTGCAGGTGGGGGAGGAACAGGATGCCAGTGAGTTGCCCATGGAGCAACATGTAGAGGAATGCAGGTAAAGCCCCAGAACGTGTGGCAATACATAGATTAATAGTTACAGGCTAATTTAAGATATAGAGCTAGCTAGCCAAAGCTTGAGCCATGGCCATGCAGTTAAAATTAATATAAGCGTCTGTGTGTTTACTTGGGTCTGAGCAGCTGCGGGACTGGTGGGGGAGAGAGATTTGCCCTGACTTCTGGCCGCCTGGAACACTTTAGTTACAGATGATGTGGACTTGTTAAAGTAGGTGGGTTTTCTTTTTTGTTGTTGTTGTTGTTTTGGGAGGAAGTGCATAACTAGGGGGCAGGCCTTACAATGCTCAAACATTCACATCCTGCTGTCTGCTGGTCCAGAAGTAGAACTCTGAGCTACCTCTACACCACCATGTCTGCCTGCAGGTCATGGCATGCTTCCTGGCATGAAGATAATGGACTAAACCTCTGAACTGTAAGCCAGCTCCAACTAAATACTTTCCTTTTAAGAGTTGATATTGTCATGGTATATTTTTGCAGGAAAAAAAAAATACAAAACAACTAGCTTAGACACTTAGTAAAGCTGAGTGAAGAGCTATGGAGCATTTTCCTTAAAACGTCTTGGTTATATTGATTGTCAACCTGCAGAGGGGACTGTGGCCCCATCTACATAATTTTGTGAGAGCACACAGCAATCGGTGAAGACTTTTTGGTATGTAAGTTAGAAGTTTATAGATGAATTTCTTTTTTTTTAATTAAGAGATTTTCTATTCATTTTACATATCAACCACAGATTCCCATGTTCTCCCTCCTCCCACCCCTCAGCTTTCCCTGCTTTCCTACCTCCCATTCCCACATGCTCCAAGGCAAGGTCTCCCATGGAGAGTCAACAGAGCCTGGTACATTCAGTTGAGGCAGGTCCAAGCCCCTCCTCCCTGCACCAAGGCTGTGCAAAGTTTCTACCATAGGCACTAGAACCCAGTGATAGAGAAATGGGTGAGATCTACATGAGCAAACTGGGGGTGAGTGGGGGTAATGGAGGGCAAGGGACATGGGAATGAGAGCTTAGGGGACCGGGAGGTTCAACCTGGAATAGGAACAGAGTAGGAGAACAAGGAAAGAGATACCATGATAAGTGAAGGCACCATGGGAATAGGGAGAAGCAGAGTGCTAGGGAGGTTCCCAGGAATCCACAAAGATGACTCCACAATAGACTACTGTCAATGGTCGAGAGGGTGACTGAGCTGACCTACTCTGCTGATCAGATGGCTGAATACCCTAATTGTCATCATAGAAACCTGATCCAGTGACTGATGTAGAAAAATTTCTAACTGGTCTTATTAAATAAAAACATGGAGCCAGATATAGGGGTGAAAGCCTTAGAGAGATCAGGGAAATAGGGAAAGCCACCAGCCAACCTTACCTCACCAACTGGGCAGCTTCCAAATGCGAGTTACTTCCTGTCTACCCACGTCTATATGCCCTGTTGTTCTGCCATCTGATTTGCTCTCTCTGTTCAGCTACATCACTTCCTCTTTCTGCCCAGATGTGTCACTTCCTGTCTGTCTGTATAGACCTCCAGACCTCCATGGTTAACTAGTTTCAGAAATTAAGGTCTGTGCCACCACACCTGGCTCTGTTTCCAGTGTTGCCTTGAATTAAAAAAAAAAAAGATCCTGCCTCCAAATTGTAAGATTAAAAGAGAGTGCTAACATTGCATGACTTCTGTATTGTGGCTGGCTTTTTCCTCTGATCTCCAGACAAGTTTTATTTATTAAAGCACAAATAAAATATCATCACATTTTAGCACAAATAAAATATCGCCACAGAAGATAAAGAAGAAGACTTAGTTAATTGTAAGTCTACATGTAGATGACTTTGAAGAGAGTAACTGAGTCAGAGACATCAACTGTGGAGATCCTTTAGAGACACGTGGATTACTTTGTGTGTTGACATTGATGGTTGATGCTGAGATCTTGTTGCTACAGAATGAAGAGAGACTAAAGTAGAATTTTCTATAAGGTCGCCTTAATTCAGCAAAGATCCCCAAGATAATATATAGCAGATGGATTTCTGTGAAATTATTAGAATGTCTACAGAGAAGACCTTTGGGGCTAAATCTATAGCTGAATTCTAATGGAAACTTAGTCAATAAAAAACATTATAAAATTGAATTATAGACATATAATTCACACTAACCTTGCCACAAAAGTGAAGAATTCATGTGCATACCACAGGGAGTATCAGATCGTGTCTGATAGCAAAGATGAAGAATTAAAATACATGACTACTCTTTCCCTCTGTGATTCCTCCTAATTTTACTCAAAGTGAGACATGTCACATCTTCATTCTTATGGTCTTCATTTTTTGTCTAAATATATGATGATTCATTAAATTTATTTTTAAGATTATTTTATATTAGGCCATCCATTAGAAGCAAAGGATCTGCTAATTATGGTACAGAATTATATGAAATAGAGAAGTGTAAATATAATGTGGAAGTTCTAAGGGGAATGATATTTTTGGATGGGATTTCAGGAAAGTTTTCCTTATGCTGCCCTGTGTAGTATGAGTGAGATGAACATGGGTATCAGGAGACCATCTACTTTACTCCCTTTAATGAATAAAACATTACTCTTCTTTGGAAACACCCTAACAGACACACACACAGAAGAACTTTACCAAGTGTCTGGGCATCCTTGGACCATGTTAAATGTACATATAATAACTATCACAGGAAGTTTTTGAGCAAGAGAGATGAAATATGGAAAATATTTACCCAGGGATAGAAAGTATAAGTAAGCTAAGAATTAAGGAAGGCCACTACCATCCTCAAAGATCGAGTGCATTAAGAAATTCATTAATATATGGTAATATACTTGAATTTGGGGACACCATTAAAGTTTTATAGCACAAGAAATGTAAGTTTACAAAGTTTGATATATTGACTGCTGCAACCCACACAGCTTAGTTATTAATGCTAACAGAGGCAATAGGGATAAAGAAATGACAGACATATACAGAAAAGCTGGCTTTGGGTGGGCTGTGTGCTCTGATGGAGATATGCCATGAGCAACTAGGAAAACCAGAGGTCAGCAATGAATGTGAAGGAAGTGGGTTAACTAATCTCAGTTGGTCTATATAAAGGGCAAGCTCAGGCTACTCTCATCTAGGATAGTCTCTGCATTCATCTGGAAGGATGAGGTATCCTTGACAACTTCTGTACACACTGGTTTTACTTGAAGTTCAACCATGGCTCAACAACCACGCTAGGACTAGGCAAAGGCTTACCATTCCTCTGATCCTGACCTTGCTGTTTCCATGGGTCTCAGATACTGACATCCTTCACATATCCGTGATCATGTCCGTTTTCAGGAGTCTCCACCCAAAAGTCTCTTCTCACCCAACTATTGTTTACAGCACATACAGTCTTAGAGGAAGGATAACATAAATCTTTTTAATCTAGTGGTATTCCTATGCCTTATAATTTTACTGACATTCCCAGTTCTTATACATCTCTCTGATCTCTCTAGGAAATAACTTTTCTATTCAAAGGAAAAGCTATGTAACACCCTTTATCTCCATTTATGCTTCTCTACTTGATCAGTATACATTTATTTGATTAGAACTATCAATGCTTTAAACTTCAATATTATTTATAAATATACTTCAATTAAATTTTTAATGTGTGTGCATATTTAAGTATATATTACATGTACGTGTGCAGGAGACCTCAGTGACTGTGAGGGCCCAGTTTCATTTCATGGAACTAGATTTAGAGACAGTCATGAGCTGTTATGTATAGATATTAGAACCAGAACCTTTGTCCTTTTAAAAAGCAACAAATACTCTTAACCACTAAGCCATCTCTCTATCACCTGTAAACATACTTTCTATAGACAATAATAGTTCACATAGTCTAATGGGCTAGATTAGGTGGATATCAAAGATTTTTATTTTTTATTTTTTGTCTTGAAAATTAGTACTGTTAAGAATATGACAGGAGGTCCAATATCTAAGCTTTTGCTGTTTTACTTACAATTTATTTTTGAAATGACATTTTAAAATAGAGTTTATTTCCCAGTATCTTTATAAATAAAAAGAATACATAGAAATGTCACCAGGAAAAAAAAAACTTCCACATTCTTTCAAGTAAAACACATTCTTTGTATTAAAAACTGGAAACATCTATAAAATAACTATAGCAAATGTGATTCAACATATCATTTCTGGAATAGCAAGAGACCATGTAACTTAATCCATTATTCCAGAACAGGCTAAACGTCCCCCAAACTTGAAACATGAAAAACTATGTTTTGTCAAACAGAAAATACAATAAAAACATCCTGTGGAGTTGAGCACTGGGGAGTTATGCCCATGCAGGTCAGGTCTGCATTTCCATTCCTTTCTATGGTCTTCCTTACAACTGTAATACTTTTTTCTGTGGTGTCAAATAGAAAGGCATATATACTATCGCCTTAATGTTTGGTACTTTTATGATAAAATATTTTATATTAGACATTTTTTCCCACAACATCATTAAACTTGCTGCAGAATTGCTATGGGCTTAATACAAATTTAGAAAGCACAAGAAAAACATATTGCTCCATGTGCTATTCCATCAACTGTCAACCACGGGCAAGAAAGCTAATGGCAAAATGCCTTTCCTTTTCAAACCCAATTCACTTAGAAAATTTGACCCTCTTAATACTTTAAACCTTTCTTTCCAAATACCGATTACAATGCTTATTTGAGTAATATTTTTATTATTAAAATCTCAATGAGATTTTTATTAAAAGGCTAATGTGTGCCAAAGGACAATAACATGAGAGACATTGGGTGCCACTATTTATAAAACAAACAAAAGAGTGTTATATTTTAAAAGCTTGGGGAAACTCAGAGTCAAACAAAATAAAATAGGTTTCTTTACCATAAAATATGCAGAACCTTTAGTATGCTAATTTGTATTGTGACTCTCCAAGGTATAAAATGTTGCATTTATCAAAAACGCACCCTGGAACCTTTTTCTTTTTTTTGTAGCTATTTTCTATTTATTGTTCGTTGATCAAATACTTATTTACTGTATGCTTACTATGCTTTATGTTTTCTCCAGATCATAGTCCCAAAAGCCAGAGACAGGCATCTAGATCATGAGATCTAGTCTCATGAGATCATTAAGTCAAGGGCAGTGGAATTAAATGGACCCAAGAGTTCAAAAGACAACTCCAGCCAAAGGATTCAGAAGTGCAAAAAAGTTAAATGAAGGACTAGAGAAGAGTCTGCTATGGCAAGAGTTGAGATCTACAGAAAACTGAACCTGGAGAAAGAGAAGCAGAGAGGGGCAAAGTGTTCTACA
Organism: Peromyscus leucopus; assembly: GCF_004664715.2. Lineage (NCBI taxonomy): Eukaryota > Metazoa > Chordata > Mammalia > Rodentia > Cricetidae > Peromyscus > Peromyscus leucopus. Next base: position 16,476,427 of record NC_051078.1, on the reverse strand, counting down.
CCATATCAAAATGCAAGGACTGCCTGGGTACAACATGGCCCTTTCCTAGTGTTGTTAGCACAACAGAAGAACCAGATTTAACCAGCAGGTAGATACAGTAGAAAGCAGCACGCTATCTACAAGGAAGCACCTGGAATGTCATAAAGTTAAGACTGAAAAATTTGAGACCAGGTGGTGGTGGCACATGCCAGAAATCCCAGCCCTAGCACTCAGGAAGCAGAGGCAAGAGAAACTGAAATCGAGGCCAGCCTGGTCTACAGAGCGAGCGAGTTCCAGGACAGCCAGGACTACTGTTACACAGAGACACCCTGTGCCCCCCCCAAAAAAAAAAAAGCTGAGAATTTTATTCTGGAAAATATAAATTTAGCTGAAAACAAAATACTAGGGATGCCTAATTTTATAATGGCTTATATCACAAACTCCTAGATAGTACAAAGATATTTAAAAGATCTAGGAAGTCATCACAGTGAAAACTTATTCAGAATATATTTACTCAATATATTAATAATTTTTATTTTATGTTTATGAAATTCCTCTTGATCTGCAGGGGTTGCTTCTGTTCTCTAGATACTTGTTTTATTACTTAAACAAATGTTAGAGGTACCGCTTATTTAGTTGAAGAATTTCAAAATTATTAGGCTATGTATGTTTTTAAATTTTGTATGTGTGTATGTGGTATGTGCAGTACAGAAGAGGGTGTCAGATCCCCTGGAACTGGAGTTATGGTAGTTAGGAGCCACCCAGTATAGGTCATAGGAACTGAATCCAGATCCTCTGCAATAGCAAGAAGTGCTCTTAACCACTGAGCAATCTCTCCTGCCACAGGATTTCTATCTTTAAGAAAATTAGGTTCTGCTCAGGTGGCAAATAGCTAATCAAGAAGCTATTAAAAATTTATTTGTCTTTAACACATAATTTCATAGAGAAAAATTTTTTATTTTAAATATATTTTCAAAGTTATCTTAAGTTATAACATGCTTTATATTGATTACAGTTTACCCTAAATACATTTTTTATAAATATAAGTAACTATATAGTAATTTTCATGCAGACAACTATGTAAATATACAACATAGTGAAAATATCTAATCACCTAGAAATACCCTTCCATATTCCGTGTAAACAACTTAACTAAAATTTCAATGTAATCACATGCACGTAAATGTTTAGCTAACTAGTAATTATAGCATAATTATCACAATGTTCATGATGAAAGTGGTATAAGCAAAGATATTTTCAATAGATTTAGAATCAAAAGTCTGTTATGCATATTAATTGATGCTAATTTCAAGGTTAATTACAAACACAGTTTTAACCCCTAAGATATATACTTAATATTTATTCAGAAAGCATAATAAGCTTTTTAACTAATAAGTTATAAAGATCTATGAGAAATTATGTGTTTAGAAATGGAAAATTAATGTTTATTCACTATGCATAGTATGATTGAATAAAACAATTGTAGATGATAAATTTCATTTCTGATGAACTAGTATCTAGGTATGAATTTCAAATTGCTTTCTAATTTTTAGATTTCAAAAATATATTCTCTGCAATATTAGACACATTTTTAATATTATGCTTAAATATTCTAATGTTAAGAGTAGAGTTTTGCCAAAAATTTGTAGGAAATATAAAGTTTGAATTTTGTTTTAATTATCTGAATATTTCTTTTGAAGAATGAAGGTGAACCTTAGGGTTGGCAAAATCAATACACTTACAAGAACAGTTATAGTATTAAGACCAGCTACATTATTAAGACAGTTTCTGTATTAAGATCACTATACAACAAACATGTGATAAATTACTCTTAACTTTAACCCTATGACATGTCTTTAAGGTAAAGTTGACAGAAAGTATTTACTAGATCTTTGATCTAAAAATATTTTTAAGTATTTCCTATAACCAGTCAGGCCATTTGAATGTGGAGGACTTTGAACATTAACAGGTGCTGAACACAAATGAAGTATTATTGTCAATAGACATTATCATCCTCATTTCTAAACACTTGGATATTAAATGGAAATAAATTGTATTGTCATTATTGATGTTGTTTGAATATTCCATTCCAGATTATTAGTTTTATTAATATTGAGATATTTGATTAATAGGATGAATGATCCAATGATGTACTGTTTTGTGAACAGTTGTTGTTAATTAAAGAGACATGGTCTTTAAGGATGCTTAAATGGTAGTTCCTATAGCACAAGCCCTGAAAATACAAAAACTTGTATAGATTTGATAGCATATACCCTTGTAAGTAGTTTCTACTTCTCAGGCATGCATACATGTACACACACACACATACACACACACACACACACACACACACACACACACACACATGAATACAGTCTATGGATACATTCATAACATTAATGCACACACACATTTTCCCCAGGCACTTTGAAAATAATAGTTACTGACTCTGACTTCTTACAGAACCATGGGTTGGCCAGTACCAAGACCTTCTGAAGATAGGTTGATTGTCTTCATAAGATACATGTATCCCCCAAACTAGTATAAGCTAACTGTATTAATTAAAAGACTCTCAAAATACAGTTAAGTAAAAAATACATTTTGGATTCAAATAACATCTAGAGGATAAACATATCCCATATAGAGGACTTTAAAAAGAGACTAGGTTGGCTCTGTGTGTGTATGCTCATTTCTTTGTGTATTATTTTATATAATTAATCATTTTAAAATTCAACTAAGATTTAATAGAAATATCACTTAAAGACTTTAAGTGTAATTATTCTGCTTAGATGTATGGCTGTGTGTCACATGAGTGCCTAGTACCCACATATGCCAATAGAACAAGTTGGATTCTCTGTAACTGGAGTTATAGAAAGAAGGTTGTGAACTTCCATATGGATTCTGGGGGCTAAACCCTGGTCCTCTGAAAGAGCAACAAGTACTCTTAACTGCTGAAGCATCTCTTCAGTTCCAAATAATATTACTGGCTACAATAATGAAATATATCTTACATATGTATTTGAAGAGTGATATTTTAAATCCAGACTATAATGACAAACGAATTCTAGAACATTATCGTTGATGAAAAGTGATGAGAGAGTGTGTCTGAAGGTTTTGATTTTTACAGAATTTCAGGATTCATTGAGGAACTTTAGGTCTGAGATCTCCTGAGAAAGGGATGGAATGATGATACTCTGTATGTGTTATAGCCCAGTGTTTTATTTTATTAAACACATACAGAAAAAATAAACATTATCAGTAAATTGATTAAAACCCCATGGAGAGAAGATTCAGTTCTAAAACAAAATAAAATCCTGGACCTAAAACTGCCGAAAAACAGTGATCTCAGATGCTGACTATGATTTCTTTCAAGAAGACTAATTCCTGGCTAAGGATGAGTCTGCCTAAGAAAAAGGGGATCACTAAGTACATTATAAATTGAAGTCTTTTTTCAAACACAGCAGGAAAAGAAAGAAGGAAAGCCACTTTGGAAAACCTGCTACAACACAACAGTATTTAATAATAAGAAAAGATTGTATTCCTATAGAGGCATACTTACTAAAGACCTTTTCAGAACAGAGGCAGTCAGATACAAGTAAAAACTGAGCAGAGACACATAAAAACATTAATCACCTTAAATAATTTTGCCACTGTTCAGAAACTGGAAAATAAATATTTTACCTGTCAATAAGTTGATGAATGACAAATCATTAACAATGTTAGGAATAATTATTTTAGAAAAGTTAGGCTACATACATCTTTCATGCCAGGGGAGATGCCACCCTGATGATGAGGCTCATTCATTACAAAGGGCTGATAGCTATTGTCTTTCAGATGGATAGAAACTATAAGAAGTATGGATGGTCTGTCTCTGTGTCCAAAGGAGCTCATGTGCTCTCTACATTTCTTTTTTTCTTTCTATTTTTCTTTCATTGAAAACACATTTTATACATTTTTTTCTGATTATAGTTTCCCCTCCCCTAACTCTTCCAATATCTCCCCACCAACCCCTCCAACCAAATCTACACACTTTCTATCTTTCAATAGAAAACAAACATGCATGTAGTCAATAGTAATAACATAAAACAATGTAAAACAAAACCAGACAAACCAGGATAAAAACAAACAAACAAAAGAAAAAAAGTACAAAAACACATATCAACTCATATCAACTCAGATATGCATATCTGCACATACTGGAATCTGCTCCCACAAAAAAAAAAGAACAGGAATCTATAATGTACACCCAAAGGATCTACAAGGCATGTGTGTGTGTAAGAGAGAGAGAGAGAAAGAGAGAGACAGAGACAGAGACAGACAGAGATACAGAGAGACAGAGAGAGAAAGAACAATATGAGACAAAGAACTTGCAAAGATGCCATTGAGTTTGTTTTGTGTTTGCTGTCTACTGCAAGACATGGAGCTGACCCTTAAGAGTGGTTTGCATCACCAATGAGACTTTTTTCAAGAAAATTATTACTTTTTTCATTTGCAAGTGGTTATCAATTGAAGATAGCTTCTAGTTTGTGAATGAGATTTCAGTCCATTCACTGCTCAGCACTAGGATCCCAACTCATGCAGATCCTGGCATGGCCTGTGCATGCTACCACAGTCTGCATGAGTCCGTATTGTACTGGTTCTGCTGTATTTATGGAACCCTGTTTTCTTGGTTACCCTGATACCTTTGGACTATTACATCTTTCCACCATCTCTCCCATAGGGTTCCCTGGGCCCTGAGGGACAGATTTGATAAAATCATCCCATTTAGGACTGAATGTGTCAAGTTTTCTCACTCTCTGCACATTATCCAAGTCTTCATATTTGTTCTCATCTGCTGCAGGAATAAACTTCTCTGATGAAGGCTGAGTAAGATACTGATAAGTAAGTATAACAGAATGCTGTTAGGAGTCATTTTATTGTTATGTTCCTTTAGCAGACCTGTAGTATTTGGTTTCCCCCTAGATACATGGCCTATCTAGTCACAGGTTTATTGGCCACGTGAACTTTATCAGGAATGAGTTCTATCTTATGCAGTGGGGCTTAAGACAAATAAGATACTGGTAGATTATTTCCACAAATTTGTGCCACTCTTGAGCTAACACATCTTGCAAGACAGTCATCATTGTAGACCAAGGGTTTATAGCTGAGTTGGTCTTTAGCTTTTTCTCTTGGTAGCATGCAGAGTACCTTTCAGTAGTCTGAACACTAGTCCATTTGGTGAAGGCTCTAGGAAGGCTTCAGCCTGACCACTCCATACTCAGTGAGTTGTATAGGTGTTGTTCTAAGCAATAGGAACTTACTGTCAGTTTATAGTGACCAATATCTTGGCAATTATTTTGCTGTTTAGGAGTTCTCATCAGACTGCTTTGGCCAAAAATGTGATTAGATGTAACCTTTCCTGGCACTAGACCTTAATTTTGTCTATATAACAGAAGATGTCCAATTGGGGCTCCATATCCCCCATTATTGGGCAATTTCATTTAAATCATCTTCTTACATGCATATATTTTAGGAGGCTCCTACTGTTTTAGGTTTACTTATGACTCCCACAAGGCTCGTAGTTTTAGGGTTCCCTTTCCATATTTCCACTCTTCTTCTGCTTCTTTGCTACCACCTTTTTGATCCTCCTGATTCTGCTCCCCAACATGGCCATCCATAACTATCTCTTCTATTTTCCCATTACTAGGGAGATCTGTTCCTAACTCCTAGTACCTTGTGGTTATAAGGCTTATAGTTTGCTTGTCAGAAACATAGCTGCCAACATCCACAAATAAGGGAATACATACCATATTTGTCTTTCCAGATCTAGGTCACTTCAACCACAATGATTTTTATAGCTCTATCCATTTACCTGAAACTTTCATGATTTCATTTTTCTGATAGCTGAGTGATATGCCATCATGTAATTATAGATTTTCTTTAACCATCCATTGACAGAGGGTATTTCCAAATGTTGGCAATTATGGATAGAGCAACAATGACTATGGTTAAGAAAGTATCTCTGAAGTAGGATGTAGTCTTTTGGTATATACCCAAGATCAGTATATCTGAATCTTGAGGTCAACAAATTCTCATCTGCCAAAGGAACCACCACAATGATTTCCATAGTAACTGTAAAAATTTGTACCACCAGAAATGTATGAGTTTTCTCCTTAATCTACATCTTCACCAGCATGAGTTGTTATTTGTTTTAATAATCTAGGCCATTCTGACTGGGATTAGATGAAATCTCAAAGTAGTTTTGATTTGCATTTCACTTATGACTAACAATATTGAACATTCCTTAAAGAAACACTTGGAGCGTTTCTTGGTGATATATGTGTCTTCTTTTGAGAGTTCTTTGTTTAGGTTTATAACCTATTTTTTAATTGGGTTGTTTGTTTTCATAATATACAGGTTTTTTTTATTTATTTATGTATTTTGATATTAGCCCTCCCCCAAATGAATAGCTGATAAAAATATTTTTCCATTCTGTAGGTTGCATTTTTTTCTGAATGGTGGTAAGTTTTGTCAAACAGAAACTCTTCAGTTTCATAAGGTTCCACATATTAATCATTGAATCAATGCTTATGTTATCATTGATCTCTTTTTAAAAGTCTTTTCCTGTGCCAATGCATTTAAGGGTATTCTAAACTTTCTCTCCTATCAGATTAAGTGTATCAGGTCTTATGTTGACGTCTTTATTGTCATTAACCAACTAGGCCTAAGATATATTTACAGAAGATTTCACTCTAACACAAAATAGACTCATAGAACATTCTCTAGAATTGTCTACATTCAAGAAAACAAAGCAACTTTCACTAGATGCAAGAAAATTGAAATAACACCCAGCATCCTATCTGACCACCATGGATTAAAGCTAGATAGCATCAATAACAGAAACAGCAGAAAGATTACAAAGTCATGGAAACATAACAATTCACTACTGAATGAAAAATAAGTTATTACAAAATTAAGAAATTAAGAACTTCTTAGAATTAAATGTAAATGGAAAAATAGCCAAACATATGGGACACATGAAGGCTATTCTATGAGGCAAGTTCACAGCACTACCTGCCTACATAAAATCATTGGAAAGATCTCATATTACTAAGTTAATAGCACACATAAAAACTTTAGAACAAAAATAAAAAAATAACATCCAAAGGAGTAGAAGTCAAGAAATAATCAAACTCAGAGTCAAAATCAATAAAAGAGAAACAAAAAAAAATCAGTGAAACAAAGAGTTGTTTCTTTGAGAAAATCAACATGATAGATAAACCCTTAGTCAAATTAACTAAAAGACAGAGGAATAATATCCAAATTATCAAAATTGGAGACCAAAAGGAACCATAACAATAGACAGTGAGGACATCTAGGGAACTGTAGGAATAAACTTTTAAAACTTGTATGCTACCAAACTGGAAAATCTAAAAAGAAATGGATCGTTTTCTTCAGATATATCTCTACCCAGACTTAATCAAGACTAGAGAAGCAATATAAACAGAACTATAACCACAATGAAATAGAAGCTGTAATAAAAGCCTCCTAATGGCAAAACAAAACAAAAAACAAAACCACAGGGACAATGGGTTTTGCACATAATTCTACTAGATCTTCAAAGAATTATCACCAATCATCAACAAATTATTCCACAAAACAGAAACAGAAGGAACTGTACCAAATGTTTCTAGAGCTAGGGTTACTCTGTTACTTACACCACATAAAGACACAAACATAGAAAGAGAATTACAGACCAATTACCATTATAAACATAGATATAAAAGTTCTCAATAAAATATTTCCAAAATTATTACAAAGAGACACACACACACAAAAAAAGACCATCCATCATGATCAAGTATGCTCCATCCCATAGATACAGGGATTCACATTAGGTCAACTGATAAGTGTGATCCACCTTATAAACAGACTGAAAGACAAAACCCACATGATAATCTAAGAAAAGTATTAGAGAAACTAGGAATGCAAGGGATATACCTCAAAATGATAGAGGTAATTTATAACAAATCCACAACAAACATCAACCTAAATGGAAACAAACTCAAAGCATTTCCACTAAAATCAGGGACAAGGTTGTCCACACTCTCCATGCCTATTCAATATAATACTGGACATCTTAGCTAGAGCAGTTAGACAATGTGTGAGATCAAGGAGATAAAAATAGGGAGGAAGAATTTCAACATATATTTATTTAATGTATGATTGTATACATATGTGTACCTAAAAATTCTACCAGGAAACTCCTACAGATGATAAACACTTTCAGCTAAAGTGGGATACAAAATTAATACAAAAAAAAATCAGTAGCCTTCTCATATACAAATGACAAATGGATGAAGAAAGAAATCAGGGAAATAATATCTTTCATAATTCCCTCAAAGAAATAAATTATCATGAGGTAACTCTAATGGAGCAAGTAACTGAAAGAGTTCTATGATACAAACTTTAAAACACTGAAGAAAGAAATTGAAGAAGTTACCAGGAGATGGAAAGATATCTCATGCTCATGGATCTGGAGAAATTTTATAGTTTTTTTTTTTTGTTTTTTTTTTTTTTGTTTTTTTTTTTTTTTAAAAAAAGGTCATTCTACCCAAATTAATTCAGTTGATTCAATGCAATCTACATCAAAATTCTGATACAATTCTTCACAGATCTTGAAAGAACAATTTTCAGCTTCTAATGAAAACACAAAAAACGCATGAAATCTTGACTAAGAAAAGAAGTGCTGAAGTCATTACCATTCATGACCTCAAATTGTACAATAGAGCCGTAGTAATAAAAGCAGTATGGGTTTGGCCCCAAAATAGACATGATATTCAAAGGGATCCAATGAAATATCCAGATGTAAACACATACATTTACATACTCTTAATTTTTCTTAAAGAATTTGAGATACACATTAGAAAAAGTCTTCTTCAAAAAATGATTCTAGTCAAACAGGATGGCTGCATGCAAAACAACACAAATAGATCCATACCTATTATTCTGTGTAGAAATCAACTCCAAATAGAACAATTTCACTCTTGATTGTTTTTTTTTAATTTTTTTTTATTAAGTAAATTTATTTTACAACATCATTTAGTTCAACATAATAGCCACAGATTCCCCTGTTCTCCCACTCTCGCCCCCCTCTCCCTCCCCCCACCCCACCCCCCATTCCCACCTCCTCCAGATCAAGGTCTCCCCCGAGGACCGGGATCGACCTGGTAGACTCAGTCCAGCCAGGACCAGTCCCCTCCTCCCAGACCAAGCCAAGTGTCTCTGCATAGGTCCCAGGATTCAAACAGCCAACTCATGCAGCAAGCCCAGGACCCGGCACCAACACACAGCTGCCTCCCAAACAGATCAAGCCAAATGACTGTCTCACCCGTTCAGGGGGCCTGATCCAGTTGGGGGCCCCTCAGCCTTTGGTTCATAGATCCTGTGCTTCCATTCATTTGGTTATTTGTCCCTGTGCTTTATCCAACCCTGGCTTCAACAATTCTCGCTCATATAAACCCTCTTCTTTCTCACTAATTAGACTCCCAGTGCTCCACCAGGGGCCCAGCCGTGGATGTCTGCATCCAGATTCCTCAGAACTTCCTTGGATGGGGTTTATGGCACAACTAACAGGGTGTCTGGCCATCCCATCACTGGAGTAGGTCAGTTCCTGCCGTCTCTCGACCATTGCAAGCAGTCTTTTGTGGGGGTATCTTTGTGGATCTCCGTGGGCCTCCCTAGCTCTCTGCTTCCTCCCCTTCTCATGTGGTCTTCATTTACCATGGTCTCCTATTTGTTGTTCTCCCTCTCTTCTCTTGATCCAGCTAGGATCTCCCACTCCCTTTCCCTCGATCGTCGCTCTTCATTGTTCCCACTCATGACCAGGCTGTTCATGTAGATCTCATCCATTTCTCCGTGTCTTTTTTTGGGGTCCCGTTTTCCAGGTAGCCTCACTGGTGATGTGAGTAGCAGTCCAGTCATCCTTGTTCCACATCTGGCATCTTCCTATGAGTGAGTACATACCATATTTGTCTTTCTGAGTCTGGGTCACCTCACTCAGGATGATTTTTTCTAGATCGATCCATTTGTCTGCAAATGCTGATATGAACATAGCTGAGCAAGTGCTCTTGTGGTATGATTGAGCACTTCTTGGGTATATGCCCAAAAGTGGTATAGCTGGATCTTGGGGGAGATTGATTCCCAATTTTCTAAGAAAGCGCCATATTGATTTCCAAAGTGGTTGTACAAGCTTGCATTCCCACCAGCAGTGGAGGAGAGTTCCTCTAGCTCCACAACCTCTCCAGCATAAAGTGTCTTCAGTGTTTTTGATCTTAGCCATTCTGACAGGTGTAAGGTGGTATCTCAGAGTTGTTTTGATTTGCATTTCCCTGATGATTAAGGATGTTGAGCAATTCCTTAAATGTCTTTCAGCCATTTGGGTTTCCTCTGTTGAGAATTCTCTGTTTAATTCTAAAGCCCATTTCTCAATTGGACTGTTGGTCGTTTTGATGTCTAATTTCTTGAGTTCCTTATATATTCTGGATATCAGTCCTCTGTCATATGTGGGGTTGGTGAAGATCTTTTCCCATTCTGTAGGCTGTCGCTTTGCCTTGTTGACCGTTTCCTTTGCTCTACAGAAGCTTCTCAGTTTCAGGAGGTCCCATTGATTGATTGTTTGTCTCAGTGTCTGCGCTACTGGTGTTATATTTAGAAAGTGATCTCCTATGCCAATGCGTTCAAGATTACTTCCTACTTTCTCTTCTAGCAGGTTTAGAGTAGCTGGATTTATGTTGAGGTCTTTGATCCACTTGGACTTAAGTTTTGTGCACGGTGACAGATATGGATCTATTTGCAGCCTTCTACATGTTGATATCCAGTTATGCCAGCACCATTTGTTGAAGATGCTTTCTTTTTTCCATTGTACACTTTTGGCTTCTTTGTCAAAAATTATATGTCCATAGGTGTGTGGGTTAATGTCAGGGTCTTCAATTCGATTCCATTGGTCCACATGTCGGTTTTTATGCCAATACCAAGCTGTTTTTATTACTGTAGCTCTATAGTAGAGCTTGAAGTTAGGGATTGTGATGCCTCCAGAAGTTGTTTTATTGTACAGGTTTCTTTTAGCTATTCTGGGTTTTTTGTTTTTCCATATGAAGTTGAGTATTATTCTTTCCAGGTCTGTGAAGAATTGTGTTGGTATTTTGATGGGGATTGCATTGAATCTGTATATTGCTTTTGGTAAGATTGCCATTTTTACTATGTTAACCCTGCCTATCCATGAGCATGGGAGATCTTTCCATTTTCTGACATCTTCTTCAATTTCTTTTTTCAGGGACTTAAAGTTCTTGTCATATAGGTCCTTCACTTGCTTGGTTAGTGTTACCCCAAGGTATTTTATGTCATTTTTGGCTATTGTAAAGGGTGATGTATCTCTAATTGCCTTCTCATCTTCTTTGTCCATTGTATATAGGAAGGCTACTGATTTTTTTGAGTTGATCTTGTATCCTGCTATGTTGCTGAAGGTGTTTATAAGCTTTATCAATTCCTGGGTGGAATCTTTGGGGTCACTCAAGTATACTATCATGTCATCTGCAAATAGGGAAAGCTTGACTTCTTCCTTTCCAATTTGTATCCCCTTAATCTCCTTATGTTGTCTTATTGCTCTGGTTAGAACTTCAAGTACTATATTGAATAAGTATGGGGAGAGTGGACAGCCTTGCCTCGTTCCTGATTTTAGTGGAATTGCTTTGAGTTTCTCTCCATTTAATTTGATGTTGGCTGTTGGTTTGCTATATATTGCCTTTATTATGTTTAGGTATGTTCCCCGTATTCCTGATCGCTCCAAGACTTTTATCATGAAGGGGTGCTGGATTTTGTCAAATGCCTTTTCTGCATCTAGTGAGATGATCATGTGGTTTTTTTCTTTGAGTTTGTTTATATGGTGTATTACGTTGATGGACTTTCGTATGTTGAACCACCCTTGCATCCCTGGGATGAAGCCTACTTGATCATGGTGGATAATTGTTCTGATGTGTTCTTGGAGTCTGTTTGCCAATATTTTATTGAGTATTTTTGCATCAATGTTCATGAGGGAGATCGGTCTGTAGTTCTCTTTCTTTGTTGTATCCTTGTTTGGTTTAGGAATCAGGGTAATTGTAGCCTCATAAAAGGAGTTTGGTAATGTTCCTTCTGTTTCTATTATGTGGAACAATTTAGAGAGTATTGGTATTAACTCTTCTTTGAAGATCTGGTAGAATTCTGCACTGAAACCATCTGGTCCTGGGCTTTTTTTGGTTGGGAGACTTTTAATGACTGTTTCTATTTCCTTAGGGTTATTGGGCTATTTAAATAGTTTATCTGGTCTTGATTTAACTTAGGTATGTTTTACTTATCCAGAAAAATGTCCATTTCTTTTAGGTTTTCCAGTTTTGTGGAGTAGAGGTTTTTGAAATATGACCTTATAATTCTCTGGATTTCCTCAATGTCTGTTGTTATGTCCCCCTTTTCATTTCTGATTTTGTTGATTTGGATTCTCTCTCTCTGTCTTTTGGTTAGTTTGGATAAGGGCTTGTCTATCTTGTTGATTTTCTCAAAGAACCAACTCTTTGTTTCATTAATTTTTTGTATTATTCTCTTAGTTTCTAATTTATTAATTTCACCTCTCACTTTGATAATTTCCTGGCATCTATTCTTCCTGGGAGACTTTGCTTCTTCTTGTTCTAGAGCTTTCAGGTGTGCTGTTAAGTCACTAGTGTGAGATTTCTCCAACTTCTTTATGTGGGTATTTAGTGCTATGAATTTCCCTCTTAGCACTGCTTTCATAGTGTCCCATAAGTTTGGGTATGTGGTATCTTCATTTTCATTGATCTCTAGGAAGTCTTTAATTTCTTTCTTTATTTCTTCCTTAACCCATTGGTGATTTAGTTGAGCATTATTCAGTTTCCATGAGATTGTAGGTTTTCTGTAGTTTTTGTTGTTGTTGAGATCTAACTTTAACCCATGGTGGTCTGATAGAACACAGGAGGTTATTCTAATTGTTTTGTATCTGTTGAGATTTGCTTTGTGGCCAAGTATGTGGTCAATTTTAGAGAAAGTTCCATGGGGTGCTGAGAAGAATGTATATTCTTTCTTGTTAGGATGGAATGTTCTGTAGATATCTATTAGGTCCAATTGGGTCATGACATCAGTTAAGTCCTTTATTTCTCTGTTAAGTTTCGATTTGGGAGATCTGTCCAGTGGTGAAAGTGGGGTGTTGAGATCTCCCACTATTAATGTGTGGGGTTTTATATGTGGTTTAAGCTTTAGTAATGTTTCTTTTACATATGTGGGTGCCCTTGTGTTTGGGGCATAAATGTTCAGAATTGAAACTTCATCTTGGTGGATCTTTCCAGTAATGAATATGTCATGTCCTTCTTTATCTCTTTTGATTGATTTTAGTTTGAAGTCTATTTTGTTGGATATCAGGATGGCTACCCCTGCTTGTTTCTTAAGACCATTTGATTGGAAAGTCTTTTTCCAGCCTTTTATTCTTAGGTAGTGTCTGTCTTTGAATTTGAGATGTGTTTCTTGTATGCAGCAGAAAGTTGGGTTCTGCTTTCGTATCCATTCTGTAAGTCTATGTCTTTTTATAGGTGAATTAAGTCCGTTGATATTAAGGGATATTAACGACCAGTGATTGTTCATCCCTGTTATTTTTGGTGGTAGTGTGTGTGTACTTCCCTTCTTTGGGGTTTACTGTTGTGGCTTTATCTATTGCCTGTGTTTTCAAGTGTGTATCTGACTTCCTTCGGTTGGAATTTTCCTTCTAGTGCTTTCTGTAGGGCTGGGTTTGTGGATAGGTATTGTTTAAATCTGGCTTTGTCTTCGAATGTCTTGTTCCTTCTGTCTATGATGATTGAAAGTTTTGCTGGGTATATTAGTCTGGGCTGACATCCATGGTTTCTTAGTGTCTGCATTACATCTGTCCAGGTCCTTCTGGCTTTCAAAGTCTCCATTGAGAAATCGGGTGTTATTCTGATGGGTTTACCTTTAAAGGTCACTTGGCCTTTTTCCTTGGCTGCTCTTAATATTCTTTCTTTATTCTGTACATTTAGTTGCTTAATTATTATGTGTCGAGGGGACTTTTTTGGGGGTCTAGTCTGTTTGGTGTTCTATAGGCTTCTTGTATCTTCATAGGCATTTCCTTCTTTAAGTTGGGAAAGTTTTCTTCTATAATTTTGTTGAATATATTTTCTGTGCCTTTGAGTTGGTATTCTTCACCTTCTTCTATCCCTATAATTCGTAGGTTTGGTCTTTTCATGGTGTCCCAGATTTCTTGGACATTTTGGTTCATGACTTTGTTGGCTTTAGTGTTTCCTTCGACTGATGAAACTATTTCTTCTACTGTATCTTCAATGCCAGAAATCCTCTCTTCCACCTCTTGCATTCTGTTGGTTATACTTGCATCCGAAGTTCCTGATCTTTTACTCAGGTTTTCTATTTCCAGCATTCCCTCTGTTTGTGTCTTCTTTATTTTTTCAATTTCCCTTTTCAGTTCTTGGACTGTTTCCTTTGTTTGTTTCATTGCTTTTTCATGATTTTCTTTCAGTGCTTTATTGTTTTCTTCCAGGACTTTAATGTTTTCTTCCAGGACTTTATTGTTTTCTTGGAGGGCTTTATTGTTTTCTTCTAATTTGTTTGCCCTTTCCTCTAGTTGTTTACAGCATTCTTCCAATTTTCTTGTCTTTTCCTCTACACAAGCCTCTACCTTCTTCATGAAGTTACTCATAAGGCTACTTTCTTCTGCTTCTTCCAATTTTTGGTGTTCAGGTCTAGATGTTGGAGGCGGGCTAGGTTCTGGTGATGCTGTATTGCTCTTCATTTTGCTGTATGTACTTCTGCCTTGACGTCTGCCCATCTCCTTGTGGTTCCTTCTTCGTCTTATCAGTGTACTTGTTTCAAAAAGAGCTGACAGATTCAGGAAGACTCTCTCTCTTGTCCAAGAGGGAGTTCTCTTGTCCAACTCTCTGGTCCAGAAGGGAAGTCGGGGGCAGGCTCTGGTCCAGAATGGCAATCGGGGGCAGGCTGGGAGCTGGGGACTGGTCTCTAAGTCTCAGGAAGTGGCTGGAGTCTCGGGCAGTTGGGCGTGGGGGCAGGGCACGGAGATTGCAGGGGCTGCCGGGGGGCTTGGAAAAGGGGATCCCTCCCGGTGGGTCTAGAAGGGGAGCTGTCCGGTGGCCAGAACCTGGTACCAAGTTGGGCAGGTCTTCCCGGAGTGGCTGGTGCCCAGGGATGGGGTCAGGGTTGGACCTGGGTACTCGCCTCTGGACCAGAAGGGAAGTTGGGGGCAGGCTGGGAGCTGGGGGCCAGTCTCTAAGTCTCAGGAAGTGGCTGGAGTCTCGGGCAGATGGGCATGGGGGCAGGGCGCGGAGATTGCAGGGGCTGCCGGGGGGGCTTGGAAAAGGGGATCCTTCCCGGTGGGGCTAGAAGGGGAGCTGCCCGGTGGCCAGAACCTGGTGCCAAGTTGGGCAGGTCTTCCTGGAGTGGCTGGTGTCCAGGGATGGGGTCCGGGTTGGACCCGGGTACTCACCTCTGGTCCAGAAGGGAAGTAGGGGGCTCACTCTTGATTTTTAATGCGAGTCAGGATGTATGTTGGGATTGGATTGGGATCCTCGTCATTATCGTGAAATTTCCAATGAAAAATCTAGCCAACAACTTCTGTTTGATGAAGATAAAAGAAACTAATAAATATAATTATGTCATGATAAAGGCTATGTGTATTTATGCAATATGGCTAATCCAGTCAAGTAAAATTCAGCTTTTCTTCTACTAAAATTTAATGTTTTTACACTACTGTCTAAGTTCACTGACTGTTCATTTGGTATCAGTGTGATTTTACAGAATACCAACTCATACCAAACATGTACAACACTGACTTATTTAATCCACAAAGCTTCATGTTTCTAACATTGTGATTAATAGTGCGAGGTGCTACAATTTCATCTGAATAAAAATTAAACGACTTTGCAGGTCGTCAGTTGACTATATAAGTCTCTTTAATATTCCTAGGAAGAAAGCAGAACAAAAATTTTCTAGCAATTTAGCTATTTTCCAGGGTCAGATTGCTAATGCTTTGGAAATATTCTTAAAAGTTTGAAACTCAAGACTTTTTTTCTAAGTATAAATGGTGACTATTTTCAGTAAAAGATATGCTCAGATCAAACTTTGCAGTTAGGAAATTTCAACATGATTTAGTTTGCTGATTTCTAAGTTGCCTCATCATTTGAAAACGCTATTTTCAAACAATTTTTCTCAGGTACAATTTGCATTTATATGATGATTCCATTTTACTCTCTTTTGTACATGTTTCTGACTTCTTGTGTACAATTTGATCATACACTCCCCCATGGACTTTGAAATACCTTCATTTTATTAATGAGTATGACTTTTGTGGACACTCCATCTACTTCTCATGTTGTTTTAGATTATTAAATGGCATAGGACATACCATCTATCTTTTAAGCTATTTCCTCCAGCATGTTAGTTCCCATATTCTTATTACATCAAGGAAGGCTTTCAACACATTAGATTTACTGAAAATCTTACATGTAAGTGAAATTCTATCAGCTATACAGGAAGGCCTTAATGATATTTTCACATGCCATATGATTAAATATCCAAAATATTACCTGGAATCAATATTTTCTATAGGTTAAATCTTCCATTGTGTTTTAAAATATTACCTTGATTTTATTAAATATAATATAAAGATGTGTATTATCTTCTAGTTTTGAAAGTTACTATAGGAAATAATGTAATAAGCAATAAAGATAATTCCAATTTTCATCAAGATTTTGGTCTACAGTTTCTACCTTAAATTCTCTCTGCAAGGTATAATTAAAAAACAGTTATATAAAAGGATGTTCATTATTCTTTTGTTTATTGATATAATAACCATTTTATTTTTTATACAATACTATCATATTTGAATAAATATTGAATAAATAAAATAAACCAAAGTGGAACTTGGTCTTTCAAAACCTAGTGTTCTTGTTTCACATAAATTACTTTTCAATTAAAGTGACAGGAATTTTATTCTTTACTTGATTTATAACTTTCAAAAAAATTGTGAATAAAAGTAAATATGCATTATCATGAACTAAAATCAATTTAAAAGTTAAGTAAATATTTAAAATACCCATGAGAAATAAAATATTCACATTACTACATGAAGAATTTGCATTACCCTTTTCCAGTTCAACAATGAAAATAAGTACATATGAGCAGAGAATTTACAAAAGTAAGAGAAACAAAAGCAAAACAAGTCATGAAATACATTAGACTGTGTAGCAAGAATCTTAAATGTTCTCATTAATAAAATCAAACCTGAAGCCAGGTATTGGGGTGAATGCTGGAAGGTCAGAGAAGCAGAACAAGCCACAGCCACCTCACCTCGTCAATTCCTCAGCTGATCCTGTTTCCTCAAACTGGAATCCTTTCAGTCCTCATCCAGCATGAGTCTCAGCTGAATTGTTGCTCAAAAGCCTGAAAGCTTAACCAGCCAAAATGCTTAACCAGCCAAATGCTTCTATTTTCTGGTTTTCACGCCTTATATACCTTTCTGCTTTCTACCATCACTCCCTGGGATTAAAGGCATGAGTCACCATGCCTGGTTGTTTCCAATGTGGCCTTGAACTCACAGAGATCCAGAGGGATTTCTGCCTCTGTCATGCTAGGATTAAAGGCATGTGCTACCACTGCCTATCCTCTATGTTTAATATTGTGGCTGTCCTGTTCTCTGACCCCAGATAAGTTTATTAGTGTGCACAATATTTTGGGGAACACAATACCACCATAAGACGGATAATGTTCTGAACTCAAAGAAAGGAAACATCAGCTTGTAGAGAAACTTAGAGAATCCAAGAGAATATCAATCTATCTGTCTTGGTTAAGGTTACTGTTGCTATGACAAAACACCATACCAAAGCAACTTGGGATGTAAAGGGGTTAATTCTCTCACATTTTCATACAACAGGTCATTATCCAAAGCAGTAAGGACAGGAACTCATGCAGGGCAGGGACCTGGAAAGCAGAAGATGATGCAGAGGCATTTATGGGTGCTGCTTACTAACTTCCTCCCCATGGTTTGCTCAGCCTGCAGTTTAATAGAATCCAGGATCACCTGCCCAGGGGTGGCCCCAACCAAATTGGTATGGGCCCTCATCAATCACTAATTATAATTCCCTATGTTCTTGCCTACAGTCAGAACTTATAGAGGCATTTCCCCAATTGAGGTTTTCTCCTTTCTGATGATTCCAGCTTGTATGAAGTTGACATATAATGAGTCAGCACACTATACATGTTACCAAAGGTTAATATATTTAAGATGACAAAATTCTCAACAAAGAATAACTGCATATATAATGCATGTTCATTTTAATATCCACAGATGTGAATAAATAAAAAAAAATAGATTAAGCGTCCATGAATCAATGATCTATAAATAAAATGCAATGGACATGCACAGTACAGTTCTATACACTCACTAAAACAGTGAGATCTTATCAATGACATTACAGCTAGAGCTGAGGATCACTACATTGAGTAAAAATGAGCAGGGCACTGAAACACAAGTAGTGCATGAGCTTACTTATAATGCAGAACATGAAAAAGTTGATATCATATAGGTTGAGAGTATTATCATTAAAAGATGCTTAGCAGAGCCTCGGATAGGATGAATGGAGAGTAGCGAATATCAACTTATAAACTGACAGAACTAAGAAGCCCAGGCACCCTCTCCATTATTGCTAGGTGCCATCGTTGTGGAATCCTGGGGATTTCCCTAGCAGCAGGTTTCTCCCTAACCCCCTAATGGTTCCCTCTACCAAGATATCTCTTTCACTGCTCTCCCTCTCTGTCCCTCCCTCCACTTGGCCATCTCAGTCCCTCCTGTTCCCATCCCTTCCCTTCTACCCCCACTCTCAGTTTACCCAGGAGATCTTAACTATTTTCCCTTCCTGGGGCCCTCCATCTGTGTCACTCTTAGGGTCCTCATCTTTACCTAGCTTCTCCGGGGTTGTGGATTGTTCCCTATAAATGAGATTAGCAACTACCCTAACTGTCATCATAGACCCTACATCCAGTAACTGATGGAAGCAGATGCAATGATCCACAACCAAGCACTGGGCTGAACTCCTAGACTTCAGTTGAGGAGAGGGAGGAGGGCTCACAGGAGCAAGTGAGGTCGAGACCATGATGGGAAAAACCCTAGAGACAGCTGACTCGAGCTGAGGGGAGCTCCTGGACTCAGGCCTGTACGCTGGAGAATATGGGTCCGAACTAGTCATCTGAATGTGGGTGACAGTTATGTAGCTAGATCTGTTTGGGGAACTCTGGGCAGTGGGACCAGGACTAATCCCAGGTGCATGAAATGACTTTTGGTAACACATTTCCTAGGGTGAGATACCTTGCTCAGCCTTGACACAGGGCGGGAGGGGTTTGGTCCTGTTTCAACTTAGTATTGGAGACTTTGTTGACTCCCCAAGGGAGGCCTTACCCTATCTGAGGAGAGGATAGGGGATGGGATGGGAAGAGATGGGCAAATGGGTGAAGGAGAGGGAGGGAGAACTGAGATTGGCATGTAAAATGAAAATAAAAACCTTTTAAAAAATAAATAAATTTTAAAAAGAGAGGAAAATAGGACAAAAAAAAGGGAAAGGAAAAAAAAAGAGAGAAAAAAAAAAAAAAGAAGCAGCAGTCTAGGCCTTCTATTGTAACTCCAGACAACAGTAATGACACTGGACTTTTCAAAAATGTAGGATTAAAATCTTTTCCAGATATGAAAGTTGTCCCCACATAAAGGAATGTTCAGTGCTTAAGAACATAAATATTTAACCTGATTTGATTATTATACTAGATGCACACGTATAGCAACATCACATAGTAACATTATGAATATTTATTTCTTCTGTGACTGTGAAATTGTTTAAAATTACATTTAATAAAAAAGTGAAAAACAAAGCAAAACAATGCAAAAATAATAAAAAATAATGCTTTATTACATTTATTTGATTTTATTTAAAATTATCAAAAAAAAGAAGAAGAAAAGAAAACAGATGAAACTTTTGGAGCTAGAGTACCTAAAATACATACTTGGAATGGTCATTAGTAATACTAAAATTAAATTTCATATAATTGGTTAGTGACAAATGAAAATTATATTATATTATAGAATGATGAAAAAAGAAAGAGTAGTACATTCCATAGAACAACCTTTTTTTTGGGGGGGGTTTACAATTATCCTCCAAATTGATACATTCTCTCCTTGAGGGACTCTCATTATCAGTCAAGTAATTAATTTGAAACTTTACCTCTAGGAAAGAGGTTTGTGAAACTCCAGAAATAAATAGATGTTACAAGTCTCAAGAAGTTCCTGAAACTAAGAAGACAAACTAAGCCCCTCCTCAAGATTATGAGTCATCAAATGGCTGCTGCACAGGAAACTCGGACCTGTAAAGATATATGCAATTAAAGCTAAAGTTCTAGGTATTTTTATAAATTACATACACATATACTGTCTAAGTTAATCCAATTTGTCAATACCCTTAGATGTAATATGGCAGCGCTAAATTTTGCACTTATATATTGCACACAGCCATTGAACTAGCACACTATCACACTTGAACATGAGGCTCTGGCAGGCTTTGCCCTTCTCCCCATTCCCTTTGCTTTGCTAAAAACTGTTAGATTACACTTCTAAAGCTAGCCTCTAAGGTATATTTCCTTATTTGGCCACTTCTTCCTCCTGAGGTTGACTACCAAAGTCCTTTGGTTCACCTAAACAACATGCCCAATTAAAATTAAACATTGTAATAGAAGGTTTCCCCCTTCACCCTTGTAAACCGCCATTTGCCTATGTGCGATGTCCTTCTGCTCTCTATCCAGAGGCAGTCCCTCCAGGTCAAATATCCCTGCCCCTTTCCCTTCTCCCTTTCTCTTTCTTCCTTGTCCCCTAGCTCCTTTACCACCGTACCCTAGCCCATTCTAACACAGCCCTCCCCTTCTTCCCTTCCTAAGAACTACACTTGCAATGTCATTTGATGCCATCTTTCTGCTGGCCTCAGAAAGCAGCTGCCTTAACTTATCTTCCCCACTTATTAAGTTATTTCTTATATGTGAAAACAGGCATTTGGGTGTGTCTTGTGCCTAATCCAGGGTCTGGAAAGGAGCCCCTACTGTGTGGGAGTCCCCTTCAGCCATGACTTCATAATTCTTGTTCTGTTCAATATCAACAAGTAATGTATCGATAGCTAAATTTCTTCCCTGATTATTTTATCTAAACAAAGAAAGTCATATTTTTTTTAAAAAATTAAGTCTATAGTATCATTTCTAGAATGACTTTGACTTTCTTGGGAGTGCTGGGGAAAAATTAAAAAGTGTTCATGATATGCAGAAGTCAGTGATAGAGTAGAAACAAGTACTTTGAGAGCTGTTTGCCAAAATAAGAATGCTGGTATTTAAAACTGCCCATCACTAATTTCCTTGAAATGATGTAAGGGATATTATTAGTTAGTTCCTCTGTTCTATTATTTTCTTATCAGTAATAGAAGAGTAACAATACCTTGTTTTTCTCAATTGAAGAAAAACTTGAAAAATCAATATTATAATAGCACATAACTTCTAACATTTTTCCTGACACACAATAAATGCTCAATAAAATATGCTGTTATTCTCCTTAAATAAGTATACAAAAGCTTTGGAAATAATACATCCTAGTCTTTCAAAACTACATATCTAAGTACTGAGTAATTCCTTATGAGACCTTATGGATACAAGCCTAGCTCCTTTTGCATTGTTTTCTTTGTAGATATTCAGAAATGCATTTCCTTTAAGCAAGTTCTAATGGTTGTCACTATGATTTAAAGCTTTCCACAGATTCTCTCACACAGGGCATGGCTGCCTAAATTACTTTGGACCTAATTTTAGATAAACTGCCATAGCAAGTGTTGAATAAATGCATGAGTAAGCAAAGTAAAGCAAAACAGATATTTAACATTTGTGACTGGTGTTATCTTTCTGAAGTGTTTGAATAGAAGTAGTTTACCTTGGTTAATTAGGTTCCCCCCACAACAGAAACTCATGTTCAGAAGCATTACATTACATTCATCATCTCTCTAAAAGGCTTGTCACTGAGTTACCAAAAGAGCAAGAGACAGGAGGAGAGGAGAGGAGAGGAGAGAGAGAGAGAGAGAGAGAGAGAGAGAGAGAGAGAGACAGAGAGAGACAGAGAGAGACAGAGAGAGACAGAGAGAGACAGAGAGAGACAGAGAGAGACAGAGAGAGACAGAGAGAGACAGAGAGAGACAGAGAGATTGCAAATCAGTTTTAGCTGTATTTCGTTCAGAAACACTATCTCATCTTTTACCTCAAAAATACCAAATCAGGAAATCATGAAGTGATCCCAAACAATGGGTAGCTTTCAGGAAAAAAGCCCCACAGTCTTTGTGTTAGGAGCGTGTTCTCTATTATGTATTCTGCAATTCATACTGTTAGTGCAATTCTTACTTTGTATGCTTTGATTTTAACTAGACAAATGTCTTCAAGAATGATATAAATCTGATACAATTTTTGACAAGATGGAAAGTGGAACAAATGACACCTCTCTACAAGCTAGAGTTGGATTTTTTTAGATTTGATCTTTTTTTGAGTATTTCATATATGACTACTGTATTCACACCATTTATCCCCTCAACTCTGCATACAAATCCATCTGTCTCAGGCTTCTTTTTTAACTTAAGCATACACACATACACACACACAACACACAATCTCATACACCACATACAAGAATACATACACACACACCACACATGCATAACACACACACATACACACACACACACACACACACACACACACACACAAACACCTATGAGACTATTCAGTGCTGCTCATACAAATGTGTTTATGGATGACTCCTTGGTATTGGATAGCCTAGCAGGAGACTGTCCCTAAAGAAAACTGATCCCCCCTCTCTTGGCAGTCAGTCATTGCCTATAACTCTTCATCCAAAGCTGTCTTTATAAAATATTCCCTTCCACATTGGAATGAAAACTGGGGTTGTCATTATGAAGGCCTGGTTCAGGCACCCATACTGTTGAAATCTCATGGGTGCAGCTTCCCAGTCAGGTCTAGAAAACACCATCTCTCCATAGGGTCACTAGTCCAGTGGCTCTTGCAATCTGTCTGCCCCCTCTTCGTAATTTTTTTTTTCTGAACCATGGATTTAGGTACTGTGTTATAGATATATAAGCTGGGGTTGGAAACTCCATGGTCCCTTGTTCTCTTAATTTAAAAAAGTTGCACATTGATGTAATAGTGTGCATCTGCTGAAAAAGAAACTTATTTGAGGAGGAATCGTATTTGAGGTTTGGGTGGAACAGCTGTGAATATAGTAAACCAGCTCAATCTCCTTTTACTGATGAGAATATAGTAGCACAGAGGGATTAACTAATCTGTCTAAGACTGCCATGTAGAAATTAGTGGGGGTCAGAGGTTTTAATTACCAGTATTCTGGTCCTAGCACAGTCTGCAGACAGAGGACTGAAGGACAATAGCCAGAGATGACTGGAAAGACTCCTTCCCTGGAATTAGCTTTCATAGTATCTGAAGGTGTTATATAAGATGCCAAGGGATAAATGCAATTGAAGGGCCTGCCTGGCTGTAAAGCTGACACTGGCATTGAACTAGTTCACCAGTGATGCAATGGAAGCACTTATAGCTTAGCGGCAACTAACAGCAGTCTAAATGGAATGAAGGACCACTCCATAGGAAGGAATTCGTGCCTTGTACTATAACACTAACTGACACAGCTACATAGCTAGAGAGCTCATTGACCCCTACTACTACCATTTTCTTAAAGCAATATAATTTTTAACTGTACTTAAGTTCTAAATGGAGCTGGGAGTGTAGCAGTAATGAAAACATGAGTTGCACACATAGAGAAAAATCACACCACCACCTCCATTGTCTCCTCTCTGGCAAAGTAAATAATAAGCACAAAGGTCTTCTTGCAGAATCATTGCCAAATACATAATAAAGTGATTTTATTTTAGCAGAATTATTGTTTCAGTAACTGGATATTTAAATAACCTTTAATTAGGACACAGGAACAATTTCAACTTTGCCCTTGTGCATTTGCTTAAGAGGGGGGTAGCAGAGGACTCACTTGGCCCTCTAAAACTTCTCTCTAATACCTAATATTAGAAGCGGTTCTACTAAACTGAATGAAAACTTGCAATGCAAAATGACCACAGAATTAAATCAATAAAGTATACCCAAATGCTAAATGAGACAAAAGAAAAGAGCATAAGAAAATAGACAAATCAATAAAGCGATAAAAATGACTAAACGTGAAAGGTATTATTATTATCAGTCTTAGGCAGCGTCTCCCTTTCAAAATGTCAGGAGGAAAGTCGAGCTTTTAAAAGAAAGGAAAATAGATTATTTATTAATTAAAATAGCATAGTTGTCATCTGGAAAATTGAATACTTTCAGTTTTATATTCTCCTCTTAATTAAAAAACAACCTTATTGATATCTAGATCATTAAAATTCTTCCTAGGTCTATACAGCTTATAGTTTATCACTGGAGAGTTAGTTGATTTCAGACCCAATGAAGGCTTTTCTGTTGTTATTGTTTCTCATACAGTTGGGGAAATGTGTTGAACCTTTGGATTTTCAGAATCCATAAAAAAGTGTAATACCGATGAACAAAACAGACTGCACTATTAAGACACATTAAGGAAAATATTTTTAAGAGTAAAAATTAAGCTTTAGATCTGGGTCTTCTGGCTTTCAACCAGGCCCTCTCCCTGCTAAATCTAATGCCAATGGTTCTGCTGAGTTGAGCCAATTTGAAATTAGGCTCTTGCCAGCAGTGGTCTAGTTTACCAAGTTTATAATTGTTTCACTTTGGCATCTGCTCTCTTCCTCCAGGCCACATGAATGGCTGAGGCTTCAGCAGATGGACTACAAATTTCCCATGTAAGCACGGAGGTAAGCTTCTTCCAAGGTGCTTCTAACTCTAATTTCTGAGTTCTCACTTTACACTTTATTTTCCCAGTTCTCCACTCATCTCCTAATTTCTTACCAATTAACAATTTGAGATGTAATCTACTACCTCAACCCAACAGACAGCATCTGTTCGAAGTTCACCATTATGGACAGGACCAGTTCTCTTTTTTCACCATATGGGTAACTATAGTTACAAAAAAGGGATAGGTAGGTCGTGGGGTCTGGGGAAGGTGTATTGCAGTCCAGCGGTGTTCTCTGGAGCTCTGCTCGGTCAACCTCCACTGTCAAGGGTCCAGGAACAGAGAGAGCACTCGTCCATCCAGATCTTGGGTCTCCAGGTGCCTCCCTTGGCCCCACCTTGTAGGCATGACAGTTGTCGAAGCCTCAGTGGGGGTTGGAACTTCCAGATGAAAGTTGGAATGGTTACCCACTACAGGGTCCCAAGGGTTGAGGCTCACATTGTTGGTCTTGGCATAGTTGCTTTATCCACTCTATTTACTCCTTTTTGGGGGGGTCACTGAAATAAAATACTCTGAAAAAAGTAGCATAGGAGACAAAGGGTTTATTTTGGCTCACAGTCTCAGGAATAAAGCTGATCATGGCAGGAAAGACAAGAAACACTTGATGGAAGGAACAGGCTGATCACATTCCATCTGAACTCAGGAAACAGAAAGGGGTCATGGAAAGCATGGCAACAGGCAGAATATGAAGGATGGTATGCCTGGGTTTATCACATTGTATCTGTACTCAACAAAGAGAAATACAAAAAAACATAGCAGCATCCTATAAAACCTCAAGACCCAGCCCGGTGGTATTCTTCCTCCAGAAAAGCCTCACTTCCTAAAGGTTCTATAAGGTTTCCAAACAGCACAATAAGCTTTGGACCAAGTGTGTCTATGAGAAACATTTCATATTAAAACCACAATACTTGCTGACCATCCTGCCTACTCCCAACATCTGATTTTACAGAAATGTATCTGAGTTATTATTTAAAAGAGTAAACATTAGCACTAACAGTACTGTTCAACATATTTCCTTCAGAAACTTTCTAATGACAATCACCATTAAAAAAAAAAAAAGCTTTGTTTCCTCAACACCTTTTGGTGAAGGTGCTTTCTTTCTTTCTGTGTGTATTTTTTGGCATCACTGTTGAAAACTGGGCAGCTATAATCATCTGAACTCAAGTCTGAATTTTGCATTTGATTCCACTGATGTCTCACAAAAATCACTCCAAATGTATCAAAGACCTTAATTTAAAACATGAAATTCTGAATCTACTAGATAAACAGGTAATCATAATAAAACATGTAGGCAAAGTTAAAAGATTTCAGACCAGGAAGCCATTTGCTCGGGAATTAACACCAGCAATTGATAAATGAAACCTAATGAAATTTAAAAATCTTCTGCACCATAGTCCAATGAAGTGGAATGCAAGAGGGTAGGAAAACAAATATCCACCAATTATACATCCAATATAATATCAATAACCTAAAGGGTAAGTCTTAAGAAAACAAATAACTGAATCAAAAATTGGGCAATGAAAATTAACATTACCTTGTGATTTCATAGCATAATGGCTAAATTTAAGAAAATAAATAAGAATAAATCTGAGTTTGTACATGGAAAAAAGGGACAACTTTATTCACTGTTGGTAAAGTGACACCTGGTGCAGACACTATGGAAAAAAGCATGAAGTTCTTTAAAAAGTTAGAAATAGATCTACTGTATGATCCAGCTTTACCACTCCTAAGACATATAATCAAAGTCTTCATATCATACTTCAGAAAATTGACTGTTCAAGTTCTGTGCTACTCTATTCACAACACCTAGGAAACAGAAATGGACTAGTTGTACATCAGTCAGTGAATGGATAATGAGAATGTAGTACCTATACATTGTGAGATTTTTATTCAACTCTTAAAACAGAAATCATAAACTTCACAAGTGAAAAAGATGGGACTTGAAGTGATAACACTGAGTGAGGTATCCAGGACCCAGAGAGACAAATAGCACATTTTCTCTCTGATACAAAGACCATAACATCACATATGTGAACATTAGGATCCCAGGGAAGTCCCACAAAAGTCAAC
This sequence comes from Peromyscus leucopus, assembly GCF_004664715.2. NCBI lineage: Eukaryota > Metazoa > Chordata > Mammalia > Rodentia > Cricetidae > Peromyscus > Peromyscus leucopus. The sequence continues at coordinate 16,449,324 of NC_051078.1, read as the reverse complement.
CATCCAAATATGCAATCAACAAGAGTATTTATTTTTTCAGCACCCCGGGGACTGCCATCCCACACAAAGGCAAGATGGTGAAGACCCTAAGAGAAGCATGTGGACTCCTTTTAAGCATAGCAAGGGGAGGCCCTAGAGCAGTTAAGTCATTTTAGATATGATTGGCTTAAGCAAGTGGCAATCATATTAATATGTTCTAATTGGTCAGGGCTGGTAGAGGCTGGTTAAGGCTACAGTTTTCTATTTTGCAGCAGGCCTGGATAAGACCCAAGCCTTGTCCTTGAGCTGCTGTGGAGGCTGGCTGGCCTAGTACACAGCGACTGTGGGGGCTGGCTCATTGGACCAGGCTTGGTGCATCCTATCTCCCTTGTCCCTATTGTCAGGGTTACCAGTGATTAATTGTCCTTTGTGGCTCTTCCTCAGAAACTGCTTATTCAGTTCCAAAAAGCAGGAACCGAGGACTAGTTCTTACCTGAGTTATTGAGGCAGGCTATCATGATATTTGCCTGGCCCTCTCAATGAGATTTGTGGGTTTAACCAGGATTGCCTCTTGAAGGCAGGAAATCAAAATGGGAACATTGCAGGAGAGGAGTTAGAACTTAATGGAGAAGGAAAACAATACATAGTTGGTATGAAAATGGAAAGGAGAATGATGGTAGAGAGGTATAAGTGGGAAGGGGAGACATGAGTCTAGAGTACATGACATGATTTTTGGGATAAATTCTCTAAGGATATTTTTCCTGGTTTAATTGAAATTACATGGCTGAATAAGCCATAGGTTATCAAAAAGATCGTATTGCCAGGTGATAAATAGTTCCTTCCAATTTTTCAGTCAGGAAGGTCCCAGAGACAATCCCTCACAAAAATGTAGGCTTGCTATTGCCCTTTATCACCCATCCCATCAAATTATTGCTGAAAAGAAAGTGTATACACTTTGGTCAAAGGAGGTGAAGAAATCAAGCAGGTATTGCTATAAAATTTTTCTCACTGATGACTACTCCTCATAGTTCAAAAAAATGCAATACAAGCTGTAAGGAGAGAAAAGCCATCAACAGCCTTATATACATATATACCCTCTTAGCTACAATAATGGTTATTCTGTCAAGATGTGCCTATTAGTGCAATAGCGGCATGAATATTATTGATGTAACCAACAGCTTTCTCGTTGGATTTAAGGCACATTTCATACAGGGAACTTACAATTGGTACTATAAACATGATAAACATCCTGTGGAGGGTACCTCATAGTATCTAAGATAGTACCTACCTTTATGTGCTGAATAGAACTAGCATCATACTGCCTTCTAAATAGGTATCCATATCACATATATTAGTGAAGGACTTATTCCATATCAGAGAAGCCTCTCATTCAATGAATGGAAGCTAACATAGAAACAACTAATCAGTGCAGTGAAATAGTGACATGGAAATCCTAAGGTCCTAATTGGACATACATATCAGCTTCTCTCCCCAAAGTTCAGGTAATAGCACATTGCAGAATACATGTTGGAAAGACTGTAAGAGGCAGAGACGCACAGGGATAGTGTTGTGGTAGTGTCATCGAGATATGACAGGGCCATAGCACTCACATACTCATAGCAGCAGTGGTTGCCTTGCATGATACTTGTGCAAGATCAAGCAAATGAACATTCTATCAAAAATATGGAGGGGTGTAAACATTCCATTATGGATAGAGAAGGGACTATTGAGGTCCCACACCTAGCTTAAGAATTTGGGAGTTGATGACTGCTGTGATAGGAAGAACTAGTTGTTTGTTTGTTTGTTTGTTTGTTTGTTTGTTTGTTTGTTTGTTTGTTTGTTTTCAGGGTGCTGCCTCTTCTTGTACTTTGCCCATATTGCAGTGGATAACATTATATCCATGCCGATTTGGAGAGTTCTAATTGTAATATTTGGATTATGGGCAAGACTGAAGAAGAAGCAGATGAGAAAGAGGAAAATAAGAGTAGGTGGAGAAGGAGGAGAAAGAGTTGGACCTGTGAGGTGTATTCATGGAAAGTCTGAAAGAAGGAAGGGATAAAGGGGGATGATTAAAATATATCATTTTTTTCTGGAGTTGTTATCAATTTGAAAAAATTGTAGGAAGGAATGTTTCTCAGTACCTGGAATTTAATGTGTTCTTTTTCTGTAGGTAGTAAGCTGCTATCATAATTTGCAGGAGTGAATTGGTTGAGTAAATAATTCATAAACATACACACACACACACACACACACACACACACACACACACACACACACACACTGGTGGGAAACCAAACAATTATTATTACCTCATTAAGTGGCTGAAGCTGAGCAAGACTGCTCATGAAGAGAAAAAGAAAAATCTCTTTTTTAAATAAGAGTTTCTTTTAATTTTCCACATTATTTCTTTGAAGAGCTAAATGTTTGCACAACACAAAAGTAGACTCAAAGGTTTACATCTAAAAAACTTAGATGTGACAGGCACTTTATAAGTAGTAGTGAAAATGGGACATTTTCTATTTTTTTCTTCAGTAGTTTTCTTTCTCCATTTGATTGTGAGCCTTGGGCTTTACCAGTGAAGACATCTTTCCAGCCCTGGTTTTTCCTTTTCAATCTACATTGCTAAACACTGGTGACTTAAACAAATTTCTTTGCTACGTGTGGTTATCCATTCTGAAGATGTTTATTCAGTAACAGGGTCTGAGACCCTCCAAAGCAATGGCAGAGCTCTGGATCAGAGTTGCCTGGTAATTGGCTTTCTCCTGTAACATTTTGCTCTTCAGCCATGAAACCTTTGATTTTAGACTATTTACAGAGTGAACCTGTCAGTCCTAAGTCTTTTAGAGAAGGAAAGTACTGCTGCTCTTGCTATAAAAATCAATTTTATTCATGTCTAATAATTCTGACACTTGACAAATTAGGAAGGAAGTATTTTGTCTCAGAGGTTATGATACCTAGAGGAGGAGAAACTTGAATCTCCAGAGGAGGCAACAAAATATGATTTCCCAAAAGTCAGGGCTAACTAGAACTCTGATGGTTTGTATAGCTAAAGAAAAAAAAAAACCCAGAGTCAGCATATTCCAATGAAACCTACATAACAAAGTGAATCCTTAGAGGAAAGACTGCTTAGGAGCCTTACCAATAGTGTTATGATGGGAGGGCAGAGTGTGGCTATATAATTCAATTTTGAATATAACAATAAGACCTTCAACCTCAAACCTAGGGAAGTATCTAGCTCAATAATTAATAGATCAATAGCTTGTGTTGTTTGATGCCATGAAGCTCATTGTTGCCCACAAAGTTACATAAATATAGAAATATACCATAGTTTTCTAGTTTCCATGGTTTTTCCACAAATATTCCTTTATTTATATTAAATAATAATTGGTTTCCCAAACATAAAAACTGACAAATGCCCATGATCTTCCTGAAGAGCATTCATTTTTCTTTTAGTGTGTGAAAAAATGCAAATCAATGTAAGTTTTATTCCAATTTTATTCTGCACAATAAGATGGAGCATGGTGGTATTATATGATGACAGCTGCAGAGTTGACTACTGGCAAACTATACTGGATGGCAAATGGTCGCGTCTTTCTGCAATGATCAAAACTGCCACAAGCAATACCCACACACCAGTCTCAACACCTGACAGTTTGACATGTTGATGGAATCAAGGAACAGCTGCTGGAGTTCAGTGACAAATCAAGGTTTTAAGAAGCTCAGGGTGTTTTGTGTCAAGCACAGTCAAATACAAAGAGAGATGAAGGTAATTTTAGGGCAAGGAAAATGGTGAAGGAAAAATGATCTGCTGAAAGTATCTACCTGAAGGGCCAGAAGAAAGAGTTGTGATGATGGAGGGATGGCTGAGTACAGCTAAGGGAGAGGATAACATCTGAAGTAAAATTTGGAAGGAAAACCACAAAACTTTCTTTTCCATAAAGAAAAACGTCATTTCCTTTTTCTATCAACTAAATATCAGCACTCTTTTCATTTTTCTTCCCTATGCTCTGAACTTTTGCCATCTTTTAGACATTAAAAGATTTCCTCTGCTCATATGCCTGATCATTCCATCAGCAGCCAAGGCTATACATATTGCTCACCCCCAGGAAGTAATTCTTAGAACTACAGGGATTACTTTCCTACATCCCTCAAGAGTAGGATTTGGGGTAATAAATTACCCACCAATAGAACTTTCCAAGAATAATCAGGTAGAATATCAGGTTAATGCAGTCAGTGTTGAAAAATCACTATGAAAAATAATGAAAACTAAGTTTTTCTTATTAACTATATGAGAAAAGCTGACATGGTTTGGGATACAATCAAGCCATCATGAAGAAGTGTAAATATAATGTTTGATAAAATAATAAATGTACGGTATTTGGTGAAGTTATGAATGTTTTTTGGGAAAGCAAAGATATCGGAAGAGAATCTTTGGCCAAATGTAAACACTGAAGTAGCACTGAAAACCAGTAGCATTGGCTGTAGATGGAGTAATACTTAAATAGTCCTTACAAAGTGCTTCCTAAGAGTATGAGACTTTTGCTTGAATAAGTAGATTATGATGTCTGATTTTAAGGCCAATCATGTATCCAGGAAAGAGAATTTAAAAGACAAATAGAAAGAGAGAGCCACCTTCCTGTGGCATGAGAAGATCAAATACTGAATGAGAATTGGAAAACCGTCCCACCCACTACAATCTGAGGAGGAAACAAGGATCTGAAAAACTAGGGTCAAGGGCAAGTCTCTCTGTCCCTGGTGACTCAGATGTAGATGGGCTCATTGGCATTAGTTCCTAGTTTTTGCTATTTTGATGGTGTGATGTGCATCAAAATTTATAAAGAAGAGAATGAAGCACCCTCAGCACTGATGGCTTTCTTTCATACGTCTGAGTTGTAAGTGACGTTTTAAAGACTCCTAGAGTTGCTAGAGTTATCATCATCGTCGTTAACACATTTGTGGGCCTTCTTCTCAGCACTCTCAACTATTACTAGTACTTATTCATAAAAACAAGTATATGTGTGTGTTTGTATCGATGGCAAAGTATCATGTTGTAACAGTATCTGTCAATATACTAGCTAATAAATGCTTTAGGTGGTATGTAGATCAATAAACAATTTTACATTCTTTGTTGTAGAATGTCACCAGTTAAGTCTATGTCTGAATTTATAAATCCCAGAGAAGCCAAGTGGTTGACCCACCAAGAAGCTTAGATTTGTCATCTATCAAATAGGGTGATAACTGTATCTGTATGACTGGCTGAGATCACATAGTGTAGGGCATTGTAGAAATGTAATAAACAGGATATTTTAGCATTAATTTCTTATTGCTCTTTTATTTATGTATGTATTTACTTTTAAATTGTTCATTTTTTCTTTATTGGACCTTTGGAAATTTCACATCATGCACTCTCATTCATCTCAGCTTCCAGTCCCTCCATATCTGCCCCTTACCCCTGAAGTATGCCCCCCCAAAATTAATCAAAAACAAAACAAAACAACTATAAATAAAAATTAAATCCCACCTTGCTCCTCCATCCCTCCGACACCTCTTCATTTATCCTAATAGCATCAGGAGCTGTCTTGTATCACACAGCACACCTGCCCCATCCAATCAGCCCCACCACAAAGTACTCATTTCAATGAGTCATTGGTCTGGTTCAAGGCCCCCGTTGTCTGGTACATCATCATCACTGGGCTGGACCCTCATCGAAACTCCTCTCAGATATGCTGTTGTTGCCCCAAGGCATGGAGAATTTTTGCTACTCTTTACACTTACTCCTTAAAAACAAACAAAAAAACCTACATTCATGGTGGGCAGGTGCATTAGAATACATGTTCTAGAGTTTGAAGGAAAAATTTGGAACATAATTGGTCAACAATGACCAAATATATATGATACACACACACACACACACACACACACACACACACACACACACACATATATATATATATATACATATATTCATATATACACACTCATATATATACATACATACATATATATGGAAAAAATCTACTGATACTATCATTAACTGATAATTTGCACTTGGTGTAGAAAATGTACATTTTTATTGTGTTTTAATTTCTTTTGAGATGATTATATTCTTCTTCATAAAAAGTGGATGAGAAAATTATAAAAACTTTACTATTCTATTTTTGTTTTTAGTTTTTATTAATTTTTATTTGTTGAGACAGGGTCTTACTCTGTAACACCGACTGGCCTTGTACATGCTATGAAGACCAGGCTAGTCTTCAAGTGACAGAGTTTCACTCACCTCTCCCTCAAGAGTACTGGGATTAAAGGCACATACCACCACATAGAGCATAAAATTCTTTTTAGAGAGTGGGAAGTGGAACTATAAAAAATGATGAATTATTTCTTGATAAAAAGGTATCTTTTATATATGCACACCAAAATATATTTCTTTCCTCATCCAATTTTCCTTTACATTTTTAAATTTAATTTTAACTGATGAAGCATAAGAACTAATATAATTAAAGAAAAATATATATTGCATATAATGTGTAAATCAAGTTAAATATGCATATTTCCTTGTGCATTCATCCTATCACCAGAGTAGGTCAGTTCGGGTTGTCTCTCGACCATTGCCAGTAGTCTATTGTGGGGGTATCGTTGTGGATTTCTGTGGGCATCTCTAGCACTTTGCTTCTTCCTATTCTCATGTGGTCTTCATTTACCATGGTCTCTTATTCCTTGTTCTCCCTCTCCCTTGTTCTTGATCCAGCTGGGTTCTTTCGCTCCCCTAAGCTGTCTTTCCCTCGACCCCTTGCCCTTCATTACCCCCACTCACATCCAGGTGGTTCATGTAGATATCATACATTTCTCTGTCATTGGGAATGGAATACTACTCAGCAGAGAAAAACAATGGCATCATGAGGTTTGCAGGAAAATGGATGGATCTAGAAAAAATCATCCTGTGTGAGGTAACCCAGACTCAGAAAGACAAACATGGTATGTTAATCACTCATAGGAGGATACTAGATATAAAATAAAGATGACTAGCCTGCTACTCACAATACCAGGGAGGCTACCTAGAAAACAGGACCCCAAGAAAGCTCTTTCATCTTAAATGAACCAATTTTTATTAATCTATATATTGCCACATGGCCGTGATGTTACCAGTCAGCTGGCATCTTGTTCCTCCTTGGGAGACTGGATCAGGTCTGCCTGACTCTGCCCTCTTTTTCCTGTATCTCTCTTGGATTTCCTGCCTGATTGTTATCCTGCCTTACAATAGACCAAAACAGGTTCTTTACTAACCAATAGTCACAACACATTCATAGCATACAGAAAGACCATCTCACAGCAAGTTCATTAAAAATGATACATTGTTAATTTAGAGTGATTATTATGTATAATTGTGAAACTATTGATAGGAGACAGGTACTGTCAGATATTTTGGTGTGAGGAGATAAGCTCAGGGTCTGATGCTCACTCCTCTACTTGCCTTTTTTCAAAACATGTTTTTCCTCTGCTTTCCAGGTCTTCTATTCTTATTGGTGTTTTTGCAGGTCCTATTCCATATCTTAAAATTACAATATCATGTTTCTTCTAGATGTTTCCACTCATAAATTATATTCAATCACTTTTTTGGTTTTTCGAGACAGGGTTTCTCTGTGTAGCTTTGTGCCTCTCCTCTATCTTGCTCTGTAGACCAGGCTGGCTTCGAACTCACAAAGATCTGCCTGCCTCTGCCTCTCCGAGTGCTGAGATTAAAGGTGTGTGCCCCTACTGCCCTGCTTCAATCACTTTTATGTAAATTGAGTCACTTTATTCTTACCTTTTCAGAATTAAATAATATGGTCTCTGCTGAATGTGAAACATGCTTCTTCACAAATCTTTTAAACAAAATCTATTATCTCTGTAAGATGCTCTTTTAATGTTACTTTGCTTGAGATAGTTTTGTATTATATAAAAAATCATGCAGCTACATAAAGGAATGAGTGGCACGTGTATTTAGACCCGTTAAAAAAACACCTTTCAATGCACACAAATCCTTACAATACCTTAGAATAATTTGCTGTGGGATGTTCTGTATGGCAAATGTGTTGCTCTGACTGGTCAATAAATAAAACACTGATTGGCCAGTGGCTAGGCAGGAAGTATAGGCTGGACTAACAGAGAGGAGAAAAGAAAGAACAGGAAGGCAGAAGGAGTCACTGCCAGCTGCATGTGAAGATGCCGGTATGCCATGGGCCACGTGGCAAGGTATAGATTTATGGAAATGGATTAATTTAAGCTATAAGAACAGTTAGCAAGAAGCCTGCCATGGCCAGTTTGTAAGCAATATAAGTCTCTGTGTTTACTTGGTTGGGGCTGAGCAGCTGTGGGACTGGTGGGTGACAAAGATTTGTCCTGACTGTGGGCAAGGCAGGAAAACTCTAGCTACAATAATTCAATGATTTTGTCTTTGCTATTTAGAAGCAGCCATAGTATATAGTATTTTAAATCAATCAATCAGTCAGTAAATCTGAATATTGTTTCTTGACTATGTAGCATCCTGGCATGTTTCATTTACATTTTTAAAATAAACAAGATTTCCTTATACTCCATATCCCCTGGCACATAAAAAATACCTTGTCCTGTTTTAAATAAGTTGAGTAACTCATAAAGAATATAATAGGAAACTTTCTAAAATGCCACTTGGCAAGTTTAACTTCTATACCTAAAAAATGCCTGCAAACTCTAAAGGAAGGAGAATTCCCATAAAAACAAATCATTTCACCCAATAGTGGCAGCTATTGTCATAGGAATACACATTTGTTGCTGGCATGGTAATCGTTATTAACACAAATGCTGACAATGTAGCAAAGCATTGCCTTGATGACACAGAAAAGACTTGGAATGATTACCAATAAGTGGCGCATGAGCCTGAACTGCCAGTGTCTACATTGAGGGCAATTCTCCTTAATAGAAGTCACTTTTGAGAAATACGGCAGATTATAGAACAACTAATTAATATCACAGCTATTCTGGAAGAGTGAGTGTTTCAAAAACACCCAGAGGCATATACAGTCATCAGCCAAAAATTGATTATTCGCAGGTGGATTCCTAACGTTGCAGTCCCCTATCACAGCAGATTTCCCTACTCAGTTACTTCACACCACCTCAGGCAAGCTCAGCTCCACAGCTTGCATTTCTGCTGCTCAGTCAGGCTCTCTTACGATTTGCATATTTTGCAGGATTGTGGACAGCCTCATCCTTAGGCCTCAGCTTTGTGAGGTCTAATACACTTCTTCTTGCCTATCATTGCCTTTGTATTCTCAGCTGGCTCTTCCATGGCTGCAAATGAGTCCATGCCCCCAAAACACTCCCACTTTGTCTTATAGGAGTAGTCCTCGCTGTTCCCTAAAGTGACTTTTGTATAAACCTTAAAATCTTTCTAAAGTAGTACTTTCCTTCCAAGCACGGCATCTCAGAACATTGGGAGTCTAACCTGACAGAGACATTTCCTCTTAAAACAAACAGCTCTTAGAAGATGCTTTGGAAAATGCCCAGAGCACAAAAGTGGCAAAATAGAAAACCAGAACGTCTGCCCAGCACTCCATGTAGGACATAATATTTACATAAGCACCATATACTACAACAATTATCATGATTACAATCAAACATCAGACAGCCTTTCAAACAACTACTGTATTTAATGCCCATAGTAAACTAAAACCTATGAACATCTATGTCAGCCTTATATTTCCAAGGGCTAAGAAGGTATCTAGGGAAGACAAAGTTACCAAAAGAACTATTATTTGAGTGCAGAATATTCATGTAGAAAATGATGCTTATAGCTCATTGACAAGA